>NC_139222.1:71725297-72325297 GCF_055691185.1 Crinia signifera | reverse complement strand
CCCTGGCTCTGCCTAGTGGGGGGAGGGGGGGGGGTATTTGGTGGCAGATGGAAAAGAGTTTCCCCACCTCTCCAGGACCACTTTTAGCCCTGGATTCATGTGATAGATATACACACAGACAATCAGCATGACCGAGCCCCAGCTCCCAGCAGCAGGTCTCCCCATAACAGAACCAGTGTGAGTAGCGATGCACCCCCCCCCCCCCCCCCCCATAATCCGGCCATGGCATCCGTCATTTTGATGGGCTTTTAATTTGTGCTTATAGAAGTGTTTGTCTGGTCCAATATAACATGCACTCCTTGTAGTGCGTGTTCTCGCTCCTCTTTGTTTTCTGTAAATAGACGCCTCCTGCCAGCTTCTCTGGTGTATCTGAGGATACATCATTAGATCATCCTTGCAAACACTGTCATCTGAGTAACACTCAGGTAACTTAGGATGGGCAGGAATAAATGCTGCTAAAGCCAGTGCACTTGTCTTAAACATTTCATAGAGCATCTCTATGTGTTGTCCCCATTAGCTGCAACACAAACGTTACATTTCGGCTAGGTTGGTAGTTATTAAATAACACATCATAGCGACAACACCAAAAATGCATGTGGATATATTTACTGAACGTTCATTTGATTCTGCAAAGCAGCCTGAACTGATCAGATGACCAGAATTGTATGTCTTCTTTGATTTAAGCAGTAGTTATCAGTTGTTTAGTGTAAGTACACAAATGTTCATTTGGGATACGGTCGTTTTATCGAATGACATTAGGTCGAATGTCATTTGGTCGACCCCACTAGGTCGAATGTGTAAAAAGGTCGACATGGGTTTATGTCGAACTTCCGACTATGTCGACTGCCATTAGGTCGACTGGGGTTAGGTCGAATTGCTCTTTTTGGGGGTTTTTTTGGTGCCGACATGTGCCGACAGGCGGTGGTTCATGCCCTACCATACACTAGGGCGTGGAGGAGGTTATTAAAGCTGTGGCGAGCGAAGCGAGCCACCGTGCCCGAAGTCCGTGTCCGATTCACTATGTCAACAGTGTCCATGTCGACACTGTTGACATTTCGGCCAAAAAAAACCAAAAAGAGCAATTCGACCTAACCCCATTCGACCTAATGGCAGTCGACATAGTCGGAAGTTCGACATAAACCCATGTCGACCTTTTTACACATTCGACCTAGTGGGGTCGACCAAATGACATTCGACCTAATGTCATTCGATAAAACGAACCGTATCCGTTCATTTGCTTTGTAGTTATGGGTGAATATTAACTGTCCACATTCTAAATTATTTGTCCAAACAACTTTTAAAAAATATATATTATTATAGATAACAAAATTGGTTATTGCTTAAACTGGCTGAGCGTCAAATAGACATGAAGCCACATAAGAGCCCTATACTTTTGTGTCACTTTGTAGAAGCAGTCTAAAATGCTAGTACCAGTCAAAGGAGGTTTGGTCACCTTAAACAGGTGATAAGAGTATCCTATCAGGAAGTGTTGGGTGTAGCTAGTATGTGGGGTATATTAACCCAGGTCAGGTGACCCCCTTTCTCTCGCCATCTTGTGGTAGACTGAGTACAGAACACCAGTATAGTGCTTGATAAGTGCTGTTATTTATTTTTTTTCCTTTCTTTTAACTTCTTTTTCTCTCCTCCTCTTACCCTTTGGGGCTCTCTTTCCCCTTCTTTCTATTACCATCCTCCTTTTACAACCATAATTAATTAATCCTGCCCTCTCCCTCTGCCTTGCAGTTTGGGCCCCTGCCCGCTTGTGGCCACGGGCTATAGGCGTTACCAGGTCGACTGGTTCCACTACCCTCACCTCCGGTCGTTGCTTCGGGGGCATCTGCGGGGTGCTCGCATTGTGCTCCCCCCCTCCTTTCTGGCTTAGGCTCCCACGGGCCTGCGGCGCTGGAGGGAGGACGGGCGTGCAGAGTGGCACCACTGCCACGCTCGGCCTGTGGCGCTGGAGAGTGGGTGCGCGCACGGTGGGACACTGACTCCGCGCCCGGAAGCCTTCTCAGGCCTCAATTTTTAGCGCACACTTGGGCTCCCTTCGGCAGTCCTGGCCTACATTCCACCCCTCCTCACCGCAGTTCTGCCCGTTTCCAACGGCGAGGGCTGCATATGGGGTCCTTTGTCCCTGCCCAATTATTATAGTTCTGGGTGGGGGTTTCTGCAATATTTCAGGGACGCAGACTGCATTCTAGGGATGATTGGAAATCATTGATGCTTTATGGCCGATGTCGAATAGTTTTGCCATCGATGGGGGAGAACCAGATGGTTTCCCACCATCAATGACAAGCTTAAATGAATAGTTTAATTTTTGCTTTTTCCCCCCCAAGGTGCCGGGACACGGAGCATAGCTCCGCCCCTGGCACCCATGAAGCCCCGTCCCAACATTTTGGCCCACAGACCAATCAAAGAAAATTGATAACCATCGATGGTCATCCATTGAATATTTCTACACTATAGATGGGCAGTTGCCCTTTTGCCATCGCTGGCAAAGGCAACGATGGCCATCCCTACTGCATTCCAGCTGCTGAGGATTTTGTTGAGTTGGGTTGGTGCGGCATCTGCTGCCCAACTCGGGTTGGTGTGGGTAGTATAGGCCCTCAGCTCCCTGTCTACGCTTTCTCAGTTTCTGGTGAAGATGGGGCGAATGGCTCCGGGGACGTCGATCTCTCATGGAGACTGCTTGTCCTTCTGCTGCGGAGGCCGTTCCAAAGCCTTCTGTAGCTGCGTCTTGGAGGGTTGTTCGCTAGTTTGGATTAACCCCTTACAGGGTTGGGTATATACCCGCACAACCTTATTTAAATTTTTTAATTGAAATATGGCAAGAGAGACCCCCGAATTTGTATTTATACCAAGGGGGGTGCTGTTCCCAACAGAAGTACAATATATTTTGACAAAAGAGAGAAAGGCTGTATAGGGGAACGCACTGAAAGTTAAAACGTAACTTTTATTAGTTATATATTTAATTAAAAATGCCTTGTATCATAGTATGAGGCGGCATATAAACAGCAAAAAATATTGGAAAAATTAAAAATACATACAAATTACACACAGAATGAGTGATGAGACAAAAGATAAAGAAATAAGTGTTTCTAAAATACACAGAAGTTGGTTAGGGAGGAGAACTGCAATATAGTAGAGATTGAATCTCTATCTAATTATAACTCCTAGTATTATGTATCCAGGTATTCTTCGGAGGGAGATATCACAGGGAGTATGGTATTCAATTATATGGATACGGAGTAAATTTCAATCTCAGTATTTGAGAGTGATGCTTAGCTTAATGGCAAATGCCAGTTATTAATGTAAACTGTATAGGATATATATTTCTGGTCGTTGCCACAAATTATTCAGATACACAGAAACCACTCACTTTAATTTCATACACAATATATGGTATTATTGGAGATATCACTCAAACTGTGTACATGAGTGGTCCTTTCTCACAAGCAAACCGTGGCGCCTAAACCAGTATTTGATATATATTTAATACAATGGATATATTCCTGGGGGATATTCGCAGTGGGTATTCCACTCTCACTGGTTCCCTATTTGCGATATAATTCACAGATTGTCTTCATATGCACATAATAGTGTATTTTGATGGGTTATATTTTTATTCCCATATTCCAGTAGTACACCTGGTTATTGCCACAATTGGCAGTGAGATACAGTTCTGAGACTGTCCCTATACAGTGTGTTGTATTATACTGCCCTCATATGGTCAGTCTGTTTATTCATAATAGGTATACCACTCTCACTGGTTACCTACTTGCGGTATAATCTCTTAATTTACAATGAGTATATTTAATACTGTAGATTTTATTCACACATCTCACTGATACACATAATTGTTACTCCAAACAGTTCAAAAAGTATCCATATACAGTGATTGATTATTTAATACCAATGAATTGGATCAGAACATCACTGTTTCTTATTGCTGCATATATTTATACATAAGTAGTGCAATTGTGGGCTTTGACTGCCCTCATGTGGTCAATTGCCAAAATTACGCTTATGTCAATATTGCAGCAGTATAGTATCATATCTATCTCCCCGTCCCATCTCTCCTGATCTCCTGTTATACAATCAAACGTTATATTAATCTAATCACAGCATTACATTATGCTACAAGGAGTCCTCCCTAACCTAACTGTACCAACGCAGCGTTTCGCTGTTTAAGCTTAAACAGCGAAACGCTGCGTTGGTACAGTTAGGTTAGGGAGGACTCCTTGTAGCATAATGTAATGCTGTGATTAGATTAATATAACGTTTGATTGTATAACAGGAGATCAGGAGAGATGGGACGGGGAGATAGATATGATACTATACTGCTGCAATATTGACATAAGCGTAATTTTGGCAATTGACCACATGAGGGCAGTCAAAGCCCACAATTGCACTACTTATGTATAAATATATGCAGCAATAAGAAACAGTGATGTTCTGATCCAATTCATTGGTATTAAATAATCAATCACTGTATATGGATACTTTTTGAACTGTTTGGAGTAACAATTATGTGCATCAGTGAGATGTGTGAATAAAATCTACAGTATTAAATATACTCATTGTAAATTAAGAGATTATACCGCAAGTAGGTAACCAGTGAGAGTGGTATACCTATTATGAATAAACAGACTGACCATATGAGGGCAGTATAACACAACACACTGTATAGGGACAGTCTCAGAACTGTATCTCACTGCCAATTGTGGCAATAACCAGGTGTACTACTGGAATATGGGAATAAAAATATAACCCATCAAAATACACTATTATGTGCATATGAAGACAATCTGTGAATTATATCGCAAATAGGGAACCAGTGAGAGTGGAATACCCACTGCGAATATCCCCCAGGAATATATCCATTGTATTAAATATATATCAAATACTGGTTTAGGCGCCACGGTTTGCTTGTGAGAAAGGACCACTCATGTACACAGTTTGAGTGATATCTCCAATAATACCATATATTGTGTGTGAAATTAAAGTGAGTGGTTTCTGTGTATCTGAATAATTTGTGGCAACGACCAGAAATATATATCCTATACAGTTTACATTAATAACTGGCATTTGCCATTAAGCTAAGCATCACTCTCAAATACTGAGATTGAAATTTACTCCGTATCCATATAATTGAATACCATACTCCCTGTGATATCTCCCTCCGAAGAATACCTGGATACATAATACTAGGAGTTATAATTAGATAGAGATTCAATCTCTACTATATTGCAGTTCTCCTCCCTAACCAACTTCTGTGTATTTTAGAAACACTTATTTCTTTATCTTTTGTCTCATCACTCATTCTGTGTGTAATTTGTATGTATTTTTAATTTTTCCAATATTTTTTGCTGTTTATATGCCGCCTCATACTATGATACAAGGCATTTTTAATTAATATATAACTAATAAAAGTTACGTTTTAACTTTCAGTGCGTTCCCCTATACAGCCTTTCTCTCTTTTGTCAAAATAAATAGGGTTGTTCGCTATCAGGAAAGGATTAGATCCTGACTGTCTACAGTGGCGGCATGCAAAGTCATCACAGTTTTCTGGTATCGGCAGTGTTGGTTCGGAGGTGGAGGTTCTGCGGCCTTCACATACGGGTGAGCATGCTTTTTTTTTCTCCTTTCGGTTTGTCTTCCATTTTTTTTAGGTGGTAGCTTGGCTTCACAAGCGCCAGTGTATGTGGGCTAAGCTTTTTCGGTCCTGTACATAAGGAATGGGGGTAAGGGCCATGGTTCTTCGGGTCCATCAGGGCCTCCGCCGTCTGAGAATATAGTCCTTTGTGCCACTACAGTGTTTGTGAGGGATAGGGTGTGAGGGAGTTTCCAGAAAGGGATAGTTGTTGACATGTTTACCCTTGCGGATGACATGTACTAGGGTTGTACCAGGGCCAGGCATTAGGGCAGCGTTGGTGCAAATGCTTTTCGTGCTGCGTGTATTGTTGGTGTTTGTTAGGCAAAGTATAGGCCTTGGCAATGCCCGTATGGTGTTTATATTTAGTGCTTGACAGCGTTTTGGCAGGGCCTGTGCACCTCCCCCCCTTTTTTCTTGTAGGTATGTAAAGAGGAAATGACACCCCCTTTTAACTGGGATTCCTTTACAGTTTTGTGTATTATCAATTAATATTGGTTTGTTTTAGACGAGCATACAGTGTAGCATTGCCTTTCGGTCGCTTCTGCTTTTTTAAGCTGATTTATAGGGACGCACGTGTGCAACTGTTTGGCTGGATTACAATGGTATTTTCCGAGGGGGTGTTCAGAGCAGGCTGGGACAGTATACTTTTGGGCTATTGTGGGATCTGTCACTGAAGACTGCCAGCCCCCTTTAGGTTACCATTAAAAAACTTGACCGGAAAACAACAGGCTTTGTCTGCAGGAGGGGTTTGAGTGTTCTCAGGGTTGCACATTTAATGGTTAAAAGGGTCTATTTCAGTTCATGAAGTGCTGGCTATCAGCCATTTTCCCAGCGATTATGGTACCCCACTGCGGCTCCCTGGATAGGTGTATGCTTTTCATTGCTTTTCAGAGAGGAACTAAGAGCATGGCGATTGGACCCCAGGTGTGTCCCACCTTGCCCATGTTTATCCCCTCTCCATTGGGTTTTTGGGTCAATAATGTGATTCCTGTGATGGATTGCCAAGTGAGTGGGGCAATCCCTTAAGACAGCCTCAGTATAGTTGGGGATTTCGGTACTGGGTCTTGCAGGGTGTCACACCCCATTTTCCCCCCTCCCCCCCCCCCCCCATTTCACTCCCTCCCATTCAGCCTCGACCCCTTGTGTTTAGAAGTTTTAGATTTAGCTCTGGACAGGTATTGGCATGAGGTGCGACCTCAGGTATGTGTCCCGTTCATGTGAAAGGCGGTTTCTGTCCCCCTTGCTGAGTTCCAATTAGTGATGCTTGGTTAGTCAGGAGGGAGGCTACGCTAACTGTAGCAACTGTAGCGGGAGGTTTTTTCATGGCCTCCTAAGGTCTTTTATAGGTTTCAATGGTACTAGTCGAGTCTGTTAGTCGAGTCTGTTACTCTTCCCCTATTGCGTCATTTGGTCCTTTAGCACTTTCGGCTTAACATTAATTGCCCTGCAGGGCATTTCCCTGGGATAGATAAAAGGATAGTGGATTTTCTGGCACAATTTTGATGTAGCTGCATTTCATGCCTTGTGCAGCTCCACGGGTTTTTGCCATGCCTACATTGTCTAGTCAGTTTAGTTACCCCGGCTGGGGAATCCCTGGCTTCTTTATCCTATGCGGCCTGGTGGATTAGGAGGCCTATCCATTTAGGTATGGTTCACGGAGTATGTCTAGTATGTCTATGGAGCCATGTTTGTTTTCATTGTTGGGGATATTTTGTGGAAGGTAGGTTCTTGGCGTTCATATATCTTTTATGCGTCGCTGCTGGGTCTTATGGACCCTGTCGAGTTGATGTGCTCTTGCGGGCTCTGCAAGTTGGGTCGAGGGAGTATCCTGCGCATAAAAATTCCCACCACCCGTTTGATGTGCAGATAGTGCATAGGTTGGTGGACACACTGCCCTCAGTCGTGGTGTATGTGGCCAAGGTTTTTGTTGTTCGTTTGTTCTAAGGGATGTGGTTTGGGTATTTTGTTTAGCTGGTTGGACTCTTTTGGGGCGTTTTTTGTGGTTGGATGGCGGCTGCGGTTTCTTAAACCTTGTTGTGGCAAAAAGTTGCTACCAGCCAGCAGTCAAAGCAGGGCATAAGTGGTCATTGGATGGATGGCGAGTGTGTCCTTCCCCTGCGGGTGGACAAAGGACGTTCCCATGCGGGAGCTTACATTGCTCTGCCAGAGTAAAGGGTGGTGGGTCCCGTACAATGCAGGTTATGCAGTAGGAGGCGGTGGTGAGCCCCTCCTCGGTGTTGGTCTAATATCAAGTTGACTGGGCTGGCGTTTGGTAGCAGCATTTTCTTGCCATCCTCCCATGCTCCGCTAAACAGGTCACCAAATCAATAAAATCTAGCAGTTGGTGTCCGTGTGGTTATTTATGGTCTGTGTGATTATTTAGTGTCCTCATCTTTATTCTTTAGTGATAAGCTAGCTTAAGTATTTGATAAGAAACGCCACAATAAGATAATGGGCACATTATGGCTTTTGTTAGACTTTTGTTTGTTTTTCTCTAGTAGAGGGGTCTTTTTTATTCAGGCATCTTCCTTTTAAAGTGGGGACTGCTCTATAAAATTACAGCATGCAAGTAGTTCAAGGAGGCTGATTGCATATTGATCTATTGTGGCTGTTATAATAATTACCTATTCATCACAAAGGCTGCTAATGCTTCTAAATGAGTGATGTGCAGTTTGCATTTACTCGGTTCTTATCGCCAAAATTAGCACAAGTTCTGATTGTTTTTCTGATTGGCTATCGGCTCTCACATGCTTTGATAGCCAATAAGATCACTTTTTGAGATCCGAGTAAATGCGTGCAAAACTGAACTCGCACATCTCTATTCTAAATTGACACCTGTGAGAGAGGTCTGGTAACTTTCCATTATTTATATTTTAATGGGATCTTGATCGGAAATAATCACTGCATCATTTTACTTAACCCTTTTCAAGGCCAAACAGAAGTAAACACCACCATTTCTGATTTATAATTCTTAGGCAGGGTACACACCTAAAGATTTGTCTTCCAATCTGCCTGTTGGGAACAAAAATCTGGAAATGAATGGGAGCATATGACATTAACATTTAGAGGAATTAGTTAAAGCCATTTGATTTAACAAATTCATCCAAACAATTGTTTATTATCCATTTTCTAGTGTTGGCAAGCATATGTTTGACTGTAATTTGCTCCCACACATTATCAGATTTTTGTTAACACCAGACAGAATGAACAGATATGTCTGTAGGTGTGTATCCAGCTTTATACACCAGCAAGTAACATTGGCACTCAAAGGGTTAATGCTACTGGGTCAGATTCTTTGCTAATTAAACCCAGGTTATTTTTTTAGATGCTTTTCCACTAAGCTGCAAACCCGGGGTGACCTGGCAATAACCTCATTGATTATTGCAACTGTAGAAAAGGGGTAAATGCCTATATCGTACTGTATAAATGACGAAATACAGAGTTAACTGTTTAGTAACATTACGGAGTAGCTGACAGTGCAGTGACTTACCGCTAACCTTCCTGGTAAACAATTTGCATCTTAATTTGTAGAACGTCACTTTCAGTTAGACTCTATGATCACAAATAGACCGGCAATGCTGTGTAAAGTGATATTTTATTGCCCGAACGGTAAAATGGTTTATTGGAAACCTAATTGAAGCTGATTCCTGTTATGAATGATGAGACGGCATGGGATAAGCACATTTTTCAAATTATAGTGGTGGAAGGAAGCACGTTGCTGTCAGTGGCAGTGAATGACAATTAAGGAGAGGAGATCCTCTGATCATAGATGGTTGTGTCAGAGGACCAAGACAGACATGTTCTTAATATCTACCGTTGAGTGTTCTATTTATTGCTATTCCAGTCACAAAACAGCTATGTAACTGGACACAATGAAAAGGGCTAAAGAAATAGTTCAATATACCCATGGAATACGTGTTTTGTGTATTAGATATGTGAAGTCTCTTGTGCCGACTAATCAGTGTTAAAAATGTGCACTGCATTGTTATCCAGAAAAGGAAAACCAGAAGTTTTTGATTACAAACACCAGAAACACATCAGTATTATATTTTTTTATTTGTTATTGTGTTTTCTTTACCACTGAAGCGGGGCTAGGTTTTTCCTTTTATTGTTTTAAGTATATGTAGACTAGTGTTGGCAGAGCAGTTGTGACCAGAAGGATCTTCTGATTACTGTATTGTTTAGAGTAGTACTCTACTGAGAAAGAGAAATTTAACGTTATCTCACATCTACTACACAATACAATGCAGAGCAAGCATTGTTCTGTACCAGGAGATGTCAAAATGGTCTGACAGAACTAAATTATTCATGTTGTTAACACTATTGTAATCCTAATGGTAACTCTGCTTAGCCATCAGAGGCAGAACTCTGGGAGGCAATGGACTCATCTGCCGCCGGGTTCCTGCTCCCAAGGGGGCACCTCTCCTCCCCTGGAAGCTTAAATCAGTTTTTTAAAAGCCAAGGATATTGCTTCTGTGACTGAGTTCTGAAATATATACTGTATGTGTTATCTATCTATCTATCTATCTATCTAAACAGAAAAATATATTTTATATAAGGTTATATAGGGGTGTGTGTGTGTGTGTGTGGCACCAATATATATCTTGCCTCGGGGCATCTGGAAAGAACTTACGCCACTGTTACCCATCTTCCTGCTACACAATACTTTCAATATATTGCAGATAGGACAACCTCTTCTACGCCTGCACAATATATATAATAACTGCAGTAGAAAATAAATACTGGTTCTCCCAGCTTTATGACAGTATTCCCGGTAAAGTCTATACTCTTCTCCTCTCCTCTCAAATCCTATGCCCAGTGTTTCTGGGTGCTATCGTTTTACAGCTTGTGCTAACATACGTGATTAGTAACGCAAAGGGCAGTTCTCCAGAAAAGAACTGCCCTTTGCGATCAGTGCTGGTCACTAGACTTCTGTGTTTATGACACGGGAGACTTGCCTGTTCATTGGGGTGTTGGGTGGAAACTGATAAGATCCCTCTGACAGCAGAATCATAGGCGAATCTAGAATTATGGTAATGGGTGGTCCCAGATCTAGACATAACAGCAGGGGGACCTTTGCGCGGCGTAGCCGCGCGGCAAAAGGGGGCGTGGCCTCAAGAGAAGGAGGCATGGCATCACAAAAAGGGGTGTGGTATTACACTTTAGACCATACACAGTAATGCCCATTACACATTTTAGCAAACTCCGTAATACCCATTACACATAAAGCCACACGCCGTAATGCCAATTACACATAAGGCCACTCACCATAATGCCCATTACACATTGTGCCACACATCATGATGCCCATTACATACTATATAACAAACCGTAATGCCCAATACATATTTGCCACATAAGTGCTGCTTACCTACGTGCTCATTGCTATTGGGTTCTTGCTTGATGGCACCATAGTACCCATTACACATGATGCCGCACACCATAGTACCCATTACACATGATGCCGCGCACCATAGTACCCATTACACATGATGCTGCACACATAATGCCCCTTACACATGATGCTGCACACATAATGCCCCTTACACATGATGCTGCACACATAATGTCCCTTACACATGATGCTGCACACCGTAATGCCCCTTACACATTAAGCCACACATTATGCGTAATGCCCCCACATACCACCACTTGTAGCATCCCTTAAGCAATGCCCCCAAAAGTGCCACTTACTGTAAATTTTTATATGAGCCTTCGCTGCTGCTGCAGGGAGAGATGGAGAGCGGTGCAGCTGCTTCTATGGGGAGAGGTGCAGAGCGCAGCGCAGAGCACACTCCCACTCCCCTCCTGGTGTCCCCTCTAGCCGAGTGGACATTTGAAATATTGTGTGCGCTGTTGTTGGGGCGTGACGTCGGGGGAGCACACTGGGCGCCGGCACCACATGATTAAAGGGGGGGTGGGCTGAGGTGAAAACGGGGAGAAGAATTGGAGCGGAAGCTGCAGGGGTGACAGTCATTGACAGCTGGGCAGAGAGCAGGGGGCTGCCCAGCTGTATTCAGAACACTGCAGGTCATGGCTGTTTGAAATAATACCCCTTTCACAACAGAAAATGCAGGGATTTACCCGGGAATATGGTCCTAGGATCATGGTGTGAGGGGGAGATACAACCACTCCCCTCTCCCTACCCCCGTTTAACCAACCAGCTATATCTTCGGAACCAACTGACCTATTTACATGAGACCAGTATCATGTGAAGAACTTTTGAGTTGGCTTCGAATGATTTTGGTCCCGTGAAACTGGGCTGTTCCAGAGAAATCTGCCCTCAAAGAACATAAACAGTCATGAAATTACATTTAAGAAATGAAAAAAAATGGTTTATCCCTGGAACCAATTAACCCATATGGATCCAGCCTGGTATCAGATTGAAGGCCCAGCGATTTGGGTTCAACTGAGATCAACCTCGGTGCTTCAGTGATGCAGAAGGGGGAACTGGCAGCCGTTGAACTGGGTGGGGGTCGGAATTAGCTGGTCCCATGTTATCCTATAGGGAAAACGTTCCAGATTTGCCTGGCAGTATCTCCGGTTCCCAGGGGGCTAGAGACACTGGGCTGGGCTCGTTGGAAAGCCCCATTTCTCAGCTACAAAATGGGCTAATGGGTGGTCCTGTGCACCCCCGGACCACCCCCTAGATTCGCCTATGAGCAGAATGTAGAAAGAAGCCCACAGGCTTCTATAGGGTTATCCTCTGCAACCAAGTCCAGCATTGGCAGGCTTAGTATATATGGAAAAGATTGCCAGTGGGCTTTTGTCTCATTTCTCTTTTAGTATATACATCCTAATATGTAATATTGAATGTGTTGGCTATAAGTCATAATGTTCAATGCCAGGTGATGTCTTGCATGTTCTACCTTTTACAATGTTTAATGATAGGAGACTATCATACTCCCACTAGGTGGACCCCTCAAAATGTACTTACAGTAATGTGTCGCAGGGATGTTTGCACTTGTTCTTGGTGATTAGTTGGACATGGCATTCACGGTGTACCTCAAGCTGCGTCTTTGGCCTTGCAGTCTCTTGTGGGGCGTTTTCGGCTACAGTAATAGCTGCAAAGTAATGTGCAAAAAGTTCTTGTTGATCCAAGAACCACTTGCACTCAAAAACAAAATATATACACACCACTTAATACAACTAAGTGGTAAATCACACAAAAAACAAACATTGTTAAACTGGTATCTTACTATAGTAAAATACCTGTTTAACAATGTTTGTTTTATTGTGTGCAAGGGCCTTCAAATTAAGTTTAGACTACAAACCTGTTGAGCAGTGACGAAAAGTCCTTGATTTCAAGAAAAAAAATTTCAGGAATCACATCAAACCAATAAGCATTATACAAACCACACTCAACCCATCACAAACAGCCAGGGGGTAGCTCAGGATGCACATAACAGAACAATAGGATTAACAGGGTGAAACAGTATGACCATTCAGAGCTTCACATTCACCAATAAAGATACCAAACACAGGATACCGCAAGAGAATTTGTATAAAAATGGTGGTATATCTTCTTTTTTTTTTTTTGAAAAATATTTTTATTCAGCACTTTTTTGTACATTGTGAAATATTAAATTATAACAGTTGTACATCATTTCAATAAAAAGAAATTTTACATCACAGTATGACATTGACTGTTAATTTCACAGTATTTGGTTTTACATATCCATTATATTCAGATCATAGTTGTAGTTGTTTTGTTTTCAGATCTTACAGATAAACATATTATGGCATTTTATATTTCTTCGTATAGTGATGTTCTAGTAGTTCTCCGGCATTAACAACATTATAAATTTATTGTGAGTACAAAGTGTTGTCACAAAAGAACAAAAATCAAAAATCCAAAGAGGTCCAGAAGTGGACCTAAGAGATCAAAAAGGTGTGCTCCTCTCTCGCCCCCCCCCCCCCCCACATCCCGCCCCTGCCAACCCCCAAAAAAAAAAAAAAAAAAAAAAGAATAGAATAAGTATTGGGGAAATGCTGAAGTGAGGAAACTATGTCACAGCCACAGGATGGTCCTCGGCTATCACGCGTAATAGATACCAGGATGTGTCTTTTAGACTTTTGTGTATTTGTTGTCTCACCTCTAAAGATAGTGTATCTATGTAGCTTTCCCACATTGAGAAGAATTTTTTTACCTTGGATTCCTTGCTTAGAGTAGTCTCGACCCAGTCCATTCTAAATAGATGAAATAGTTTATGTTTAAATAATGGAAAAGTTGGGGGGGACGTTGAGGTCCATTCTTGTAGTATGGTTTTCCTTGCGGCTGCACTAATGGCTAATAATAGGTCTCTACAACCTTTTGTTACTCTTAAGTCTGAGGGAATTACGCCCAACACTGCCCAGTCATCTACAAATGGGACATAGTTTACTAGGTGGGTTTCTGCATATCTTTTTACTTGAAGCCAGAAGCCTCTGACCATTGGACATGCCCAGAAGCAGTGGTAAAGATCCGCCTCCAGTTCCCCACATCTATAACAAGCGCTCGAATTTGTTCGGCCCATTAAATGGCTCCGGTGGGGAGATAAATAAGCCCTGTGGAATATATTAAGAAACATCTCAACATATGAGGAGGAGGGTAGCGTTTTGCAGGATTTTAGTAAGAATTTAATTAGGTCGTCTGTGTCGTATTGTGGAAATTTTAGTATCCATTGGGCTATGCCTTGCTTACTGGATGTATAGTCTAGAATGGTTCGAAAATGTTGATAATAGCAGGATATAGCTTTTTTCTCTAGGGGTGGCTGTAGTAAAAGGGTATCAAGGGTATTGTTCCAATCTTTGTCTGAGAAGTTGCGTATTACCGTGGAAACATAATGTTGGGCTTGTAGGAAGGCCAGAGGGTGTCCCGTTAGGCAGGGAAATTTTTCGCTCGCCTCTAAGAAGGTTAGAGGTCTACGTGCTGATCTGTCAACCAAGGATCCGATGCCCGTGACGCCCCCCACCCTCCATATGTTGAATGGGTATGTAGCGGATCCCTCTTGGAATTCTGTATTGTTTATGAATGGGAGATGTATTGATTTGTGGGAATTTAGACCTGCTTGGCCTCTTACCCAGTGCCATGTTTTTTTCGTGTTCCATATCAAGGGGTTTTCCTGTAAATGTTTCGGGACCTCTTGATCGTGAAGGTGTAAGAATGACAGCAAGCATTTCCCTGGAACCATCTCTCTTTCCAGGGAGGTGCAGGTGTAATATTCTGTCCCGGCTAACCAATCTGAAAGATAACGGAACATTGTGGCCTTGTTGTATTGCCTAATGTCTGGTAGGCCCAGGCCACCGTTCCATTTAGGCTGTTGCAGCTTTATTAGGCCTATTTTGGGTCTGCCGTTGTTCCATATAAATTCTCTGATGTTTTTATTAAAAGTCTTGATGTCGTTTGGGGAGATGTAAAGGGGTAGTCCCTGTAGTAGGTACATTAATCGTGGAAAAGTTACCATCTTGATTAAGTTTATTCTCCCGATGTAGGAGATGGGTAGGTTTTTCCAGTTTTTTAACTCCTCATAGGCTTGTTGGAAAGTGGGGGCATAGTTTAATTTGTAAAGTTGTCCTAGGTGTCGGGGGATTTGTGTGCCTAAGTAGGTAAATGAATTGGTGGCCCAGACGAACGGTACACTGTTGGTGAAGTCGGTGGGTAGGGGGCGTGATGTTAGGGAAAGTGCCTTGGATTTTTGCATGTTGATTGCGAAGCCCGATATTTCTTTGAAATGTTTAAACAGTTGTATAATGTGATGGAGCGACTCCGTCGGGTTAGAAATATATAATAAAATATCGTCCGCAAAGGCGGTGAGCTTCACAACCCTGGATCCGATTGGTATGCCTTTGAAGATGGGGTCAGCTTCTAAAAGGCGTAGAAATGGGTCCAGTGCCAAGTTGAACAGTAGGGGCGATAGAGGGCAACCCTGGCGGGTGCCTCTGTGCATCACTATCGGGCCGCCTAGGGTACCATTTACCATAATTCTAGTTGTGGGGGAGTTGTATAGATATTTAATAAAGTCTATCAGTGTTTTGTTGAATCCTCTTTGTTCTAAGGTTTGGAAGAGGTGGGTCCACAGAACCGTGTCGAAGGCTTTTATGGTGTCAAGGCTTAGTAGGATATTGTTGTGGGTGTTAGTTAGGGCGGACGATGCCACCGCCGCTATGGCTGTTCTAATACCTTTTACCGAGTGCCTTCCTCGGATAAATCCTAGTTGTGTTGGTGTGAGGAGGTCGGGGAGTATTGTTTGCATCCTGTCCGCTATGATTTTGGCTAGTAATTTGATATCTGTGTTTATTAGACTAATGGGCCTGTAGGATTCTACTAGTTGTGGGTCTTTTTGTGGTTTGGGTAGTAGTATGGTGGTCGTGTTTGTTAGGTGTGGGAAAGGAGTATGATGCGTGAGGAGGTTGTTGAATAGGTCTGTGAGTGCCGGGGCCAGTTGGTGTTGGAGGAGTTTAAAATATTCGTTTGAGAGGCCGTCTGGGCCAGGGGATTTCCCCAGATGGGAAGAGGTGATTGCCTTCAAAACCTCCTCTAGTTTTATGGGTTCTGTTAGTTGGTCACTTTGTGATGGGGTTAACTTTGGAAGATGTAGACCATGAAATAAGTCTGTTTGGTTTGTAGAGTCTGCATTTTGGTCACTATATAATGTCGTAAAGTATTTTTCAAATTCTGTCAGTATGTCGGGGGTGTTAGTGGATAGTTGTCCGGATTGTGGGTTGCGTATTGCGGTTACGTATGTACGTTTGTGTTTGGGTTTGGACATGTTGGCCAATAGTTTGCCAGTCTTGTTACCCCATCTAAAGAATTTTTGTTTTGTGTAGAGTACATCTTTTTTGGCCTGTTCTAGTAAATGGGTGTCTAAGAGTTGTTTCGCTTCCTGGTATTTAAGCAGTAAGGGTGGTGTGGGGTTATTTTTGTAGTTTTGCAGGGCGGAATTCATTGCGCTTGCAAGGCCTTTGTAAGAGGCTATAGCTGCTTTGCGTTGTCTTGAAACATAGTCTATAATTTGGCCTCTTAAGACTGCCTTAGAGGCGCCCCAGAAGATAGTGGGAGTGTCCCAGGAATCAATGTTGTCGTCCTGATAGTTCATCCAGGACGCTAACAGGAACTCCCTGAATTTGTCTGAATTATATAAGTATGCTGGGAAGCGCCATTGTCTGCTACCTCCGTGGTTAAATGCTGGTGTTATTTGAAGAGTGATAGGGGCATGGTCTGATATTAATATAGGATGAATATCTGCCTTAACCACTTTGGAAGTCAGATGATCTGCTAGGTAAAGTGTGTCTATGCGTGACCATGTACAATGAGCCGCTGAATAAAAGGTATATGTGTTGTCTGTGGGGTTAAGCAGACGCCATATATCTGTGAGTTGTAGTGTTGTTTTGAGAGATTGGTATTGAGTCCATATTGTCTGGTTAATTCGCTGGGCAGGCTGTCTGTCTCTGGTCGGGTCTTCTACGGAGTTGAAGTCTCCGGCCAGTATTATGGAGTGGTTTGAGCGCTGCGATAACAGGCTAATTATCTTCCCTATAAAATCCTGTTGGTTTGTGTTTGGTGCATAAATATTCACTAGCGTGTACTTGGTGCCCCAAATTTCCACGTCTATAATGATATATCTGCCATTGGGATCAATCATGGTTGACAGAATGGTGTAGTTTACGTTTTTACGGAATATTATAGCCACTCCTCTGACCTTCCTACTGAAGTTGGCCGTAATGCATTGGTCTATCCATGGGGCGCGTAGCGTGGCAGTTTCCCCCTCCTTCCAATGCGTCTCCTGCAGGAGAACGACATCAGGGTTGAATCTTTTTAGGTGTGTAGCGACACGCTTGCGCTTGACCACTGAGTTCAGCCCCCCCACATTCCATGAAAGGAATTTTAGAGTACTAGGTGTATTTGTTGTGGTGTTGATGTTGTTGGGGTCTATCATTGTGTCAGCCTATACCCGTCCGGGTGTGATTATGTGTAAGTAGTTGATCCTGTATCTGTGCACCATCCCCCGTCCCAGCAAGCGGGGTAAGTGCGAAAGGTAAGAGGGGTGTCCTGCCTGGGCGAGGAGGGAGAGGCCAAGAGAGAGAGCAAATCATAACAAAATTCAAACAAAACATTTTGATTAACAAACAGTGCTGTAACCACCAATTTCTAACTTTTCTTACTTGAAACCAACCAGTGACAGGCATCCTCTTCTTTGAGGTGCGCGTCTAGTATATTTAAACACGTAACATGTAATTAAATGAACTTAACTAAGAGGTATAATGGGATTCCACTCCCATGTGAGATTATAAAACTGCTTATTCCCCGTCAGCTTGTATGGCAAAATGGGTTTTGGCTTGTTGGGGGTCAATAAAGTAGCGCGCCTGTCCACCATCCTCCACTCTTAATTTTGCAGGATATAACAGTGCAAATTTTACATTGTGATTGTGCAGCCAGCGGCATACCTCTGCAAAGTCCCGTCTCTTTTGCGTTACTGTGGCTGAAAAGTCCTGAAAGATCAGGATCCTCATGCCATTCACCTCCAAAGAAGGGACTCTGCGGTACGCCGTAAGGATTTTATCCTTCATTCTATAGTCTAGAAACTTAGCGATGACTGGCCTTGATCTGGCATTTTGGGCTGCTCTATCCGGGCCTATCCTGTGCGCCCTCTCCACATATGGGAGTATTGTCGGGTCTGAAATCTGTAGCTTTTCAGGGATAGTTACTGTGATTAGGTCTACGAGGGATTGGCCTGTGATCTGTTCAGGTATTCCCACAAATCTTAGGTTGCTTCGTCTATTACGATTTTCCAAATCGTCTATTTTGGCCAGTAGGGACTGCACAGTGTCTGATTGGGATGTAATGTCCCTTTGCATACCATGGGTTTGGTCTTCAATGTCACTAACTCTACCTTCCACTGTGGTTAGTCTAGCGGAGTTAGTATCAATTTTGGCCAAAGCCGCGTCGAATGATGACTGGAGAGTGTCCAGTTTTTTCTCTAGTTGTGGCATGAGAATTTTAGAGATTTCATGGGCCATGTCTACTACCGCTGATGGGGTCTGTAATGTAGAGAGGGATGTAGGCGGGCTTTCAATGTTATCTTCCAGTTCATCGCTATGAGACGGGGATGGGAGGGCTTGTTTTCCCTGTTGTTGAGTTTTTTTGCCCATTTTATTTGGTGGAGGGTTTGTATCAGGAGTGGTGTGGATTACCTTACGAAGGTATCTTTCCATGCCCTGGAGGGCTACTCAAGGATAGGGGTTTGTCTCGCTAGGACCCAGAGGATTCTATGGTAAGCAGGGGGAATCTTTTGTAAGATATTGCGGGAGTGGTTATCCCATGCGGTGTGCCGCGACTCACAGCATTTTGTATTCTGGCAGCATAGTTAATATATTATGAGTTTTGGTAGGGTACTGAGCCGTGGCCCAGAGGAGCCGCAGATTTTTTATGCTTAGTATAATAGGTTTAGTTACTATATGCGTATCTCTATGTTAGGGGCCTTGTTAAAAGGATATCAAGGGAGAAAAAGGCCGCCTCGTGCTCAAACTTTTCCGGGCTATATTCCCCAGTGAGTCGCCTAAAAGTATAAGTAAACAGTTTCTATAACCTTAGTTCTTATTAAGAAATACCCGTGGTCCCAGGTAGATCCTATGATAGGAAGGATAACAGAGTAGAGCAAACAATTCTAGGAAATATATATAGATACAACCATATACGTTCTATCTTGCTTCAGCTCCTGTGTGGTATTGCTTAAGGCTATTGTAGTACGAATGAAATCCCCTAGAGGGCAGCAGAGTATAAGCAATGATCATATATGGTCCATTAGTGGGAGAAATAGAATATGTGAACTCACAGTTTCACCAAGGACCTTTGTACCTTATCCTTGCAGGTCAAACAGATGAGAAAGTTCAGGTAGTGTATTTGTGTTGGTCACACAACTGTGCTTAGGAGCTTGGCACAGTGATTGGGTTGATGAAGTGAAGTAACCCACCCTATTTGTTCGTTGTCAGATAGGGTTGATCGTATATCATTAGTTCAGGTGTTTTAATCAGTCCTGTGTGTTTATCAGAGGCTCGTAATATATAGTCCTGATGTTTCTTGTAGGGTGGGGGGTGTCCTATGCAGGATTTTCTTGCAGTGGGGAAGGAGTCTTAGCTTTCAATGATAGTTAGAGTCCAGAATAATGGTTGTCTTTCTGGGGGGGATATTATGGGTGCGGGTTGGGAGTACAAAGGGTAGATTTTTGCTGCTGATGACTTTATGTATAAGGTCCGTTGACCCCTGGCACTGCGGTCTCGATTTGAGGTGGTGTGAGTGCAGGGTTAATGGGGGACAGATAAGCTGGACTTTTCCGGGTTACAACGGCTATTGTATTTGTGCCGTGTATCTGTTGCCGCTCTGTGTGACAGTGTGGGAGTAGGGAGAGGGGGGGGAGAGCGGGTGGATGAGCTAGCGGGCGGGAGAGGGCCAAGCGGTGATGGTGGGGTCAGGGTTTACGGCTGTGCCTGTTTACCGTCTCCGCGTCGCTGCACCCGCTGTCTCCGGAGTGAGTGTCCCGCCTCTCCGCAGTCTCCCGGTCCACGCCGCTTGTTCTCTCCGGTACTCCGCGGCACGGGTCCCCGCCGTCTGGACGTGGATGTATTTGGTCTTGTCCTGTCGGTACCTCCGCTCCCGCCGTACTTGTCCTCCGCAGCCGTCCTCCGGGTAGGTCGTTTCTCCTCACCCGCTCTGGTGCTCCGGCCGGTAAGGCTAAGGGGGATGCTCACTTTGTCTCGGCTTCTCCCGTCTCGATCTCTGCGGCGCCTCGGACTGTTCTCCGGGTGATGCGCCTGAGCCCGGTCGAGCGGTGAGGCCGGCGGCTTCTGGATGGGTGATGCTTCCCGGCCTGCGTCCCGGTCTGCTCTCTGTGCGGGCAGGGGGAGATGTTCACGGGAGCGATTAGAGCCGGATCTCCGCAGCTTGATCTGACCCCAGTCGATGGGTTGTACTGGGTCTGGTTTTTCTTGTTGGAGGGGGAAAGGTCTGGGGTTGCTTTCTGTGGCTGGCTGGCTGGCTTGTCAGCACGCCATGTTTCGCGCCCAAACTTGGGCGGTCATGCAGGCCTCCTCTTGTTAGGGCCGGACCTCGGTGGCAGGAGGGTTTTTGGCTCCCTGAAGGGTATATTTGGGATCGCTGTGTACTCAGCTTTCCGAATTCAGCGTTGTATATCCGTGGTATATCTTCTTATTTGCACGTGTGGGCTACAATACATGGACAGAACAAGTATATTTTCCAACAAAGACTTAACAAGCATTTCAGAAACACAAAAAATATACAAGCATTTCCATATTCCCAAACACTTCATAGTCATCCACAACTCAGATTCTACAGGATTAGACTTCATCATCAGAGAACTGTAAAGATATTACAACAGACTGAGACTTGATAAGCAATAACACTGGAGGGACAGCAGGTGGATGATTTATGTGTTCTATTTTCTGTGATGTACATTGCACTTGTTTTTCCTGTGTTTGATGGAGGAGATCTGAAGGTATTACGAAGGAAAGATGGAGCATGACTTGATTGCAGCTCATATACAGTTAGTCTGTTCTTAATATCAGTTTGTTTTATGATCTGTTCCAGTTTCCTTATATGAACAAGTTCTACAACAAAGCTTTCCGGTGTGTGCCTATAATTGAAGCATAACTCCAGAGGCGATCCTGAATGCATGGGTAAAGAATCGGCTTTATTGGCCAGGTATACTTGCGTATACTAGGAATTTATTTTCAGTTTGCTGTGCAGCAGCCAGGTGGCTAACAAGTAAACAACATACAGTGTAAACAATATAAACAGGTGGGTGAACATGTACAGTAAAAAAGAAAGTTATTCCGAGGGGACACCAAGTTAGATTATGTGCAAAAGGTTATGGTGCGACTAGACAGTGAGGTATTCATGTGTCAACAGGTGAACCGCTTGAGGGAAGAAACTTTTTAGACTTTTGGTGGACCTAGTGGGAATAGCCCTGTAGCATCTGCCTGATGGCAGCAGGTTAAACAAGCTATGGCCAGGATGTAGTTGGTCTTTGACTATCTTCCTTGACCGTATTTTTTTGCTCTGGAGCCGTACCAGACCAGAATTGAGGAACAAAGTACAGACTACACAATCGCGGAGTAGAAGAGAAGCAGAAGCTTCTGTGGGATGTTGAACTTCCTCAGTTGCCTAAGGAAGAATAGTTTTTGCTGCGCTTTTCCAACAATAGTATCAGTGTTGGCCCCCATTTAAGGTCCCAGGAGATTGTGGTTCCTAGGAACTTGAAGGAGTCCATTTGCGACACCACACTGTCAGCAATTGTTAGCGGAGGAACACCAACAGCCTTCTTTTTAAAGTCCACTATCATCTCAACGGTTTTGAGTGGGTTGAGCTCTAAATGGTTGCTGCTGCACCACCGGGCCAATCAGTCCACTTCTTGTCTGTAGGCCGATTCGTCCCCTTCCTTGATAAGGTCAATGACGGTAGTGTCATCTGCGAATTTGATTATCTTTACTGATTGCGCCTCTGAGTTGCAGTCGTTGGTGTACAGGGAGAAGAGCAGGGGTGAGAGTACACAGCCCTGGGGGGCTCCTGTGCTGATGGACCGCACTTGGGAGGTGAATTTCCCCACTTTCACAACTTGTTTTCTATCAGTCAGAAAGCCCACAATCCAAGAACATGTAGCTTCAGGGGCTCCTAGGCAGAGTAGTTTGGGGTGGAGGATGTTGGGGATGATTGTGTTGAAAGCTGAGCTGAAGTCAACAAACAGGACCCTTGCATAGGTACCAGGCATATTCAGGTGCTCTAGAATGTAGTGCAGGCCTAGGTTGACTGCGTCCTCAACGCATCATTAGGCGAACTGGAGGGGGTCTAGCTGGTGGCCAGTCACAGCTTTCAGGTAGTTCAGTACCAAGCGCTCTAATGTTTTCATGATCACAGATGTAAGAGCTATTGGCCAGTAGTCGTTCAGATTTGTAATAGTGGATTTCTTGGGGACCGGAACAATAGTGGAGCTTTTCAGGCAGGAGGGAACCTTGCGTAGCTCCAGTGATTTGTTGAAGATCCTGGTGAATATGGGGCAAGTTGACCCGCGCATACTCTCAGGGCAGATGGTGACACCCTGTCAGGAGCTAGTGCTTTCCTTGGTTTGGCCCTCTTGAACATCTCCTCCACCTCTACTTGGGTGACCTGGAGTGACTGGAGTTGGCTGTCGACATTTGGGGCAGCATAGAGGGTATGGTTTGGTTCACAGTGGGCTACTTTTTCAAACCTGCAATAGAAGTGGTTCAGCTCATCAGCTAGGTCTTGGTACATGGCGGTGGGTCTGGCTGTTTTCTTGTAAATGGTTATAGATTGCATTCCTTTACACACAGATACAGGGTCATTAGTGGACAGGTCATTTGTCAGCTTGTCAGGGAACCACTTTTTTGCTAGCCTGATTTCTTTTGTTAGGGAGTTACTGGCTCGGTTGTATGCCAACAAGAACTTCTCTCCAGGAATTTTTTAGGGGAGTTTTAGGAGAGGAGGGGGACTACTGTTGTTCACAGTGGTTTTATCTACATAGTTTAGTCCATGAACAAGTATTATAGTCACAACAACATTCACTCTTGGCATTTGCAGCTTTTAAATTGCCTTTTATATTTTATTTTTCATCATTGTTTCTATACAACTTTAGATTTGCTTACAAAATTAAGTTTCAGAGCGATGTGAAAACTTTAAAAGCCTTTTAATTTGATAACCAAAATGAAAAAAAGCATTAAAATGATAAACACAGCATCTGTACACACAGTACTGGATAATGTGCAAGCCATCAGTCATATCCAGTTTTTACCATTTACAACTGCTCATAACTTAATATAAGCTTATTTTCAATTCTAGGCCATTATTCTCTATAATAAAATCACAAACATGGAAAACAAGTCTTCCTAATTAAACCACTGACTGTTCATCATGTACTAGAAATTACTTATATAGTGTGTTTCTAATAATAGACAAAGGGAAAACAATAGCAGTGATTTTAGCACTGGATGAAACCTATGCGTTGAAATAATATAAATGCCTCCTCAAAAAAAAAAAGAAGACTTGAGAATTGAGGACATCTTTACACATCTACCATATGCATTCCTAATAAAATTAAAATTGAAATCATAAGCGGGTTGTTATGCTTAAACAAAAATCCTAGTAATTTGATTCCTATTCTTGATGAACTTTCTAAAGGTGCCCGGGGCACACCTCCCAACAACTACAATTTGATTTTCTGGCACAGTCCCACCAGCAGCTCACAGCACTGTACAGGCCCTTGTCCTCCCCAGGGATCACCCTTCCTGGTGCCGGCTCTCTCTGTTGTGTGGTATGCATCACTGCAGGACCGCCTCTGCTCCCCCTGACGTACTCTCTCTATAGTCCCTGTCAGGCTTCCCCGCCATAGCCTGTACAGGCTGTATCATATATTTTCATATTTCTTTCTATTCAAAAGCTATATATCCTCCTTCCCACATGGATTTAAGTTGTGACTATTTGACTCAGGGGCTGGTGATTGCTGTCTATTCCCCTGGTGGGGGTTCTTTCTGATATATACATATACATATATATATATATATATATATATATATATATATATATATATATATATCATGTTAGGCCCTGAAACGTCGGTACTCTGAGATGACACCACTTTGTCAATAAATAGTTTTTTGGATACTTGAAGCCTAAGTCTCCTGAGTGCCGCTGCCTAGTACCCCCTCTATTGTTTACATTGTGAGAGGCACCGGAGCTGTTGTCCATAGAGAGCAGGAGTGCCGGACATATGTAAGCGGCACTCAGAGACTGTATTGCTTGTAGAAAAGGTAGGATGAATTTTAATCCATAAGAGATCTACGTTTCAGGGGTCACAGCCCCCGTCTTCAGGATCAAATAACAAACAATTACAAATCTACATATCTATATAATAGAGTACATTTAACACTTAACACCTCCACCCATGATGAGCTCCCCCATCCGACCACCAGCGTGACTTCTGGTTGTTGCACCCCCGGCCGTCCAAGCATGCGGTCAGCTGGGAGCTAGCAAGAAAGATGTTAATCGATGAACACTGGCATGGTACAATAATGTGTGGCAAAAAATCTATAAACAAACAAGAAGGCATCCAATAAACACGCATGAAGTGATGCTGTCATACTGCATAAGTGATTAAAAATACATAAGTCAGTTTTATCATATTATGAAAAACTATACTAATTAAATCAAAATAAACATGATGTGAGCATTATGTTTCATCACTGAATACAGGAGTTATGCGGTTTGTGAAAAAAATGTGATCCTTTTTTAAAAATATGTTGCATCCATGCCATTGTAATGTATAAAAAAAAACCTGTTAAAACCATCATGTACAGTAATTTTCATTACGGGTGCTATACACTAGCCAAATGATAGCCGTATCACACAGACTTTGTGCGCCTAAAAAAATTAATGCAAGACAAACAACATGATATTTACTATTTGCTTTACAATGTGCATTAAATTTGGAGACTCTGCAGCTGGGGCGTTCCCTCCGCTTGTGGGATTGGCTGGTTATCACTGCTAAGGTTGCAGGGTCGATGGTCCAAGGAAGAAACCAGGCTGCCAATAAACATATTGAAATTCCGAGTGGTTTGGAACACTCTTCTGCAAGCAGAGGATCTTCTGAGGGGATCCCCTGTGCGTGTGCAGTCAGACACAACCACGGCTGTGGCTTACTTGAACCATCAAGGCGGTACTCGCAGCAAGATGGCAATGCAGGAAGTATCGCAGCGGATTTCCTCAGCAGGGCCAACCTGCTGGAGGGAGAGTGGGCACTTCATCGGGAAGTGTTTCAGGAGATTGTGGACCATTGGGATCTCCCACAAGTGGACTTAATGGCATCCAGGAACAATGATCAGGTTCCCAAATTTTGTTCTCGGATCAGGGATCCACTCGCTTGGGCAGTGGATGCTATGACGGTTCAATGGCGGTTCCAACTGGTTTACGTATTTCCCCGAAACCAATGATTCCGAGGGTACTGAAGAGAATAAAATCTCAGAAGGTACAAGCTATTTTGATTGCACTGGATTGGCACAGGAGGTCATGGTATTCAGACATACTGAAGTTGTCGAGGGACTCTTGGCTTCTGCCTCTTTGACCGGATATATTAAGACAAGGACCGTTTCTATACCTGGACCTAGCTTATCTCAATTTGAAAAAGAAAGGGTTTTCAGATGCGGTTATCCAGACTATGCTAAGAGCTCGCAAGCCTGTGTCAGCTGCAAATTACCATCGGGTCTGGAAGATTTATATCAGGTGGTGTAAATATCGGAGGGTTCACACCTCTAGGATCAAGGTGTCTAGACTGTTGGAGTTTCTTCAGGATGGATTTTCGACTGGGCTGAGCTTGCAATCCTTAAAGGTTCAGCTGTCGGCGTTCTCAATTTTTTTCAGAAAAGAGTGGCTCTGTTACCGGAGATTCAGACCTTTTTACAGGGTGTATCAAGGTTAAAACCCCCTTATAGGCAATCGTGGCGCCTTGGGATTTGTCCATGGTATTGTCAGTTTTACAAAATCCTCCTTTTGAACCGTTAAGGTCAGCTGACCTTAAATTTGTTTTGTGGAAGCTTGTTTTTTTTGTTGGCCATTGCATCATCTAGACGTTTTTCAGAGTTGGGAGCTTTGTCTTGCAAGTCTCCGTTTTTTTATTTTTCATGAAGATAGGACTGTGCTTTGAACAGTACCTAAGTTTCTACCTAAGGTAGTATCTTCCCTTCATTTGAACCAGGAGATTGTGCTCCCGGTGTTTTCCCCTCCTACAGGGGCTAGAAATAGGGACAAATAAAGAAAATTAAACGTGGTTCGTGCTTGCGAATATACGTTGAAAGGGTAAAGGACATATGCAAATCTGATTTGCTTCTGGTGCTGTAGGTGCATAAGATAGGGTGGCCTGCTTCTAAGCAGACCATTGCCAGATGGTTGAGGTCAGTGATTGCTTATGCTTACACCAAGGTAGGTCGACCTGTTCTTTCATTGATAAATGCACATACCACCAGGTCAGTTGCTTCCTCTTGGCCTGTGCGTTATGGGGCTACAGCGGAACAGTTGTGCAGGGCTGCCACCTGGTCCTCTGTTCATACCTTTACCAAATTTTACAGATTTCCTGCGTTTGCATCGGAGGATGCCTCATTTGGGCAAGCAGTGATGAGAACTGTTAACCTGAGCGTCCCCTTCCAAAGGACCGGCTCGTGAACGTCCCAAGGTTAGCGGTGTCACCAGGATGGACGAATGAGAAAAGGGGATTTTTGTAAGAACTTACCGTTCGAACCACTTTCCCTTTCGTCCATCCTGGTGACACAGCGATCCCTCCCTTACGCTCAGTAAGTATACCATTCATGTTCATGTTATTGTCATATTGATTGTGCATATAAGATGTTCAGGCATTGTACGGAGTTATGTATCCTAGTGGGCTTTTGCAGTTTGAACTGAAGCATTCTGGGATGCAGAAGGGAGGAGCCTGCTTCCAAAGAAGTCAGCATAGGTACCTTTGCTCCTGCAGACCCTACTACATCCCAAGGTTAGCTGTGTCACCAGGATGGACGAAAGAGAAAGGGGTTCGAAAGGTAAGTTCTTACAAAAATCCCCTTTTTTGAAGGAAATACTCATGCTACTAATGTTTGGTAATTACACAGATTTGTGATTCTAGACACTGCTCACAGGGTGCTAGAGATGCTGGGCTTCAACTTTAACTGGGCTGTACTGTAGTTCATTTTTAAACATGACATTTACAGATAATGTAGCTAGGGTGAAATAAAGCAGAGGCTGCTGAATAGTAGCACTTTGTATACAGATTCAGACTTTTTCACCACAAATTGAATAGCATAATCTAGCGAAGTAGATTTAGCGTGTGAAGTGGTTTTTATTTATGCAATAAAGATTCCTATTTGGAGTGAAAAAGATTCATGGCCAGTTACCTGGGACTTAGTGGGGTAGCCGAGAGGGACTGTATGGGCTGCCAGAGATAGAATATAATTTTATCTTTTTAATGCAGTTGAATTTAAATAAGCTTAAACATTAATTTAATGTTGCCTTTATTGTGGGGGTGATTTCAGTTGGCTCTTTTCAATTATATTACAGGAAATTTGAACTACTGCACTGTGATCTGTTACATAATACTTATCTTGCCTTACTTAATAAGGATTAAAATGCTCTAATCACCTGCAGAGATGCACATGTAACAAAAAAATTAACAAAGCACCATTTCCCAAGTGCAAAAAAACTATGTAAAACTATCTTTCCACATCCTGTACAGATGGTTCTGATTCCCTTTTCTTTCCTGTCAGTATGCCTCTCCGTACCCAGCAATCTTCTTGGTTGTGAGAAAGATGTAATGGCCAATGTGAGGTATAAGGATGAACACTTTTCTAAAATAATTCAATTTAGACTTTGAACTTCAACAAGGCAGTGTGCCAATGAAACAAAAATTACAAATGCAGCAAATGTTAACATGACACTTGAGGCATCACCATTTTTGCTTCTATAGTGTGTTACCACAGTAACATAATTGTTTCCAATTTGTATCTTCTTGTATTACCAGTACATTCCATGATGGGGTGGTGAGGGGAGTATATATCAGGCGTAGTATTGATGTTTTGTACTGATATACTAGTTCTGATCATCCATTGCTACCTACACTTGTTGACTGTACTCTTTTGTATGTGTGCTGTATGTGCACTAGTTGTACACCTGCATTGTCTGTATTTTATGCTTACTGATTGACTTTAAAATGAATAAAAAGTTCTAAAAAATAAAAAAAAGTGTAAAAAAATAAAAAAGATATTGGGATCTGTAGTAGAACTATAGGACCCATCAAGTCACCCCTTCCTTCTGGGACTTGGAGAACCACAAGTCCCAGCATGTGGGGCATTAATGTACTTGTAGTCCTAAAATCTCACCATCCCATCCAGCGGAGATTGCGTCCTCTTCAGTCCTTGTAGCATCCAGGGATAAAAAATAAAAAAAATACCCTGCTCTAGAGGACTGAGGGAGCAACAAGTGGGTTGACACTTGTTGTCTTTCCCTGAGAATGAGGGAATCCCCAAGCTCTGGCTGTTTAAGCCTGGTGCTGGTTTCCAAAATATCCGGAACTTGTACTCATTTTGTACCCCTGTATTTGTGGAACCAGGGCCATGCCAAAAGCCTGGTTCTAGTTATAGAAATACAGGGGGACCAAATTTAAATATCCCCTTGTTTTTCTGCAATTCAGACTGGCTCAATGAGCCCAGTGCTTGTTATTATCTGGAGTTCTCCATTCATATTTTTGGCTTATTCATGCCGATCCCGGTCGTACCCGTTCATACATGGGACCGGCTGTAATTTAAATAGTCAATTTTTCCCTTTGTGCTTAAAGCAGTTGCACTCTGGTGTGACAGATTTCATGATAATTCGTAAACATTATAGAGTGGAAATGCTATGGAAGTCGAGTTACACACACGCCATTTTAGGATAGTATGGCCGCCATTTTGGTTCGCAGAGTTGCGCAAATAAAGTTTCCATACCCGAGTATGTGTGACAAAGTGGACCAGAAGAGTAGCCATACTATCACACACAAATTCATAAATACATACTGACACTAAGTAAAATGTAGTTAAAGGTTTAGAACGCCACACATAGTTTAGTTAGCCCTGCATACATCTGTCTGTATCATGTTTAGTACTGTTCCGTTCCGTTCATTGTGCAAAGTATTCCGGTCATTGCGAATATTTCGCAATATACACGGCTCGATAGTTATGGACATAATCCATATTCCAGGGACAGTTTCTGTTGAAAGTATGTAACAAAGGAATCTAGATGGAACCGGTTCTTATCACTGCTGACGCCGAAACCACCAAACAAAGGACTCTTAAAGTTCACTCCCCTGGACCTAGCCAAACCAGGTGTATCATCTTACCCCAGGTGTATCATCTTACCCCCCAATCACAGCTGACCTGACATTCGACCTCTGACCAATGAGAACGGCCTTTGACCTCCCCTTTCTGACCCTATAAGATAGGCGACCCAGAGCAGCCAAAGTCTCTTCGGCACATCTACTTTTCCCTGACTTACCACCGGACTATAGTTCATCCCTGAACGATAGTGAGCTCTGACCGGACTGCGCTTCGCATATTTGATGAGAACGGTAACGGTTGCATTAACGGTATTTATTCTTATTGTATTGATTGGCTGATTGTGTCTTGTATCTGTTTTCTTTCCCCCTAGCTGAGCCTGTTTAGTATTCATTGTTAGTATATTGTATCACTTGTTATACCTGTTTATTCTTATTTCTGTAACCCCCTTTTGTCCATTAGGGACTTAAATACAACCTTTTTACGGAGTTCTTATCTCCTTATTTCTATACAGTGGTCGTGTCTGTTTATTCGCATAATAGCGACAAGGTATATTACGGACACTGTCCGATAAGGTATATTCGCAGATTAGAGACAAAGTACTGCGAAGGAATCTCTGATTGAGGTATTGGTTCTTGGTGTACATAATACAATAAAAGGTACGCTACGCTGCGCTACGCTTTGTTCGCACGTAGTTAGGTATAAAGGGTACGTTGGTTGCGGACTTATTACGTAACCAGCGCTTTTCACTTATTGTCTCTCTGGTCATATTTAATCGCCATTAACAATTGAGGGCTCGTCCGTCCGCTCCACATTCCAGAACTCAGTACCAGGCGTGCGACCCGACCTATACCAGCAAAAGGGTGGAAGTATTTATTTGTTTCCATTGCTGGATAGGCCGAGTCCGCGGCGGTGCGGGGTTCGGGAAGTGCTAGCGCTGAACCCGGAGTACAATAAGTGAAAGCCACGTGTTTTAAAGCATATCATACCTAAGTGTTTAGTAAACTGTACTTCTGCCTGCCACAAGTAGTTTAACGGGGTATAGTGTCTTGGGCTGCTTGTTTATTACAGTATATGTACCACGTGCGATAAGGTTCGCACACGTGGAGTCTGTGTTTATTATAGTACATAGAGGATCCCCTCTGTGCAAAACTATAACTTTTATTGTTAGTTACTGCAAAACCAGAGACTCCGCCACGTGGCGACAAGCCCTGGGCCTTTTGCAGTAACGTAAAGCGTCTATTGTGTATTACGCAAGGTGCGCGCGCACGTGCCCATATCGGGAAAAGTTTTGCATCTTTGTACGTGATTTACGGATTAAGTGCGGGATTTATTTCGCATCTTGATACGTAACTTTCGGACGGAGTTAAGGGATTTATTCCACATTTAGGCGCAATTACTGCGTATAGCGAAACCCGAGTGCAACCTTGCAAATACACTATAGAACACGTGGGTGGCCGATTCATCGGCGGCCTGTGAGCAACGCACGTACACACGTGGCTGTTCATTGGTACTGCACATGCAGTACACATAGGAACTCAAAGGTGAACAGTATTAAACCACTAGCCTTATTTAAAACAGTATAGTAATATACTGTGGATGGGAAGGTGATTTAATAAAGAGAAAATACGTTTTTTTTCTTTTGTTCATTTTCTCATAAGCAAGCAACTCAAGCATTATTTTAATAGATTCCTATATTATAAGGGATTTATACCTGCATAAGTATCTAGTGAAAAGCTACCAGCCTGGGAAGATTTTCTGTACAGAAATATTTCAAATATATGCATAAGACCAAGGTGTAACCAGCGCCCAGTGTGAAAAATAACTGAGGCGAACGGGTGTGTGACGACACGACTCAAGCGCAGTGTAGTCCAGTGTAGGACAGTCCAGGTAGGACAGGGTTCACGTGACGACGTGCCCATAGGAACTGCCCCTTCAGTGGAATTGATTCCGCTAGGAGGGTACAAGAAGATACATCGGAACGCACTTGTTTCCGATTAGCTACTTTAGAAATCCAGTTTTTGGGGGTATAGGAAAACAAGTTTGTTATACCCTGGAAAAATTGTGCCGCACTAAGCAAGTTGGCTAGAAGTTCGCTGCTAGTTGAAAGACTTGGTGATTGAGTATCGTACCTCGTATCCTTCGCACCTGCTTGACTGTGGGATGTTCTAGGAAGCTGTAGAAGTGAGTGTTTGGGGAGCTCTCAGTCAATTAATAACCCACCGATATCTATTAAGCTGTGAACGTTTATTCCTGTAATTATGGGTAATAACGGGTCACGTTGTGATAACGTGCATGTTAGGGAGGAAGCAAGCCGGCCAAAAGGATCGGCTGCTTTTATTATGTGCAGGAAGCACGGTGAACGCGCAGTTGTTTACCAAAATAAATGGAGAAAAATGACACAAGGCAGCAAGTTAGAATTTCCCAGTGTTGGTAGCTTCGATCCGGAAATCTTATCGGCAGTAAAAGATGAAATATGCCTACTCTCCAGTCGTAAGGAGAGAGTGAAGCATATAGATATTCTTAAATTGTGGCAGAAGGAAGGACAGGAACAATGGGGAAGCAGAGGTCTGGCAATACCAGACGCAATCAGCCACAATATAAATGCAACCGCTGCCACAATAGAATCAGCTCCCCCACCCCCATATGTGCCGAAGGGGTTAATGACTCATAAGAAAGGCATAAGTAATAATGTATCCGTTGCTAACCTGTACCCTGTCTTATCCCCTTACAAGGAAACCCGAGAGGAAAACGAGCAGCTGTTGGCACTGGCCGTCTCTCATGCAATTAATATGATTGAGGGAAAAGCTCAACCCGCTGTTGAGGCCCCAGCACAGGAGGAGGAGACGGCTGATGCCAACAGCATAGTATTGGACTCAGGTAATGATGCACCACACAGCACAGACACAGACGACTCCCAAGCAGGTCCCAGTAATGCGAATGTGGTACAAACATATCCTATGCGCACACTGGAGGTTCCCTATGGTAAGGCAGACAGAGAGGGTGTGATACCTACCAGAAAGATGACCATGCTAAACCCATGGACACGGTTAGAGCTGCGGTCCATCATTTCAGATTTCCCTGATCCTAGGAAAGATCTAGCATTGTGCCGGAAATTTGTAAGGGATCTGGGAAACTCTGATGAGCCCACCAACAAGGATTGGAGAATCATGTTGAGGGCCTGTCTCCCCACTCACATAGACATCCCGAAATTCATTCAGGATAGTGGACTGAAAGTGGACAAGGAGATAAATGATGAGATCAACCAGGAAAATATACGCCTAATCAACCTACAATTGGGAGTATATTTTCCTGCGGCAGTGGAATATAGCAAGATTTTCACCATCAAACAAAAGGATGGCGAAACTGCTGCTGATTATTTCACGAAGGCCTTACTGGAGGTATCAAAGTACACTGGTGTCTCCGAGCCTAAGGACGACCCCCACCTGAGGGAGATGATTGTCTCTGTGCTGGTGGAAGGGCTTAGGGAAAACCTGAGAGCCAGAGTCCAAACTTCTTTCCCAAACTGGCGTGGAATGACAGTGGATGCCCTACGGGAATCTGCTGTGGACCACGACCGCAACATTAAGAAGCACAGGGAACTGCAAACTGACAAACTGATGATGGTTAGCATCCAAGCCCTTACTAATGCCCCAAACAAAACTGCATACCAACGAAACACCAGGGACACAGGTAGAAAACCAATTATCTGTTACAACTGCAATGGGGAAGGTCACTACTCAGCTCATTGTAGGTTAGGAAACCCCAGGAATTATCAGACACATAAGCGAGAATGGGAATCTCACAAAGGTGAGACACGGAGATACCCAGCCCCTAGACAATGGGAGGAGACAGACAGGTCACGCAACATGCCTCCTCCCCATCTGATGGCTGACACTGTGCTAAGGGCAACCCAGGTCAGACAATAGGAAACAGGTCATACCTGTATCCTACAGCCAGTTAGATTAACTCAAAACCTTAGAGAGGAACCTCAGGTGAAGGTTGATATAGCTGGAGTAAGGCAAACCTTTTTGGTTGATACAGGGGCGGCCAGATCTGTTCTCAACACTCCTCTTCATTTGGGTTTCACTGACAAATCAGTAGCAGCAATTGGGGTAACAGGAAAAATACAACATTACCCTCTGACGAAACCAGCGGAGGTTACAATCGGGCCTTTGCATACCAAACATTCTTTCCTGTTGGCTGCAGCGGCCCCGACTAACCTCCTGGGTAGAGATTTACTATGCAAAATGGGATGTGTCATCTATTGCACCCCCGATGGGGTATTTCTGGACACTCCTAGAAATCTTACACAAGAAGTGCAAGATATGCTGGACAGTCCTCAGAGGCTAATGTTGTATTCCACTGTTGTAGAATCAAATCCATCTAGGGTAGCTGAAATTACAGCACAAATACCGAGTTCCCTTTGGACTAAAGATGGACAGGACGCTGGGCTAATGGCAAATGTAGCTCCAGTAGAAATCCGCTTAAAAGAAGGCAGGATAGCCCCAAAAATACCGCAATACCCTTTAAAACCTGAAGTTGAGCTAGGAGTATTCCCAGTGATCCAACGATTGCTCCAACAGGAAATCCTAGTTAGAACTTCCAGCACGGCCAATAGTCCCATCTTTCCTGTGAAAAAGAGCGGGGGGAGGGGCTACAGACTAGTGCAGGATTTAAGAGGGGTAAACAAAGTAGTTGAGAGCCAATTCCCCGTAGTGCCAAACCCAGCTGTCATCCTAATGCAAATCCCACCTCACTGTACTCATTTCACAGTCATTGATTTGTGTTCAGCGTTCTTCTCCGTCCCTTTGCACCCTGACAGACAGTATCTGTTCGCCTTTACTTACAGAGGAGTACAGTATACCTGGACACGACTCCCCCAAGGATTCATAGACAGCCCCAGCATCTTCTCCCAGGCCTTGCATGATTGTTTACAATCCTTTCAACCCATGAGTGGTTCGATACTGATACAATATGTCGATGACTTATTGTTGTGTTCTGGGTCACTGGAGTCATCAGTGGATGACACTAGACAACTACTGATGCATCTCTCAGAGACAGGACATAAAGTATCAAAGGATAAGCTGCAATTATGCCAGACCAGGGTTAAGTATCTGGGCCACTGCCTTACCCAAGGGCTGAGACACCTCACCGACGACAGAATCCAAGCGATTCAGAACATGGTACTGCCACAGACCCAGCATCAGATCCGTACGTTCCTAGGCATGTGTGGATACTGTCGCAATTGGATCCCAGGATTCTCTATTCTGGCATTACCACTACAAGAGATGGTTTCCTCAACTAAGCCAGATCGGGTCTCTCATACTGAGGAATCTGAGCTGGCTTTCGAGGAATTAAAGGTGAGCCTAACAAAGGCCCCAGCACTGGGAATGCCAGATTATGGGAAACCCTTTGAACTGTACGGAACTGAATCAGGTGGGTGTGCGGCAGGAGTACTTGTACAAAAACATGGTGATGCCAACTGACCAATAGCGTACTACAGTGGCCAGCTGGACACAGTAGCACGCTCACTCCCAACTTGCTTACGAAGTGTGGCTGCAATAGCACAACTAGTAAGTAAGAGTGAGGACGTAGTGTTGGGACACGATTTAACTGTTCATGCTCCCCATGCTGTCTCTGCCCTCCTAAATTCTGCCCAAACACGTCATGTGTCCTCAGCACGGTTCACTAAGTGGGAACTGGCGCTGATGGCCCCAGTAAATATTACCATCAAAAGATGCAACACACTAAACCCAGCCACATTCCTTCCTCATGTGCCCTCCAAGGCACAAAGGGTGGAGGGGGATGGGAATGTTGCTGAATATGGTAAAGCAGAGTTTAGTGAGGGTGAGGACAAACATGATTGCATGACCTATCTGAATCAGACCTTCACAGCACGTCCTGACATAAGCGACAGCCCATTAAGTGAGGTAGACATAACCTTATTCACAGATGGTAGCTGTCATAGACAGACGGACACGGGAGAGCTGTGCACAGGCTACGCGGTAGTAGATGGAGAAGGTATTGTGGAAGCTGAACCCTTGGGACCACCTCACTCAGCACAAGTAGCGGAACTGGTGGCACTGACCAGAGCATGTGAACTGGCCCAGGGAAAAGCAGTTAACATATATACCGACTCCAGATATGCTTTCGGAGTAGTGCATGATTTTGTAGCCCTATGGCGCCTCCGAAATTTCATGACGGCGGCTGGCACACCAGTGGCGCATGCGACATACATTAGGAGACTTCTGGGAGCTATTCAGCTTCCAGACAGAGTGGCTGTTATCAAGTGCAAAGCTCACACATCAGAGAAGGACCCGGTGTCACTTGGTAACAGCCGCGCTGATGAGGCAGCGAAAAGGGCCGCATGCCCTGTAAATATTTTCACCCATCCTACCAACCTTGGTACACTGAACATGGTATCCACATCCAAACTGATAGACATGCAGAATTTGTGTTCCCCACAGGAAAGAGCAGTATGGAAGTCGAAGGGATGTGGCCAAGAGTCTACCGGACTTTGGAGAGATGGACACGGGAAACCAGTGGCCCCCAGGGCATACCTTCCTAGTCTAGCCGAGGCGGCCCATGGGCTGACACATCTTGGGAAGGAAGGTATGTGCAAGCTGGTAAAGGCCTACTGGTGTGCACCAGGGTTCGCTTCTCAAGCAGGTAGAGTGGCAATGTCATGCCTCACCTGTTTGAGGAAGAACGTTGGAAAAGCCATCCCAACAGAGCCATCCCACATCCCTCCTACAGAAGGCCCTTTTCAGGTAATACAAATCGACTTCATACAGTTACCACCCTGTAGAAATTTGAAATATGTATTAGTTTGTGTTGACATGTTTTCCAGCTGGGTGGAGGCTTTCCCCGCTGCCTCCAACACTGCTACCTTTACAGCAAAGAAAATATGTCAGGAGTTTGTCTGTAGGTATGGTATCCCAAAGGTCATCGAGAGTGACAGAGGCACTCATTTCACAGGAGAGGTCTTCCAAATCATGTGTAAAATCCTGGGGATTAATAGTAAACTTCATACTCCATATCGTCCCCAGGCGAGCGCCAAAGTTGAGAGAATGAATGGTACTATTAAGAATAAATTGGGTAAAGTTATGGCTGAAACAGGGTTGTTATGGCCAGAGGCATTGCCTATTGTGCTGTATAGCATTAGGACCACTCCCAGGACTCCGCTCAACTTGTCCCCCTTCGAGATATTGTTTGGTCGGCAGCCACACATCATGATAGACCCACAGGATGATCTCAAATGTAACAATGAGCTAACTGTACAGTATATCCTAAAGCTAAACAAACAGCTAAGGGAGCAACAAAAGCAGCTGAAGTTACTGAACCCTGATATGCCTACAGAGAATTGTCATAATCTTAAACCAGGAGACTTTGTTATGATCCGAAATTTTTTACGCTCAGGTTGTTTGATAGACCGTTGGGAAGGACCGTACCAAGTTTTGTTGACCAGCACTACATCAATTAAAGTCGCAGAGAGAGAGACTTGGATACATTCGTCCCACTGCAAGAAAGCCAGTAACCCAGAATCCCAGTGTGCAGAGAGCGAAAGAGAAGAAGTGTCGCTAGAAGCATTGTTTCGGGAACACTGAGAAGCAGCCAAGGTCGAGCAACCTGAGCGAACAAAGGTCCAAGAGCAGAGCAAAATAAAAGTCTCCTGGGTAGAGATGATGGAAGGACTCCAAGCAACAGGTTCACAGTTATGCATATATTTCTTTGTTTTCTTTCTGTGTTCTTTTCTTCATCCCAAGATACTCGGTGGCTGCCACATTCTAGAGCGATCGGAGCGGAGTTCTGACAGTGTAATAATGGACCCAGATATGGGTGAGGTAGAATCCCTAAACCAGCTTGACACTTTGCCCATGACAGGAGAAGGTAAAAGGTATGAGGGAAACGTAGTTCAAGGGCTATGTGATGAGTTCTTGTCTGGCGAGTACTGTGTCTGTAGATATTGTCAACCTAAAATGGAAGAAGAATGCATCCAGCGATGTCAGTCGACAAGTAAGGCAACTACAGGCCGACATCCTTTGAGTGATTACCACTCACTAGTGGGTAAGGTCTTAAACCAAACAGAATGCTGGGTGTGTTCACAAGTGTTACATAAAAGGAGTAGTGTAGGCCTAGTCCCATACCCGCTTAATAAGCGTATTAAACAAGGGGAGGCCATTGGATAAGAGATACCTGTATACCAGGTCCCCTAGTCTTAGATTACACCCATACCAAGTGGATAAATCCCTGGTATGTATGAACTTCTCGAGTTCCAGAGCGATTGGTACTTGGGAAGTGACATGGCATAAACAGACAATAACTTACTCCCAGCGTCCAGATGGAGAGCCTATTGACAAGGAATTGTTGTTAAAAATCCGAACCAGTGGGAGACATTATAAATATGTTTACACGGTGAAGAAAAGTAAAATGATGGCCGGCAGAGTATCAGCCGGCTACTGTAATATGACCCTACAGCCAGAAACTTGTGAGGAACAAGTCAGGGAGCAGGGGACGGGAATGTTCTTATGGATAATGTGTGACAAGATCATGAAATACTCTGTCCCTTATTTTCTCCCTGACGATGTTTATTATATTTGTGGTAGAAGGGCGTACAAATGGCTCTCCATGAACTACGTTGGAATTTGTTACCTAGGCAGAGTGTTACCTGAAGTGATGACCCTCACCCATGATGAGATGGTGAGCATACACAGAGGCATACCTCCTCCTTACACTCATACCCATTATGATCAAATCCATAAAAGGGATTTAACAATCAGGAAAGAACCCCTAGCTTCTGAAATGATACACGAGTCATTCGGTATCCAACTTCTCATTGCATTAGTTATCACCCATACCGCCAGAGGAGTCATAAATTTTAAATATATACAAGCATTAGCCAGCTTGGTAGATAACATCACTGAGATTTATGATGACACCTTTAGATACACTGGGAAGGAGTTGCAAGCATATAAAAGAGAGCTAGTCCAACATCGGATGGTGCTGAACTATCTGACAGCTATGACAGGAGGATATTGTGTCACCCTCTCTACACAGTTTGGGGTGAAATGTTGTACATATATCACCAACAATACTGAAGACCCAGAAGAAATCATTGATCATCGGATGGATGAGATTCTTCAGCTTAAATGGGAATTTAGAAGGGAACATAATATCAGCCTGGCAGAAATAGGTAACAAAGTTAGTGAATGGACCTCCTGGTTGAATCCAATGCACTGGTTCTCTGGTTTAGGAGAATGGGCGCAAGGGATCATAGCTAGCATAGGAAAACTCCTTCTCTGTATCGGTGGTGCCATCATAGTCTTTGTGCTATTGTTCAAATGTTTAAAGGTGGTGACCCGGGGAAAGACAAAACGTACCGAAATCATGAGTGTAAGAACGAGAGATACAGAGGAAGACCAGGGTTTGGTATATGACCCTAGAATCGAAACCACCTCCCTTTAAAGAAACCATATTTGTGAACGTGTATATGTTGTAACCACCCTTGTTTTTATTTTTATCCCAAAAATTGTACATTATCCTTCGTGACCCTGAGTAGATTGTTCGATAAATGCGGCCCATCGTTTATCCGTGATCCCGGATCGGTCAAGAGCAGATGGTTTACTCCCCTTATATGTTTAATTCATGGATCCCAATTTCTTTGTTAGGATTATGAATTTCTGTATTATCGTGTGAAATGTTTAGTATTGTAACAGTTTTATATTTACTGTTAAAGGGTGGACTATGGAAGTCGAGTTGCACACACGCCATTTTAGGATAGTATGGCCGCCATTTTGGTTCGCAGAGTTGCGCAAATAAAGTTTCCATACCCGAGTATGTGTGACAAAGTGGACCAGAAGAGTAGCCATACTATCACACATAAATTCATAAATACATACTGACACTAAGTAAAATGTAGTTAAAGGTTTAGAACGCCACACATAGTTTAGTTAGCCCTGCATACATCTGTCTGTATCATGTTTAGTACCGTTCCGTTCCGTTCATTGTGCAAAGTATTCCGGTCATTGCGAATATTTCGCAATATACACGGCTCGATAGTTATGGACATAATCCATATTCCAGGGACAGTTTCTGTTGAAAGTATGTAACAAAGGAATCTAGATGGAACCGGTTCTTATCACTGCTGACGCCGAAACCACCAAACAAAGGACTCTTAAAGTTCACTCCCCTGGACCTAGCCAAACCAGGTGTATCATCTTACCCCCCAATCACAGCTGACCTGACATTCGACCTCTGACCAATGAGAACGGCCTTTGACCTCCCCTTTCTGACCCTATAAGATAGGCGACCCAGAGCAGCCAAAGTCTCTTCGGCACATCTACTTTTCCCTGACTTACCACCGGACTATAGTTCATCCCTGAACGATAGTGAGCTCTGACCGGACTGCGCTTCGCATATTTGATGAGAACGGTAACGGTTGCATTAACGGTATTTATTCTTATTGTATTGATTGGCTGATTGTGTCTTGTATCTGTTTTCTTTCCCCCTAGCTGAGCCTGTTTAGTATTCATTGTTAGTATATTGTATCACTTGTTATACCTGTTTATTCTTATTTCTGTAACCCCCTTTTGTCCATTAGGGACTTAAATACAACCTTTTTACGGAGTTCTTATCTCCTTATTTCTATACAGTGGTCGTGTCTGTTTATTCGCATAATAGCGACAAGGTATATTACGGACACTGTCCGATAAGGTATATTCGCAGATTAGAGACAAAGTACTGCGAAGGAATCTCTGATTAAGGTATTGGTTCTTGGTGTACATAATACAATAAAAGGTACGCTACGCTGCGCTACGCTTTGTTCGCACGTAGTTAGGTATAAAGGGTACGTTGGTTGCGGACTTATTACGTAACCAGCGCTTTTCACTTATTGTCTCTCTGGTCATATTTAATCGCCATTAACAATGCAAAGATGACTTTTCAGGGAGATGTGTCTAAAGACTTGAAGAGAGTTGGAAATGAGAGATATAGAATAGTTTTCTTTAGACATTGGGAAGAGTTCTAGGCAACGATAGTCTATGATCTAGTCAAAATTGCCTTGCCTGCACAGTCAATCTATGCTAAGTAATTTCTGCTAGACAATTTTGACTAAGCAAGAGAAAAATAGGGAGATTTTGACTATCTAGTCAAAATCTCCTGTTAAAAGTTCTCCATGTGTACACCCCTTAAGACAAAAAGATACAGTTTAAGTGGAAGAAGTCAGAATTATAGTTATTTCCCCAATGGTGTTGTACTTGGCTGGATTGCCACGTAAAGCAGGTAGACCTGACTAAACTAATGAGCACAACCTGAAAAGTCCTGTTTGTGCTCTCAAATGGATTACATACTGTATCACTCATTTCAGCTAGCCACCCACTGGGGTTTGAACTGAAATGCATGCACTGGCACTGATCATGCTCTAACGTGGCAATAATTGAATAGCTTGGCAGTGAAGGAAACACTTGAATGCCCCCCCCATCTGTGACAGTGGATGGGAGATGAAGTGTACTGACAGAAGCCAAATATCAGAAAGGAGTGAGGGCCAGTTTAATATGTCAAAAACAGACTTTCTGAACCTTGGAATAATATAGTACAGTACTTTATTCACAACTCATCTTTGTTTTAGATATTTCTAAAAAAAAAAATGGCAGCACCTTGGGCCTAAATCAAATGTGGATGGAGAGTGCATTGCTGAGCGTACTGGGAAGCGTCAACAATGCACTAAAATGGTAAAACAGCAGGAGCCACCTGATATATTTGTGGGTATTTTTTGTCTGTTTGCTGTGTTCCAGTTTGTACCACTGATGGGAAGATTTCTATCAGGTGTGAGTGACCTCATAACTGTAGTTTAAGTTAACCCATTTATGAGTTCTATATTTGCTCTACCTATTTACACTTCTTTCCCAATATTACCTTCTATACTAGTAATAACCATTTTTTTTAACATTTGTTTCATTAATCACTCTATTTAATTAAACCACAGGTTCTCAAACTCAGTCCCCAGGACCCCACACAGTGCACATTTTGCAGGACTCCTCACAGAATCACAAGATAAATAATTAGCTCCACATGTGGATCTTTTAACCCCTTTAGTGGTGGGTTTTCCTGGGGCAGGGCAAAACTACTAGGGCAGTGACAGCAGAAGCAGCAGCCCAGAGTGGGCACTCGGGAAAGTTTTGGGCCACTCGGCATGGGGGGTTCAGGAGCTTGTGTGTTCAGAAGTCCGAGTGCTCCTGAGCGGCCTAAAACTTCTGGGGGAGTGGTTGGGGCGATGGCAGAAGGTGACAGAGTGGAGTGCTCAGCAGTGTTAGTGCAAAGTGCCCAGTAGCGCGAAGTGCCTGGCAGCGGTGGCGAGGAGTGCCTGGTGTACCGGTACGGCAGCCAGGGGGGTTCCTGCTAGAAGGGGTTTCGTGAGTGGTGCACTGCTGAAGGCACCACTGCCCCGCAGCTAGGTATTATGGCATGCTTAGACATTTCCTGGGATAGTCAGCTGCGGCAGCGCAGCTGAGCCCGTGTGACCTGGAAAACATGAACTGTTTGAGGTCCTGAGGACCCTTGAATTAAACGGACTGGATATTTCCCCATGTATCCATGCCAGACAGTAGGGTCAAAGAAGCCCAGAAATTACTAATTGAGTGCAGAAGTTATTATCAGTTATCTAATAAAGAGACTTTATAGGTTCTGGGTGTTTAAGGATTATAACATATTAATGGTCATGTATTTGTAGAATGTTGGTGGGATCACGGTACAATGTAAGATACACTGACTTGCCATCATTACTATCGGTAACACTTATGAAGGTCTGACTACGAAATATGACAAGTATAGGACCTGTGTTTAATGACACCATATAACTTTTTTATATCCTTGTTGGAACTTTTCCCACACATTCTCATTGCTCCAGTAAACTAGAGCTATTCTGATAAGTCAAAATGTGAATTTTTAAAATGCAGAAAAAGCTGAAATCTTGGAAACCTAGCTTGGCAAAAATAGATTTTGTTCCCAGCAGCAAATGTAATGCAAGGCTAATGAGAGGAAATCATACTTTCCGTTCCTTAAAAACAGGCCCAAACTCTTCAAATTATTCAATACATAATCCATCAAATAAAGTAATTCTAATTATTGATGAAAAGAAAACATCTCCAGCCCGTTCTTCCTGTCTCTTGTAGCTCTCAGAAAGGACATGAACTTCCTCATCAATCGTTAATGGTACAGAAACCACCCTGACAGCAGCATTCTGGGCACTGTCTGCTCTCATTTATTGAATCTACAGCTGTAAGATCTGTGTTTTATGACCCAAAATAATTGGAGTTGACACTTATAATGTTAGCAGGTATGAGGCTCCCTAGCCTTTTTTTGATCAAGAATGACTGGAGTTAATCACTTTGTAGTCTCCTAGAGCAACAAACAGCGTTTGGTTTGTGATTTTGTTTTTCTAGGCAAACTACATGTAAAAATAGAGCCATTCAAATAATTATTTGTTTCAGTATACTGTAGTTTTTTTTTTTATGTATAAATTAATGAGAAAATTCTTTAGCAGTTTCTCTTGACTCCGGATATATTTTCATTACAAATATGTAGAAATTATTTGAATCTCTCTAAAGGTAAATGTGTTTGTGTGTTTTCCGCAGGTTTCTATTAAAATACTGCCTTACTGTATATTAAGTAAAGAAGCATACACACTGGGCAATATAATTAATATATCACTAATGTTGGCCCTTCTGAGAGATATCATTCATAATATCACCCATTGTGTGTATGCGCTATGCACGAGAATGATATACGTACCCGTGGGTTATTAATGACCCCTGTTGTCTGCAAATTGTTACTGAAGGGCTTTCAAAATGCAGCATGGCTCCCACTCCCCATGCCGTCACTCCCCCTGCCTGCAATGGCAAGTATATATGCGATTGCCAGTTCCGGCACCCCGTTGGATCCTCATGGCTTCCAAAATCATTACATGTGTATGGGGTTTAATTTAAAGTTTGACTGTAGAGATGCCAAACCTAAGTTCTGCAGTATGAGCCTTCCAGCATTACAGTTTGATGATAAGCAGCTGCGGTACCCTTGTAGATATTCCCATACTAAAATTTAGTCAATACATCTCTATTAATAAGAATTTAAATATATGAATTTATATTGAAATGTTCAGTTTGTTAAAGAAAAGAGACAATGTAGTTGAAGTGGGATCCTTCTGCAAAGGTGGCCTAACATAGATGTGATTGTAGAGTTCTTTACTTGGAACTAGGATGCACTAGTACATGTTAGGAGTTGCTTAGGACAGCACGACCGAAATAACTGCTGGAGGCACAGACAGACAGAGGCAGGATGGATGGAACTCACTGCTTTATCGTAACTCAGGAACAGGTACACGGTACAGGAACAGATTCAAAAACATGATAACAGAACTCAGGATCTCAGGATACAAGGACTCAGGATACAAGGACTCAGGATACAAGGACTCAGGATACAAGGACATGGCATAAGAAGCTCTCAGCAAACTCACATGAAGCTCACAAACGAGAACTATCAAAGGCCCTGAGCTCAGGGCCAATGCCTCTTTAAAAGGCAGCTAAGACCAATAGCTGCTGCACATGGAGACAGGCCCACAATCAATCACATGTGCAGCAGCTGGGAATGGCACTCTGAGAACAGCCCAGCTGATTACACCAGCTGGGACTGTCCTCAGCAACCACAACCCTGCATGCAGGGCCAAACAGCAGCACCTCTGGCCACACAGAGGTACTGCAGGATGCAAAACAGCAGCAGCACCTCTGAGTAACCAGAGGCACTGCACACAAGACCAAAATGGCAATGCTGCCATAACAGTACAGTAATGAAGCTGGAGGTCTTGGATATAAGTAGACACCTCCAGCTTACGTTAGTGAGCTGTGCTGCATCTGATGATGCATCATCAGATCACTGGTGACATTGGCTGGCTCCATGAGCTATGGTGTCTCACAAGCCAGCTGCCATAGTTACTACAACTAGGCCAGGAATTCCCCATCTTTGACAAAGATCCCAGCCTCGTCAATCCCCCCCAGCACAGTGATGAAATGTCTCAGTTTGGTAAACCTAGGCTGTTTCTGTGCAGTGTAAATACTGAGTGCTTTATTCTTACACTTCAATTTAGATTTCAGTTTTAACACACCTGACTCTAACTCTCTTCACATGTTATATTGGGATGCAGTTAAAATCCCAGCAGTCGGGATCCCGGCGTTCAGAATCCCGACGCCGGAATCCCGACCGCCGAAATCCCAACACTTTTTCCCTCCGTGGGAGTCCACGACACCCCTGGAGGGAGAATAAATTAGCGTGCCAAGCGTAGCGAGGCACAGGGCCCTCTGCGTGTCGAGGGCAGCGAGCCCGCAGGGGGGGAGGTTCCACGTCCCCCCCCCTTGTCGGGATTTCGGCGGTCGGGATTTTGAACGCCGGGATCCCAACCGGTGGGATTTCATACTGAATCCGTTATATTTGCCCCACTTGCAGTGCAAATGGTTTTGCCCATTTTGAGAATACATTTGCCCTGCGATCAGGTCTGAATTAGGCCCTATGCACCACAATTCTATTGAGACCTGAATCTTGCCCACTGTACTTGGAAATCACTACTGCTCTAGTGCTGATATATTGAATAGGTGGGTGGTTGTGTCTTCCATATGCCTTATGCAAGATGCATTATTCCTTGCCACCTTTTGGGGTACTTAACCCTACTACAGTAAACTATTAAATAAATTTAAAGCCCTTTGGCAAGAAGAATTACTGGCTCTTTCCATTGGTAGAACTTGGCCCAAAAAAGTCACCACGAGACGTTCTGGAAATTTATTTGTTCCAGGTAGTGCTATCATTAGTTGCCTAGTTCTATAAGTGAGATCTTTAGGATCTTTTTCTTCACTGAGCTGCTAATAATGGCAGTGTAGACTAGAGAGTCACAAACCCCCGGATAACAACCCTCTCTTACCAGGTCTGTACAGTAATTGGCTTTTTTGTTTTATTCTGCACACTTCACTGGGCCACAACTCTCATTTTCTGCTGTGCCTCATGGGTACCAAAGTCTTGTACTTCCATCTTCAGCAGGCTTCTCATTGTGTCCTCTATGTTCTAGAAGTCATATCACATATCCATCTAACATGCTCTCACTGTGCTCCCCTAGGGGATGGCAAACTAATCTATGCAGCTTAGACCATCCTGCTTTGCGGTGGTTCTTTGTGAACATCAGGGGACTAGATAGACTCCATACCCCTATGTCACCAGTACCAAATAGGGGAGGTAGGGTCAGAGATTGCAAAGCATTCCAATGATCTGATGTAGAAATTGTAATCTCAAAACATGTTGTATGATCTCTTCTGTGAAACATATGAGCTACTATTGGTTATATAATTGTAACAAATAACAAGTAAAGAAATGAACCTTGAAACTACATGATCTGTCACTCACTATAAAAACAGCTGTGGGATGAGGTACACTTTATACTGGTCATTAACTTGTTTTTCAACTTGCATGTGGAATCATCAGCTTTTTTATGGCAATCCCACTATAAATGTTTTTATTAACCCCTTCCTGACATTTGACGTACATTTACGTCATGTTCGGGAAGTACTTCCCGACACATGGCGTAAATGTACGTCATGGCTTGTAACTGTCACCGCGTCTATAGACGCGGTGACAGTTTCAACATGTCTGCTGTCCCTGACAGCAGACATGTCCCTGCATGCCCAGGGGGGGCTGCGATGCCGCCCCCCCGTCGGCGATCGCTGTGATTGGCTGTTCAGTGTGAACAGCCAATTACAGCGTTTTCTGTGTCACCGGCGAATAACGTTCGCCGGTGACACGCGATCGGAGGTGATTGGTGCTGTAAAGTACAGCACCAATCACCGCGGGGTGTAAGGGTGACACTGGTGTCACCCCACCTCACCCCGCCCGCCCCCAAAGGCCGTGATTGGTTCGTCGGACCGACGGACCAATCACAGCCAAGGAGGGGGATTTAAACTAACGGTGACTGCACTGCAGACGCCATTCCGGTCTGGAATTGCGTGCAGTGCGGTCACCGTGCCTAGCTGCCGCAGTATACTGACCTGAACCGAGCAAAATACTTACCTGATCACTGCTTCATTACTGCTTGTAGTGTGCTGGATGCTTCCTGGATCCTGTTACTACTTGTGACTTCCTGTGTTGTGAACTTGTGCTGCTGCAGTGTAATAGCGTTAGATAGAGAGAGATAGATAGAGATAGAGAGAGATAGTGTCAGAGAGTGCTATATGTTGTGCTGCTGCAGTGTGATATAGTTATAGATAGAGAGATAGAGAGAGAGAGATAGAGAGATAGTGACAGATTGTGCTATATATTTTTTATATAACTGACTGCTGCCCCCCCTTTTGTGCTGATCAGTATAAATTAACTGATCAGCAACTTTTTGGGGGCGCAGGTTTTTTTTTATATATATATATACCTGTCAGTGCTGCTGCTGCAGTGTTATAGAGTGATAGATAGTGAGAGATAGAGAGATAGAGAGATAGAGAGAGATAGTGACAGAGAGTGATAGAGACTGCTATATTTTGTGTCTGCTGCCCCCATTTTGTGCACCCCCAGCAACTTTTTGGGGGTGCAGGGGTTATTTTTCATATATATAACTGTCAGTGCTGCTGCTGCAGTGTCATAGAGTGATAGATAGTGAGAGATAGAGAGATAGAGAGAGATAGTGACAGAGAGTGATAGAGAGTGCTAAATTTTGTGTCTGCTGCCCCCGCCTTTTGTGCTGATCACTATATCTGAGGTGATCAGCAACTTTTTGGGGGTGCAGAGGTTTTTTTTTTTATATATACCTGCCAGTTGCTGCCAGTTGCACTGTCAGTTGCACCAAAGGTTGTGCACCTGCTGCCCCTCACTGGTAATCAGTGTCGCATCACTGATCACCTTTTTTTTTTTTTGAGGCTGCTGTGGGGTCTTTTTTTAATTTTTTTTTTACACACACTGTGATTTTGTGGGTGTCCTGTGGCCACTGTGCGCTGATCAGTGACGTACATCACTGATCAGCTTTTTCGGCACAGGGTTGATCTTTTTTTTTTTTTTTTTGATCAAATTCCTGTTGCCTTTGAGCGCTGTTCAGTGACGGACGTAACTGACCAACATCTGTGCTCAATTTTTGGCGCAGGACCTTTTTTTTTTTTTAACCCCTTCAATTTTTTATTTTTTTTAACCCCTTCAATTTTTTTTTTTTAACCCCTTCAATTTTTTTTTTTTGTATAAAGTATTTTTTTTTCTGCACTACATACACACTACACACTACATACCCCCCGGGTTGAAATAAAGTTTGTACCCCCCCCTACACTATACACGTGTTGTGACATTTCACTACCAGTAACACAAAAATAAAAATGGCATCCCAAATGTCATCCCAAATGTCATCCCAAATGTCATCCCAGTCATCCAGAAGAATGTATTCAGCGGAGGAGGCATATGCCATGCTTGCCTCTGACTCTGACACAGCCAGTGATGCAAGCGGGGAATTTGAAGGCTTCGTCTTAAGCTCCTCTTCCTCCTCTAGTGATGAGGGACCCCCTCAAAGATGCCCCCGTAGAGCAGCTGAGACCCCCCCCCCAATAATTGATCTCGTATGGACCCCACCACCAGACAATTTTGAGCCCCAGGTTCCTGAGTTTTTGGCCATGCCAGGAATCCAATTTGATTCCACAGGTCTCAGAGAAATTGACTTTTTCAAATTATTTTTCTCTGATGATTTTATAAATTTAATGGTGGACCAAACTAATTTATATGCCCAGCAGTTTATTGCTCAAAACCCCACGTCATCATTTGCTAGGTGGACCCCTGTAGATGCAGTAGATATGATGACGTTTTGGGGTCTGGTGTTTCATATGGGCATAGTAAAAAAGCCAGAAATTAGGCAATATTGGAGTACAGATGTTCTGTACAGCACCCCATTTTACCGTATGGCCATGCCCCGGGCTCGATTTGAGACGATCCTTAAATTTTTGCATTACAACGATAATGCACAGTGCCCACCCAGAGATGATCCCACCTTTGACCGGCTATTCAAAGTCAGGCCGGTCATTGATCATTTCAGTGCCAAATTTGAAGAGATGTACATCCCAGATAAATTCATTTGCATAGACGAGTCCCTTATACATTTTAAAGGAAGGGTTAAATTCCGCCAGTACCTTCCCAGTAAGAGGGCAAGGTATGGCATAAAAATGTATAAGCTGTGTGAAAGCACCTCAGGGTACACCCACAGGTTTAGGGTATATGAAGGGAAGGATTCAAGAATTGAACCGCCAGAATGCCCCCCCTCCCTCGTAGGTGTTAGTGGAAAAATTGTCTGGGATTTAGTGCACCCCTTCCTGGATAAAGGTTATCACCTCTATGTGGATAACTTTTACACCAGCATCCCCCTGTTTAAGGCCCTTGGTTCAAGAGGTACAGCAGCTTGCGGTACTGTGCGCAAGAACCAAAGAGGCCTCCCAAAAACGCACATTGCCCAAGTAATGAGAAGGGGTGAAAGCAGGGGAATATGCACCGAAAATATGTTGTTGGTCAAATATAAGGACAAGAGGGATGTCCTTATACTGACAACAATTCACGGAGACAGTACCACCTCCGTCCCTGTACGAGGTACCAGTACCCACACCTCAAAACCTAACTGTATCCTGGATTACAATAGGTACATGGGCGGAGTGGATCTTTCAGATCAGGTACTGAAGCCGTACAGTCCCCTGCGGAAAACAAAAATCTGGTACAAGAAGCTGGCCGTGTATATCATCCAGATGGCACTGTATAACGCTTACGTGCTATTCCGTTCTACCGGCCAGAGGGGGACATTTATGCACTTTCAAGAGGAAGTCATAAAGGGCCTAGTATTTGGGAACCAGCAGGCAGAGGGCCCCAGTACTTCTAGTACTGGCCCCCGTATTGTACCAGGGCAGCATTTTCCTGATGAAATCCCCTCCACTGGAAAAAAGGGCAGGACACAAAAAAGGTGCAAAGTTTGCTATAAAAAGGGAATAAGAAAGCAAACTATTTTCCAGTGTGACACTTGCCCCGACAAACCCGGCCTATGTATAAAGGAGTGTTTTAAAATATACCACACATCTATGGATTTTTAGGTTCATCATTTCACCGTGCTTCGGGGGTCTTGCTAATGCCACATAGCACCCACCATTCATTCCACCAGAATCTGAGCCGCAAAATCCAAAAATCACTCCTTCCCTTCTGAGTCCTGCCATGCACCCAACTGGTATTTTTTGGTCACATGTGAGGCATTGCCGTACTCGGGAGAAATTGGGGCACAGATTTTGGGGTGCTTTTTCTCCTTCATACCTTCTGAAAATGAAAGATTTTGAGCCAGAACTGCATTTTTGTGTAAAAAAATGTAATTTTTCATTTTCACTGCCCAGTTGTATCAAAATTGGTGAAACCCCTGGGGGTTTGAAATGTACACTATACCCCTAGATGAATTCCCTGAGGGGTGTAGTTTGCAAAATGGGGTCACTTGTGGGGGGGTTCCACTGTATTGGTGCTTTGGGGGTCTTGCTAATGCGACATAGCACCCACCAACATTCCACCAGAATTTGTGCTGCAAAATCCAAATATCACTCCTTCCCTTCTGAGTCCTGCCACTTTTTGGTCACACATGAGGCATTGCCGTACTCGGGAGAAATTGGGGCACAGATTTTGGGGTGCTTTTTCTCCTTCATACCTTCTGAAAATGAAAAATTTTGAGCCAGAACTGCATTTTTGTGTAAAAAAATGTAATTTTTCATTTTCACTGCCCAGTTGTATCAAAATTGGTGAAACCCCTGGGGGTTTGAAATGTACACTATACCCCTAGATGAATTCCCTGAGGGGTGTAGTTTGCAAAATAGGGTCACTTGTGGGGGGGTTCCACTGTATTGGTGCTTTGGGGGTCTTGCTAATGCGACATAGCACCCACCAACATTCCACCAGAATTTGTGCTGCAAAATCCAAATATCACTCCTTCCCTTCTGAGTCCTGCCACTTTTTGGTCACACATGAGGCATTGCCGTACTCGGGAGAAATTGGGGCACAGATTTTGGGGTGCTTTTTCTCCTTCATACCTTCTGAAAATGAAAAATTTTGAGCCAGAACTGCATTTTTGTGTAAAAAAATGTAATTTTTCATTTTCACTGCCCAGTTGTATCAAAATTGGTGAAACCCCTGGGGGTTTGAAATGTACACTATACCCCTAGATGAATTCCCTGAGGGGTGTAGTTTGCAAAATAGGGTCACTTGTGGGGGGGTTCCACTGTATTGGTGCTTTGGGGGTCTTGCTAATGCGACATAGCACCCACCAACATTCCACCACCAAAAATCACTCCTTCCCTTCTGAGTCCTGCCATGCACCCAACTGGTATTTTTTGGTCACATGTGAGGCATTGCCGTACTCGGGAGAAATTGGGGCACAGATTTTGGTGTGCTTTTTCTCCTTCATACCTTCTGAAAATGAAAAATGTTGAGCCAGAACTGCATTTTTGTGTAAAAAAATGTAATTTTTCATTTTCACTGCCCAGTTGTATCAAAATTGGTGAAACCCCTGGGGGTTTGAAATGTACACTATACCCCTAGATGAATTCCCTGAGGGGTGTAGTTTGCAAAATGGGGTCACTTGTGGGGGGGTTCCACTGTATTGGTGCTTTGGGGGTCTTGCTAATGCGACATAGCACCCACCAACATTCCACCAGAATTTGTGCTGCAAAATCCAAATATCACTCCTTCCCTTCTGAGTCCTGCCACTTTTTGGTCACACATGAGGCATTGCCGTACTCGGGAGAAATTGGGGCACAGATTTTTGGGTGCTTTTTCTCCTTCATACCTTCTGAAAATGAAAAATTTTGAGCCAGAACTGCATTTTTGTGTAAAAAAATGTAATTTTTCATTTTCACTGCCCAGTTGTATCAAAATTGGTGAAACCCCTGGGGGTTTGAAATGTACACTATACCCCTAGATGAATTCCCTGAGGGGTGTAGTTTGCAAAATAGGGTCACTTGTGGGGGGGTTCCACTGTATTGGTGCTTTGGGGGTCTTGCTAATGCGACATAGCACCCACCAACATTCCACCACCAAAAATCACTCCTTCCCTTATGAGTCCTGCCATGCACCCAACTGGTATTTTTTGGTCACATGCGAGGCATTGCCGTACTCGGGAGAAATTGGGGCACAGATTTTGGGGTGCTTTTTCTCCTTCATACCTTCTGAAAATGAAAAATGTTGAGCCAGAACTGCATTTTTGTGTAAAAAAATGTAATTTTTCATTTTCACTGCCCAGTTGTATCAAAATTGGTGAAACCCCTGGGGGTTTGAAATGTACACTATACCCCTAGATGAATTCCCTGAGGGGTGTAGTTTGCAAAATGGGGTCACTTGTGGGGGGGTTCCACTGTATTGGTGCTTTGGGGGTCTTGCTAATGCGACATAGCACCCACCAACATTCCACCAGAATTTGTGCTGCAAAATCCAAATATCACTCCTTCCCTTCTGAGTCCTGCCACTTTTTGGTCACACATGAGGCATTGCCGTACTCGGGAGAAATTGGGGCACAGATTTTGGGGTGCTTTTTCTCCTTCATACCTTCTGAAAATGAAAAATTTTGAGCCAGAACTGCATTTTTGTGTAAAAAAATGTAATTTTTCATTTTCACTGCCCAGTTGTATCAAAATTGGTGAAACCCCTGGGGGTTTGAAATGTACACTATACCCCTAGATGAATTCCCTGAGGGGTGTAGTTTGCAAAATAGGGTCACTTGTGGGGGGGTTCCACTGTATTGGTGCTTTGGGGGTCTTGCTAATGCGACATAGCACCCACCAACATTCCACCACCAAAAATCACTCCTTCCCTTATGAGTCCTGCCATGCACCCAACTGGTATTTTTTGGTCACATGTGAGGCATTGCCGTACTCGGGAGAAATTGGGGCACAGATTTTGGGGTGCTTTTTCTCCTTCATACCTTCTGAAAATGAAAAATTTTGAGCCAGAACTGCATTTTTGTGTAAAAAAATGTAATTTTTCATTTTCACTGCCCAGTTGTATCAAAATTGGTGAAACCCCTGGGGGTTTGAAATGTACACTATACCCCTATATGAATTCCCTGAGGGGTGTAGTTTGCAAAATGGGGTCACTTGTGGGGGGGTTCCACTGTATTGGTGCTTTGGGGGTCTTGCTAATGCGACATAGCACCCACCAACATTCCACCAGAATTTGTGCTGCAAAATCCAAATATCACTCCTTCCCTTCTGAGTCCTGCCATTTTTTGGTCACACATGAGGCATTGCCGTACTCGGGAGAAATTGGGGCACAGATTTTGGGGTGCTTTTTCTCCTTCATACCTTCTGAAAATGAAAAATTTTGAGCCAGAACTGCATTTTTGTGTAAAAAAATGTAATTTTTCATTTTCACTGCCCAGTTGTATCAAAATTGGTGAAACCCCTGGGGGTTTGAAATGTACACTATACCCCTAGATGAATTCCCTGAGGGGTGTAGTTTGCAAAATAGGGTCACTTGTGGGGGGGTTCCACTGTATTGGTGCTTTGGGGGTCTTGCTAATGCGACATAGCACCCACCAACATTCCACCACCAAAAATCACTCCTTCCCTTATGAGTCCTGCCATGCACCCAACTGGTATTTTTTGGTCACATGTGAGGCATTGCCGTACTCGGGAGAAATTGGGGCACAGATTTTGGGGTGCTTTTTCTCCTTCATACCTTCTGAAAATGAAAAATGTTGAGCCAGAACTGCATTTTTGTGTAAAAAAATGTAATTTTTCATTTTCACTGCCCAGTTGTATCAAAATTGGTGAAACCCCTGGGGGTTTGAAATGTACACTATACCCCTAGATGAATTCCCTGAGGGGTGTAGTTTGCAAAATGGGGTCACTTGTGGGGGGGTTCCACTGTATTGGTGCTTTGGGGGTCTTGCTAATGCGACATAGCACCCACCAACATTCCACCAGAATTTGTGCTGCAAAATCCAAATATCACTCCTTCCCTTCTGAGTCCTGCCACTTTTTGGTCACACATGAGGCATTGCCGTACTCGGGAGAAATTGGGGCACAGATTTTGGGGTGCTTTTTCTCCTTCATACCTTCTGAAAATGAAAAATTTTGAGCCAGAACTGCATTTTTGTGTAAAAAAATGTAATTTTTCATTTTCACTGCCCAGTTGTATCAAAATTGGTGAAACCCCTGGGGGTTTGAAATGTACACTATACCCCTAGATGAATTCCCTGAGGGGTGTAGTTTGCAAAATAGGGTCACTTGTGGGGGGGTTCCACTGTATTGGTGCTTTGGGGGTCTTGCTAATGCGACATAGCACCCACCAACATTCCACCACCAAAAATCACTCCTTCCCTTCTGAGTCCTGCCATGCACCCAACTGGTATTTTTTGGTCACATGTGAGGCATTGCCGTACTCGGGAGAAATTGGGGCACAGATTTTGGGGTGCTTTTTCTCCTTCATACCTTCTGAAAATGAAAAATTTTGAGCCAGAACTGCATTTTTGTGTAAAAAAATGTAATTTTTCATTTTCACTGCCCAGTTGTATCAAAATTGGTGAAACCCCTGGGGGTTTGAAATGTACACTATACCCCTAGATGAATTCCCTGAGGGGTGTAGTTTGCAAAATGGGGTCACTTGTGGGGGGGTTCCACTGTATTGGTGCTTGGGGGGTCTTGCTAATGCGACATAGCACCCACCAAAATTCCACCAGAATCTGAGCTGCAAAATCCAAAAATCACTCCTTCCCTTCTGAGTCCTGCCATGCGCCCAAATGGTATTTTTTGGTCACATGTGAGGCATTGCCGTACTCGGGAGAAATTGGGGCATAGATTTTGGGGTGCTTTTTCTCCTTCATTCCTTGTGAAAATGAAAAATTTTGAGCCAGAACTGCATTTTTGTGTAAAAAATGTAATTTTGCATTTGCACAGCCCAGTTGTATCAAAATTGGTGAAACCCCTGGGGGTTTGAAATGTACACTATACCCCTAGATGAATTCCCTGAGGGGTGTAGTTTGCAAAATGGGGTCACTTGTGGGGGGGTTCCACTGTATTGGTGCTTGGGGGGTCTTGCTAATGCGACATAGCACCCACCAAAATTCCACCAGAATCTGAGCTGCAAAATCCAAAAATCACTCCTTCCCTTCTGAGTCCTGCCATGCGCCCAACTGGTATTTTTTGGTCACATGTGAGGCATTGCCGTACTCGGGAGAAATTGGGGCACAGATTTTGGGGTGCTTTTTCTCCTTCATACCTTCTGAAAATGAAAAATTTTGAGCCAGAACTGCATTTTTGTGTAAAAAAATGTAATTTTTCATTTTCACTGCCCAGTTGTATCAAAATTGGTGAAACCCCTGGGGGTTTGAAATGTACACTAGACCCCTAGATGAATTCCCTGAGGGGTGTAGTTTGCAAAATGGGGTCACTTGTGGGGGGGTTCCACTGTATTGGTGCTTTGGGGGTCTTGCTAATGCGACATAGCACCCACCAACATTCCACCACCAAAAATCACTCCTTCCCTTCTGAGTCCTGCCATGCACCCAACTGGTATTTTTTGGGCACATATGAGGCATTGCCATACTCGGGAGAAATTGGGGCACAGATTTTGGGGTGCTTTTTCTCCTTCATACCTTCTGAAAATGAAAAATTTTGAGCCAGAACTGCATTTTTGTGTAAAAAAATGTAATTTTTCATTTTCACTGCCCAGTTGTATCAAAATTGGTGAAACCCCTGGGGGTTTGAAATGTACACTATACCCCTAGATGAATTCCCTGAGGGGTGTAGTTTGCAAAATGGGGTCACTTGTGGGGGGGTTCCACTGTATTGGTGCTTGGGGGGTCTTGCTAATGCAACATAGCACCCACCAAAATTCCACCAGAATCTGAGCTGCAAAATCCAAAAATCACTCCTTCCCTTCTGAGTCCTGCCATGCGCCCAAATGGTATTTTTTGGTCACATGTGAGGCATTGCCGTACTCGGGAGAAATTGGGGCACAGATTTTGGGGTGCTTTTTCTCCTTCATACCTTCTGAAAATGAAAAATGTTGAGCCAGAACTGCATTTTTGTGTAAAAAAATGTAATTTTTCATTTTCACTGCCCAGTTGTATCAAAATTGGTGAAACCCCTGGGGGTTTGAAATGTACACTATACCCCTAGATGAATTCCCTGAGGGGTGTAGTTTGCAAAATGGGGTCACTTGTGGGGGGGTTCCACTGTATTGGTGCTTTGGGGGTCTTGCTAATGCGACATAGCACCCACCAACATTCCACCACCAAAAATCACTCCTTCCCTTCTGAGTCCTGCCATGCACCCAACTGGTATTTTTTGGTCACATATGAGGCATTGCCATACTCAGGAGAAATTGGGGCACAGATTTTGGGGTGCTTTTTCTCCTTCATACCTTATGAAAATGAAAAATTTTGAGCCAGAACTGCATTTTTGTGTAAAAAAATGTAATTTTTCATTTTCACTGCCCAGTTGTATCAAAATTGGTGAAACCCCTGGGGGTTTGAAATGTACACTATACCCCTAGATGAATTCCCTGAGGGGTGTAGTTTGCAAAATGGGGTCACTTGTGGGGGGGTTCCACTGTATTGGTGCTTGGGGGGTCTTGCTAATGCAACATAGCACCCACCAACATTCCACCAGAATCTGAGCTGCAAAATCCAAAAATCACTCCTTCCTTTCTGAGTCCTGCCATGCACCCAAATGGTATTTTTTGGTCACATGTGAGGCATTGCCGTACTCGGGAGAAATTGGGGCACAGATTTTGGGGTGCTTTTTCTCCTTCATACCTTCTGAAAATGAAAAATTTTGAGCCAGAACTGCATTTTTGTGTAAAAAATTTAATTTTTCATTTTCACTGCCCAGTTGTACCACAATTGGTTAAACCCCTGGGGGTTTGATATGTACACTATACCCCTAGATGAATTCCCTGAGGGGTGTAGTTTGCAAAATGGGGTCACTTGTGGGGGGGTTCCTAAATTTTAGCATCTTATGGTGCCTAGAAACCTACATGGTGCCTAAAAAATAATCTCATAAAAAGGAGGCTCCAAAATCAAGTAGGTGCTCCTTCTATTATGAAGCCTGTGGTTTGGTCAACGTGCACACTAGGGCCACATATAGGATATTTATGAAAACAAAAGAATTGGGGGAATCAATTTTTAGTCACATTTCTCTAGTTAAATGTACTGTGTTCCTTAGAAAAATGTATTAAAATTGCAAATCTGCAAAAAAAATGAAATTTTGAAATTTCACCTACACTTTGTTTTAATTCCTGTGAAACACCTAAAGGGTTAACAAACTTCCAAAATGCTGTTTTGAATACTGTGAGGGGTGCAGTTTTTGAAATGGTATCATTTATGGGGGTGTCTCACATACAAGTCCCTCAAAGTCACATCAGAACTGAACTGGTCCCTAAAAAAATCAGTGTTTGAAATTTTCGTGAAAATTTGAGAATTTGCTATTCATATTGTAAGCCTCCTAGTGTCCAAAAAAATTAAAAGGAAGTTGAAATAATGATGGAAACATAAAGTAGACATATGGTCTATGTTAGTTATTAACTATTTTGAGTGGTATGATTATTTGTCTCACAAGCAGAAAATTTAACATTTTGCAAATTGCAAAATTTTCCATTTTTTCACGACATTTTGGTATTTTTCACAAAAAAACACAGACTGTATCGACCCAAATTTACCACTAATTTGAAGTACAATGTGTCACGAAAAAACAATCTCAAAATCACTGGGATAAGTAAAAGCAAAAAAAAGTTATCCCCACTTAAGTGATACATGTCAGATTTGAAAAAAAGGGCTCTGTCAGGAACGCAAAAACTGGCTCTGTCAGGAAGGGGTTAATATATTTTAAATTAAGTAAAGTGTGCTTTTGTCATCCGTAAGCCCATAAGCTCTAGGCCATATTGTTCACAATATCACTCAGAAAGGGCTTTCTGTGTGATGTTGTGAACCATATCGCCTAGTGTGTACCCTACATATCGTTAATTATACACACTCCAGCACAACGTCAATGACTCCCTCCCTTGTCAATGGAGTCCTTATTAATGATGTCCATGACCATCACCACCTCCCCCCCCAATGTGTATGGGGCTTTAGGCTCAGTCATGTGGTGGTGGTGGTGGTGGTGGTATACATTTGTGCTTCTGATTGGCCACATGTTCTATGGTTGCCTGTCACTAGCACTGGTTTTGCCTCTTACTTTCACCATAAACCATTTGGGTTGGACCTTAACCACCAACCTAAGGCACCTCTCCAAGAGCAATGGGGCAACTCAAGATGCCTAGGCACACAGTTTGGGAACAGGCCTCTAAACAACAGAGACATGTGATATATAAAGCAGAGAGGGTGAGTTTGCCTCTAAGTGAGAGATTACAGAGAATAGATTTAATGGACAAAGAGTTCTGTACAAAATACGCCTCCAAAATGTCATGCCCACCATGTGCCCTTGCCTTTGACATTCTGCCACGTTGTAATAATAGTAATTAAAAAATGCCAGCTGACACACAAGTTCCGTCTACAATTTAAGTTGCAATTTCCTGACATTTAACTTTTGGCATGACACAATGAAAATCTAAATCTTTTAAACACGTTTCTGGTAGAAAAGCAATAGTAAATTACTTACCCATAAATGTGTTATGCGAGCCCATTGTTTTTCTATAAAAACGTGACCTATGTTATTATTCCTGAGAGATATTTCTGGCATACAATTGTTTGTCCATTCCTGTAAGTAATTTCAGAAAGTAATTGTTACCATAGACAACTGCAACCATCTTCATTCAAAAATAAAATGATGCATTTTTGCAATATCCAATATTAGCATTCATTTCAGAGGGTAAACTGGCTTAGGGTATAGCAAATAAGACTTACTGGCAATGTGGGCTTAGATTTGTGCAAAAACACAAACTGTACAATGTGAAATGTACACTCAAGCTGAAGCATATTATATGTGGGCAAATTGCTAGTGTGGTTATTATAGGTTAGTTGTAGATAGTTCCTTACAGCTCCCGCAGATCTTCCTTCATCTGTGATAATGACCCCACTATACCACATTGGATAGCACAATACACACAGTAAAATTAAATAATGAAAAAGTCTTGGTAAAATAAGTAAATTTTTTAAAAGGGGTATAAAAAGATGTGAATCAAGGGCAGGTCAGTGTACAATGAAAATAATTATTACCATACATATGATAGTCAAAAAATACACAACAGGAATGTTCTAATTGTAAGACCGTAGTTTGTACTACAATGTTAAATAAGCCAATGGATATAATCCATTTAAATAATTAAATGTAATCATTTATCTTAACTACCAAAACACCTCTTTGGCTATAACTAGGGTAAATGCAGTATTTCAATTTATTTAATACATTTGATTCTAAATGCATAATAATCTTAAAAAAATGCACACCTAATAACATGGCAAAACATTATTATTCAGCAGACGTCTCCGTTCTTTCATTGGGGTACTCTCTTCCTAGACAATAGTTCCTGTCCACTCCTTACAACATACAGTATGTACTTGAAGTCCACAATAAGTAAAAGGATAAGCACATACTGTAATGTTGGCCTTTCTTGTTTCCAATTAAATAATTACAGTGATGCAGTGCACTTAACACCGTTACACTTTAAATATCTGTTACTGTTCAATTAATATCAAACTGATGGATAATAAGTGAAGTGCGTAGTTTACGTACTGTGTCCATAAACTTACAACCTTTATTCCGAACTATGGGCGAACTAAAGCGTAGTGCCACATAGTTTACCTTATTTGTGTATCACACGCTAAACCGATACCCTGATGGCGGTATCCTTTTGCAGTACTTAGTACTTATTTATAAGTAAATACACCAGGTATAATTTCCTTTAAATCCTTTGCTTATTGGGAATAAGACATGAGACTTGATATCAATTCCGGTATAAGGGTACAAAGTCCTTAACCATATATTTTCAGTCCCTAATGGACAAAAGGGGGTAACAGAAATAAGAAGGCAATAACAGAGTATACAAATCACCTGACAATACAAACAATATCTAATGAAAAGTGGAAGAAACAGATATAAATACAATCAGCTCACATACAAGTGCAAATACAAAGAAAAAAAGAACAGTTACCGTCTCACAACACACAGGCGCTACTCAGTCCGAGTATCTGTATTCTATCCAGAGCACAGTCCAAAAATAGAAGGGAATAAGGGAAGTCCTTATGTGCACAACCTTATATAGGGTCCAAACAATAGGGTACAGTAAAGTTCTCTATTGGTCAGGTTTCACTTCTCCTGATTGGTAATGCCAAAATAGAGAAACCTGGGATCCAGTTACAACGGTATCCCCACAGGCCTAGGACAGTATGGATTTGCTGCTGGGTCTGTGGCAGTAATGTGTCTTGAATCGCTTGGATTCTGTCGTCAGTGAGGTGTCTCAGCTGTTGTTTAATACAGTGTCACAGATACTTATCCTTTGATACCTTATGTCCTATCTCTGAGAGATACATCAGTATTTGTCTAGTGTCAGCCACTGATAACAGTGTTGAGTCAGAACATAACAATAAATCATTGACCCATCGTATCGGTATTGAGCCACTTATGGGCAGATGTACCCAACAGTAATAGCAGCAATATTGTATGACATATTTACTGTATGTTATGAATGTTGCTTTACTGGCTGGATCAGTTTTATACATTAAATGCATTTGCATATTTTCACTGACCATTTATTCATGAAAGTTGTTTCCTTTTATTTTCTTTAGAGGTATGGCTTATTAGGTTGACTAAATGAAGGACGACATAAATTGAGTCTATGGGTGAAATTTACTAATACCCCTTTCACCCCAGAAATGCAGAGAAAAACCCGGGAATTACATTCCCGGGACAAGCAGGGACATTCCCGGGTTGGGACCCTTTCACACCAGAAAAGTCCCTGCATTTTCTGGTGTGTGAAGGGGGGGGAAGGAGGCCGGGAGGAGGTGGGCAGTCGGCGGGATGGTGTCGGGCAGTCGGCGGGATAGCAGCGGAGGTGGTGAGAATACTCACCCCGGTTGCTTGTTCTCTGTGCAGGCCGGTGATCCACACAGGCGGCGTAAATGATGGGACAGGCGGCGGATGAAGATGACGCAGCTCTCCGGCACCCTCACTGCAGCTGGAGAGCTGCGTCATCATCATCCACCGCCTGTCCCATCATTTGCGCCCGCCGCCTGCGTGGATTGCCGGCCGGACAGCACACCGAGGACCGTCAACCCGGGTAAATATACCCTACCCCGTTCACACCAGCCAGGTCCCCAGGTTGAACCCGGGAACAACCCTGCTACCTAGCAAGGTTGGATTGCTGGCAAATTAGCCCGGTAATTTGTCCCGGGAACCTTTCACACCAGCGCTGGTACCGGGTTGTTCCCGGACTCAACCCGGGAATTTAGGCTGGTGTGAAAAGGGGTATAAGATGCGAAATACACTTCACAGGTCATGTTGCTATGGGCAACCAATCAGAAGCTACTTATTTATTTACCACCCTCTAGAAGATAGTAGACAGGATGTGATTGGTTGCCCATAGCAACATGACCTGTGAAATGTATTTCACATCTTATGTCTAAGGTCGACACATACATTAGGTCGACTTTGGGTAGGTCAACATTCAAAAGGTCGACATGGGTTTTTTACAGTTTTTTTGTCCCAAATGTTGACATGGACACTGTATCGTTGCACCGTATCCCCTCACATACAGTAGCTCGCTGCGCTCGCCATGCTTCGGGCACGGTGCCTCGCTATACTCTATTCTATTCTTCCTCCATGCCCTAGTGTGCAGTCGGCACAAAAAAAAGTGAAAAACCCATGTCGACCTTTTGACCCTGTCAACCTTAGGCATGTTGACCTTTTTGTTTCTGTCAAACTAAGGCCTGTTGACCTTCTGTGTTTGACTCAGTGGGGGAAATTTACTAAGATGTGTATTTCACTTCACATGTGATATTGCTATGGGCAACCAATCGGATTAGGGACCCACCAGAAATTAGGTCATTGTGAAGCTGGTTGGTGGGCAAAATTACTTGGCCAATGAATACACCAAGAACCTCTATTATTGATTGATTAATATGGAGTGTGCATCTGCACCATGTGTTTTTCTTTGCAGAACTATAAGTCCCAGCATGATAGCACCTCATGTAAATCGGGTGTGCACTTTAAGATCCCCCCCCCATAAGCTAATATTGTGTACACCTTAAGTTTGGGACTCCTTCAATTTAGAGTAGCATCCCGCCCACCTGATCTGAACATAAGTTTACTAGTTTGGTCCCTGGTAGCCACAGACTGCAAACTGTAGACACAATGAAGGTAAGACCTAAAAATTTACACTAATTGCCAGTCTTGGGGATGGATCTGGGGCGCGGCTCCCCTCGGATTGGTGTAACAGAGTTGCTTTCGGGGTGGCACACCCTAACATTTATTTAGCACTATTTATTTTCCACTAATATATTATACTTTCTAGCACTTCACATTTTAGCCTCTAGTTCCTGCTTCTTTCTTATTATAACACTTATAGCTTAGTTTTTCACTTGTGTGCTGCCCTGGGGTGACTGGCTTATGCTGGCCTTTTTGGGGTTCCGCGCCCCAGATTGAAATGTAGTATTTGGGACCCATCAGAAATGAGGTCACCGTAAAGCTGGTTGGTGGGCAAATATTACTTGGCCAATGAACATACCAAGAACCTCTATTATTGATTGACTAATAATATGGAGTGTGCATCTGCACCATGTGTTTTTCTTTGCAGGACTACAAGTCCCAGCATGATAGCACCTCATGTAAATCGGGTGTGCATTCTAAGATGCCGCCCCCCTCCCATAAACGAATCAGATCAGGTCTACTATCTTCTAAAGGGTGCTAAATAAATAAGAAGTAGATTCTGATTGGTTGCCCATAGCAACATCGTATGTGAAGTAGAATACACATCTTAGTAAATTTCCCCCAATGTATGTCGATCTTAACTGTGTGAACCTAACGATAATGTCCCTTTTTTTAGGGTACTAAGTAGCATAGGGGTATGATACGGGATAAGAGCATTGAGAATGCCAGCACTCAAAATTCTTATCTCACTGGCATCATGACAGTGAGAGGTAAATTTACTATGATTCATCTTTCACCCATTCCTGCTTGAGATCAAACTGGAATGATATTGATCAAATATAGGTGTATTTTTTTATTTTTTTTAAAACCGTAATTTTACTAAGATCCCGTGAATGGAACAATGGAAATTCCTTTATTTGCAAAACAAAAACTGTTTAACAATTAACAGCATGGACTCGTCTTGCATTCTACTCAATTTGGGCCTGTGACTGGAGATTACTGTACATCTACATTGTGCTACAGTGCCATCTGGGCAGCCTAGTCACAACCTCCTTCACGCATTAGATCCTACATGGGCAGTATAACTGGCAAGTCCTGGCTTGCCTACCCTCCCGGAATTGCCGGGAGGCTCCTGAAAATCGGGTTCCCCTCCCGGCCCCCGAGGAAGGTTGGCAATCCTCCTGCTTTTGCCTGGCAGTCCCCACACCCCCCTTTCTTACCGCACTAATTACCTTTTTTTCACGTGTCCGAGCGAATCACGGCATTTGCCTGAATTTGGGGCGGGGCTTTTTAGTCCCGTCCCCGCTCCCCTGACATGAAGATCCGGCTGTCCTCTCCAGGCTTCTCCCAAAGAGGCTTCTTGAAAAGTCGGCAAGTCTATGAGCACTCAGACACATGTGACAGCATTACAAGGGGAGAAACATGTGTATTAGCCTAGGGCACCTGGAACCTACAGTATAATCAGGCCCTGCACACACACCAGCATGGCTCCATCTACCCCCAACACACCCACACCACCAGTCTTTCACCCTATACTCACTCCCAGATGATGTCGCTTCGGCCCACCGGGAATCCATCCTGTGTCCCTGCAGTGTCGCACTCACTGAGGCATTCATTTAGTGAGGGGAGGGAATCAACTGAATTTTATGGGCAAGCCCATAGAAATGCTAGGCGTTTCCCTGCAAATGCAGGTATGTGGCCCATGTCGCATGACCTCAGCGCCCGCCCCGAATTCCGAGGACAGCGTGTATATTATTTTATTATAAACGGCAGAAAAGTACAATGGGTTTTTGCCTGTGTGGTCGCATTCGAGTAGATGTGTAAGTGCATCCACTCGAATGCAAATGTGGGGAATCGCTCGGCAAGGGGGGCGGACATTTGCCTGTTTGCGAGGCAGCAAATATACAGGTCTAAATCAGGCCCTTTATCTCTATCCAATGTTTCATAGAACTCCTCATATAAAAGATAGTGTCAGATGCATTAAGCCATGGAAAATTATAAAGTGGATAGCAAGAAAGTACAGTTCAGCATTCTAATTTTGCAGATCTGAGCATGCATACAAGCTTTAAACTGTTCTCGCAATGCGGGGGTGTCAGCATCATTTGGGGGCGCGCACAGCAGAGGCAAATGAATAATATTACCGCCGCGTGACTGGCTTCGAAGCTAGGGGGCAACAGGCAGTGTGCTAGCGCATCACTGTAAAGGGAAGTGGGAGCATCGCTGGGGCGGGGCCTGGAATGTAGGGCAGCATTGCCCTTTGCTGGGTGACACCCCCCCGCAGTCTACTGCCACTGGGTTAGCGAAACTACAACCCAAGCTTAATTAGGACTAGAGCCTGTAACATGACAGTTAGGAGCTGATTGGCTGGTACTTTAGTACTCTCCATTTTATCAAGCTACAAGGCAGATATCATCTTAAGTGTTAGGCGCCATCCCGGGCGCCACCACCGCCAGGTCCCTCTGCAGCTTCTGCGCTGCGGGGACGGCGGCCATCTTCCGGGACACAACACTCGGAAGCATCAGGGTCATTGCTAGGCAACGCCACGAACTTCCGCCGCGGACATCTGTGCAGGGGGAAGTCTCTGCCGGACGGACCGGACGTGACGTCACCACAGGAGGCGGCAGATTCAAAATAAAAGCCAGCGTCTCTGACAGACAGAAGCCGGTTATAGCGTCTTGTCAGTTTGTTGCTGAAGCCGTGTTCCTGGTCCTGGATCCTGTTGGGAGATTTCTTTGTCCTGCTGGTCTCATGCTGCAGTTGTTCCTGGTTCCCGTGGGTAGCCTTGCTGCTGGAGCTCGCCATCCTTAGAAGTTTGGAGAGGCTTGTCTGTGGTTTCATCACCTCCCAGATAAGTCAGGGGTCACCCTGTGTTCCCTCTTGCTGTGTCTTATTTTGCATATCATCTTCCGAGCATTGTTGCCATTGTCTTTATATTTCATCTTCTGAGCATTGTTGCCATTGTCTTTATATATCATCTTCTGAGCATTGTTCCCATTGTCTTTATATATCATCTTCTGAGCATTGTTGCCATTGTCTTTATATATCATCTTCTGAGCATTGTTGCCATTTGTTATATTTATTAGTACCACCATTACGCATTGTTGCGTCTAACCAGAGGTTATCTCCTTGCATTATTACCCCTTGGGGGTTTCTGGGAGTTCCCGTCTTTTGTGGGAATTAGTTAGCTTGTCCCAGGAGAGTGCACTCCTGGCCTCGGCGGACGTGTTGTCTGTACATAAGACCTGCCTGTAATGGAGTCTGGGCGGACCTAATTCGCCCTTACAGCCGGGACGGGTACAGATGAAGCCTAGCCCTGCACACATCCGTCGACTCCAGTGAGAGGCAACGGAGTTAGGTTTGGCGGGGACACTCCCAGAACCCTTACATTATAACCGGCCTAAAAAAGAGGAGCCTCAGCAGAAGAGGAAGATTTTTTGACTCTGTCAAGGCTCATTGTTTTTTTTTGTGTGCTCTGTGTTGTCCATCATGGACCCTGTGGCAGGGAATCCTGCTCATGTGCTCTCTGACCAGGTCTGTCTCCTTACTCAGCAGATGGTGGAATCGTCCGTGCGAGTTGAGACACAGGAGGAGGTAAGAAGAGTAGCACCTGCCATACCCCAATCAGTGAAAGAGCCTAAGATGAATTTACCTGACCACTTCACTGGCGATCGGAAGCAGTTTTTTAATTTTAGGGAGAGCAGTAAACTTTACTTTCGTCTCTGTCCCTTATCCTCTGGCTCAGAGACTCAGAAGGTTGGTCTGGTGATCTCCCTGCTCCAGGCAGATCCACAGACCTAGGCCTTTGGATTAGGGGTAGATAGCCCTGAGCTCAGGACCGTGGACGTGTTTTTTACGGCAATGGGGGTGCTTTATGACGATCCTGACAAGGCAGCCTCCACAGAGGCTCATATTAGAGCTTTAAGACAAGGTCGCCGTACTGCGGAAGCTTATTGCTCTGTATTCCGTCGCTTTGCTGGGGATACTACTTGGAATGACCCTGCACTGCGGAGCCAATTCCGACTTGGCCTTGCAGATCAGGTCAAGGATTTCCTGGTGCAGTATCCGGCCTCCGCCTCATTGGATGACTTGATGCAGTTGGTAGTTCGTATCGTCAGACGTATCAGGGAGAGGCGTTCCGAGCGAGAGTTGCCTTCCTGCCCTCTTTCCGATGCAGGGAGAGAGTCGGTGGGTGGGACTGAAGAACCAATGCAGATTGGGGTGTCTCGCTTATCTAATCAGGAGAAGGCACGCAGATGCTCCTTGGGGTTGTGTCTTTATTGCGGGGGTAAGGGGCACCTTGTTGGCACATGCCTGGAGCATCCGGGAAACGCCAAGGCCTAGGAGTTAGGGGAGGAATCCTCTTAGGCCAATCTCGGTTGTCTCCCAATAATTTGCTTTTATTATTAATATGTTTGGGTCTAGGGGTTTAACAATGGGAATCTCAAGCCTTTGTGGATAGTGGAGTGGCCGGGAATTTCATTGATTCCCGGTTCGTCCACGATCTTGCTATTCCACTAGTTCCGCTGTCATCCGAGTTATCTGTCTTTGGCTTGGATGGTAGTCTTCTTCCTAAGGGACTGGTTTCCCATTGTACCATGCCGCTAGACCTAAACATAGGCTCTACCCATTCTGAAAAGTTAGAATTTTTTGTTATCCACAGTCCCTTGGCACCAGTGGTGCTTGGCTTGCCTTGGTTGAAACTGCATAACCCTCATTTGCATAACTGGAGAACTGTTGCAGTGGGGTAGGTCATGTGCTGCCTCATGTCTGCACCTTCCTGTCAGGGTCTCTAGGCTCGTCAATCCTCTGCTCCCTACCCCTTATGCTTCATTTGCTGATGTATTTTCCAAGAAAGAGGCCGATACATTACCACCCCATCGGCCATACAACTGAACTTCCGCCGCGGCTGTCTGTGCAGGGGGAAGACTCTGCCGGACGGACCAGACGTGACGTCACCACAGGGGGCTGCAGATTCAAAATAAAAGCCAGCGTCTCTGACAGACAGACGCCGGTTATAGCATCTTGTCAATTTGTTACTGAAGCCGTGTTCCTGGTCCTGGATCCTGTTGGGAGATTTATTTGTCCTGCTGGTCCCGTGCTGCAGTTGTTCCTGGTGCCCGTGGGTAGCCTTGCTGCTGGAGCTCGCCATCCTTAGAAGTTTGGAGAGGCTTGTCTGTGGTTTCATCACCTCCCAGATAAGTCAGGGGTCACCCTGTGTTCCCTCTTGCTGTGTCTTATTTTGCATATCATCTTCTGAGCATTGTTGCCATTGTCTTTATATTTTATCTTCTGAGCATTGTTGCCATTTTCTTTATATATCATCTTCTGAGCATTGTTGCCATTGTCTTTATATATCATCTTCTGAGCATTGTTGCCATTGTCTTTATATATCATCTTCTGAGCATTGTTGCCATTGTCTTTATATATCATCTTCTGAGCATTGTTGCCATTTGTTATATTTATTAGTACCACTGTTACGCATTGTTGCGTCTAACCAGAGGTTCTCTCCTTGCATTATTACCCCTTGGGGCGTTCTGGGAGTTCCCCGTCTCTTGTGGGAATTAGTTAGCTTGTCCCCTTGCTCTCTCCTGGCCTCGGCGGACGTGTTGTCTGTACATAAGACCTGCCTGTAACGGAGTCTGGGCGGACCTAATTCGCCCTTACAGCCGGGACGGGTACAGGTGAAGGCTAGCCCTGCACAATCCGTCGACTCCAGTGAGAGGCAACGGAGTTAGGTTTGGCGGGGACACTCCCAGAACCCTTACATTAAGTCACAGAAAGCATTTACTTATGTACATTTTTCCCTAGTAAAATACAAACAAAGAGGCGGCAGTACTATTACACATTTTTGGTGATGCTTCCAACTGTTGTCTTTAGGTTTCAGAAAATATGAGCGGCTTTCACCCATTGGTTATTGGTGATTATGATTTGGGATATAGGGACATATTCTCATGATTCTGTAGTGTGTCTGTGTTTTCCTACCTGTAAAGTAAATGTATAATTATCACCATACAGAGATTGTAATGGAAAATTTACTGGACTAACCTCTGTTCAGACCCAGTAATTAAATTAATGCAGCTGTACTGATTGCAAACCACTCTTAATTCGTGCAAGTAATTGCTGCATACTTAAGCAAGCAAAATTATCTCTGTGTAACTTGTTTCATCTATGAATAAAAAAAGAATCCCATCAAAGGAATATTCATTTTAATGGCAATACACAGAAGGGATCATAATTCATTGTCTCCCGGAAAAGATGTTAGCTTATAAAATAGATAAAGTCTTACTGTCTAAATGCATCCATCTGTTCACATACAGTAGGTTTTAGCACATCTCAAAATTCATGCGCCCAGAAATTAATATTTTGTTGAAAAAATCTTCTTAAAAAAAAAATGGCACTGCATTGCCTTAACCCTTTGGCAATTATCATAATGACCTGTAATGTTTACCTTTTATATAGGAAATGTAATCTGTTTTTAAACAACATTTTTTATTTGAATTTATATAACAAATGTGAGTGATGCAGGCATTTTCAGCGGATATTTTGCATATCTTTCACAGATGTTGGCACCCAAAGGGTTAAACTCCTCTTAGGACCTGCTTCCTAAAAATATAGGGGATAAAAGACATAGTGGTCCCCTTTATTTTTAAAACAAGCACTGGGCTCTACCAGTCAGTAAGGCAATGACACAGCCAGGAGTCACTTTTATGTAAGTGCCATTGCCCCCCAACCAGTCAGCCCTGACCAGAGTCTCTGGGGGAGTGCTGACCCCCCCCCCCCCCCCAATAAAATGGTCTCCCCACTTCATACCATCCAAGGTTCAGGGCTGAAGCACAGGCTATCCTAGTTTTATCCTTTACTGCCCTCTGTCACCAGTGGTGTAGCTAGGTTCCACGGCATGTTTTACGCCCCCCCCCCCCCCCCCTGCGCGGGGAAAAGGGGGCATGTCCTAACATTATACCACACACCGCAATGCCACAGGCTGCCCCCCCCCCCCTGCGTAATAATGCTAATAACAGGACACCACAGGCTGCCCTCCCTGTATAATAATACTAATAACAGGACCCCACAAGCTGCTCCCCTGTAGTGGTCACTGGTGTGGTGATCCCAACGTTCAGGATATTATGGGGGGGTTAGTTCCCACTCTGTCACGTTGGTGGTGACTGTGGGGAGCTAGGTGTAAGGGAAACGTTGCGGGCTAAAACGGGGAAACAAATAGTTAAAGTCTCAGGCTGGTGGTGCGGGGGGGGGCGGGCATCCCATCTCCTCCACAGTGCACCTCTAACCTGTTCATTGAGCGGTGTCCTCCAGTCCTCGCTGATGTTGCTGCAGGTTGTACTCCAGCTGGGACTTGGTCAGTGTGGTGTCCGACTCCAAGTCCGGCTCCACAGTGCTGGTGGTGCAATACTTCCGGGTATGCAAGATCGCAAGACCCTGCCGTGCAGGCATCCCGGCCTTTTTACTTTCCCCACTGACTGCGGGGGAGCTGGCGGCAGAGCTCCGGTGCCAGATGACATGTCGGCGCCCGGAGCTGGTGCTTCGCTGGCTCTGCCTTAGCTACGCTGCTGTCTGTCACACTCCTGGGTATGCTGTCCTTTGTATTCTGTGTGGTTGTTAAAGTTTTCTATATAATATGGCATTCATTGTAGTGCTCTTTGTTATGTATGGAGGTCACTCAAATTCTTGGTATATTATATGGCAGCCAGTGATGTATCATCATTTGGTCATTCTGAAGAACCCCTAACACAAGTCCAAGGTATCACATGCAGCCTCGCATGCGATACCTCAGTAACTGCACACCATCTAGATCACATGTAATACATTGTGGTCCTTATTCTGGTTGACTCACAGATGCCTCCACTGATGTCAACTGCCGGCCTCCAGCACCCGTGTCATTGGAATTACCATTAGAATGACAGCTGAGAAATAAAATGAATGCCTCATTTATTTAATTTTACTGGGACAGAAAGAGGTCGGAGGTGCTGTGCTGGCAACTTAGATGATATACATGCCAGCAATGAGGATTGAGATAACCACCTGATTGTTGTAATCTAATACAGTGTTTAACACAAAAATGTAGATTAACACATATGTCCAGTAGTGAGGCTGAATATAACAGCCTTTCAGAAGGACTCTCAACAAATAGAGGCTACTCTGCAAGTGTGAGGATCCCGGGTTCATGTGCGCCAATCGGGTCACCTAGAGCTCACTTCTGCCTTGAGAAATGCAGCATTTACAGCTGTGCACGGTGCCCTGCACGGTGCCCCCCCCCCCCCCCCCCCCAAGCAGTCAATAGTCACCTCTGGCAATCTGTGAGCTGGGACATGGAACGGTGAGGGGCTCCTGCAAAATGTTGGTTGCTGGAGGGGCTCCGTTGAGCCGGTGGTGAATGCCCAGTGCTGGTCCTGAAGGCAAGGAGTCCCAGCCGCTTGGCCTGCTACTGCTGGAGAGGCCCTGGTGAGCTGGATGCAAACACCTGCTGCTGGCCCTGAAGGTGATGATGATGATGCTCTGGAGGTGCCTCAGTCTCCTCCAGCCTAGCCTGCCTCTCAAGGACAGGGACTCCGAATAGATCCAAGATTTTTTGTTGATAGAAAAAGCAAATCTTTATTGTATAAATTCAGTCTCTAGGGCAAACATTCCCAACCACGGTCCTCAAGGCACACCAACAGTGCAGGTTTTAGTGATATCCAGGCTTCAGCACAGATGGTTTAATCAGAATCCCTCAGGTACTAATTAAGTCACCTGTGCTCAAGCCTGGATATCTACAAAACCTGCACTGTTGGTGTGCCTTGAGGACCGTAGTGTGGAATGCCTGCTCTAGGGCATCCAACCACAACTGTGTGTAGGTGCAGTCCCAGGAGAGGTGCAAAGAGGTTTCCTCATGCACGAAGCACCAGGGACAATGTCTATACCTACACAAGTTTCGGGAGTGCATGAATGACCGGTGAGGCAAGCATCCCTGAATGGCCATCCATGACTTGCCCTTGTGTCTGTTTGTAAGCCTTTTGGAGCCCACACACTCCCAGCCAAACTTGACAGTTGCTGAGGGAGCCCTGAAATCAGTTCAATGACGTATTTGGCTCGTGGATTGTTTTTGGCTTCTACAAGTCGGGTTTCAAACCCTCCATTTGGTGTTCCCTCACAAACTTGGACACATCCAGGTAGAACCATGGAGTAGTCCAGTTGTAAGGGATGGAGCTGTCCCATTTAAGGGTCCTCCACAAGGGTAGGAGGAAGAAGCGGGACATGAAGTTCCCCTCAGAGCTGGTACAATTGTCAATAAGAATTCTGCGGTTACAGTTACATGCAAAGAAGGCTCTCACCATAGTTGGGATGTCTGGAATGCCTTTGCCGCCATTGAGGGGATCTTTGTACATAACAATCCACTTTACTCTGTCCATTTTGGACAGATCCAAGATGTTCTACCCAGAGCTGCTGTTTTCAGCTCCTCTTTATCACTCAGTTCTGTGCAGGGTGGCTGTTTCTTGAATCCCTGGATGTAAATGACCCCAGATTTCTGTGCAGGGATTGGCTGCCTCTTGGATCCTAGAATTATACAAGGTCCCTGGAGTTCTTTGGCTCCCTGCTTGGCTGGTGCCTGTGAATATGTAAGAGGCCAGGGGAAAACAAAGCCAGGTAATTGTGCTAATAAGGGGGAGGACCAGATGGGGTAATCAAATTAGACCCTTGTCGTTGGTGAGGTCACAGACCATTCAGCTGACTGATGTTTCCTGTGAGGGATTCGGTATGGAATCCCGGTGGTCGGAATCCCGGCGTTCAAAATCCTGACCGTCGAAATCCTGACAAGGGGGTGACTTGGATCAACCCCCTTGCGGGCTCGCTATGCTCGCGAGTGGGCCTGGAGCCTCGCTACGCTCGGCACGCTAATTTATTCTCCCTCTATGGGTGTCGTGGACACCCACGGAGGGAGAAAGTTTCGGGATTTCGCCGGTCGGGAAATTAACCGCATCCCCCTGTGAGGAGTGGTGTCAGCTTTCGCATTTCCTGCTTGTTCCATACATCCTTAGAGAAATATTACAGTCCTGCATTCTGCAGGCCATTCTCAGGACGGAGAATGCCTGGTGGTCACTGGACTATGTTTTAGGAATAGGTGGTTGCAAGCCTTTAGGGCTTTTGGGGATGTCTAACCTCACAGAGAACAGTAATTTATGTAACACAATGGACTATTTACCCTAGTGGCACACATTGTCAACCTAGTGGAATAACCTGTTTGGATTATTCAGTGTAACATCATATGATTGTCCCACATGCAGTCCGGTTATGGCCACAGTGCTGTTACTAGTCATTTTAATGCCCTGTACAGAAAGGGAATTGGTGCCCCATCCATGCATCAACATGTAGGGACATGGCTTCATGGGGGAGGGGCATGGTCACAATTGTACCAATTTGCATTACACCACACAGTTGTGTTCATTATTCACATAACACCACACAGAAGTGCCACTTGTACACATTGCGCAGGTAGCGCACTTTTACCCACTGCGCCAGATAGAGCACCTTAGCTGCACTGTGCCAAGTAAAGCCCCTTATACATATTCTGCTAGCTAGAGCCCCAGTTACACACATTATGACAGGCAGAGCCCCATTACACGTTATACCAGACAGAGCTCTCATTACACACATTATGATATGTAGAGCCCCCATTGGATGTTGTGCCAGACAGAGCACCCAGCTACACTTTACTCCTGGCAGAGACTGCATTAGACAATCTACCAGGCAGTGCCCCTGTTCTGCCATGCAGAGCCCTTGTTACATGCTACACCAGGCAGAGTCCCCTTTACATACATTATGCCAGGCAGAGCCCCCTGCTATATGTTATGACAGACAGAGCCCTCGTTATATGCTATGCCAGGTAGAGCCCCTGTTACATGCTATGCCAGGTAGAGCCTTCATTATACGTTACTCCAGGAAGAGCCCCATTACACACTTTACTCCATGTAGAGAAGGAATATAAGTGGGGGTGGGGGCAGGGGTAAGATAGAGAGAGGAGGGAGCGAGTATTACCTGATTCCAATAGCTTCAGAGGCTCTGATGTGGGCAGGCACTTCTCTGCATTAGGCCCCATCTCCCAAATACCTGCAAATTGCGGGGTCAGACTGCTGCAGCTGCAGGACAATGAGGGACGGGGATTATGTTATTCTAGTGAGACAGTTATTCTGTGTGAAAGGCACTACTCCCACACAGCTAGTTATGGCCCTGCATGGCCATGGACCCTTTCCATATCTGTACTGGTTTTTAGCCAAGAGACGTTGGAGGGTATGCTCCCCCACCAGGTAACACTGATACCCATGGGTGGGACAGCAGGACTGCCACAAAAACAAAAGGACTGGGAGGTATGGTATTACTATGATGATGACCGTATGAAAGTGGACAGTGAACGGTTGAAATCTTGGGGCTGCAGTCTTAAATTACCTCCTAATACATTTGTAATTTTACCGTCCAACTGTCTGATAGCTAGATAGATTTTATCTATACAGTCATGTAAAGTTTTTGTTTCTTTAATTTTATAATCTTTTGGTAACAATTTAAGAAAGCTTGATATTTAATTTCTTTCAAGATCAAATCAATATAATTTTGATCCATTGTTGTGGGGTCCATAGGCCGGTGCCTACTTTGCCTGTTTGGTAATCTGTCACCTGGGCTGATGGATTTTTGATAACTGAAAGGATTATACAGACTGCTAGTGAGCAAGACATTTCTTGTGTCAATGAAGTCTTATCTGAGAATATAAGAATAAGGTATATTCAATATTCTAAAGCTGGCTTTAAGAACCAGAGGAAATGAAGAAATGTTGCATGGGAAGGTAATTTGACGGCATTGTGTTCATGCATTGTTATAAAGCCTCCATGAATTAAAGATTTTTTTCCCCATTCACACATTCCTTATCTGGAAATATATTTAAGGATCTGTCTCCATTTTTATTCTTCAGTGACATAGTTTAGCGTAATATGTACAAAAAATAGATATGCAATGAACCAAAGTAGAAATAGAGATACAGCACTGTTAAGAGTAATACTGTATACAGGTTGAGTATCCCGTATCCGAATATCCGTTATCCGAATTATTCCGAAATACGGACATTCCAGAAAGTGAAAAAAAAATTTTTTTTTTGCTAAAAACTCACTGGGGACATATGTAACAGCATCACTGGGGACATGATATGTAACTGGCACTATATATGTGCAAGACAATGATTGCTTGGCTTTCAAATTCAGTGCTGAGATAGTACCCACATTTTGTTTCACGTTTTGAAACCTTGTTTTTTGAACAATTAAAATATGTTTGTGTGTATTTCATGTGGTAATAAAATATATTTGTGTGTATATTATGTGTTTATACAGCATAAATGCAAGATACTTCAAAATACATCATTGAAATATTAAAATATTCCGAAATACGGAATAATCCGTTATCCAAAATTCTCCTGGTCCCGAGCATTTTGGATACGGGATACTCAACCTGTATTACCAATAAAAATATTAATCTTTAAAAATATATATATATATATATATATATATATATATATATATATATATATATATATATATATATATATAATGTTGCGGTTGATAAAAGTAATAATTTAACTTTTATTAATATTTTAAAAAGTGTTCCACATACAAGGTCAATGTTCCAAAACAAAAATGCACAACAATACAGTATTGCAAAACACTGCATTGCAGTGTGGTTTGTGTCAACATAAATTAACTGCTAAAGTCCCAGCAATATAACGTTTCAGTCCAGATAGGCTGTTTCCCATTGGAAATTTTTAACAGTCCTTGAATTTTGAGGTCCATATAGAGCCATAAGTTCATACCAATTGCCCGGAGGTAGGTGTAAGTTTGGTGCCCGTCTTCCTCCTTTAAGAAATAAGAAAACCCATTTTGTGCTTGTTTAGCAGAGCCCACAATGGATTGGCAGGGCTCCAGCTATGCTATGTGAGAGTTGGTGAGTCAAGGTCAGACTCTTAAACATTCAGAATCATTGCTCACACATGCTGCAGACCAGGTGGGAGCCGTCCCAACCCCTATTACAGGTGTTAGCGGGGCTCCTGGAATAGAGCCAAATGGAAGAGCAGTGGTCACATTTGGATCCCAATGTGAACCACACAGGTGCTTTTGTACGTGCAGGTGCCCCTTCAGGGCCTAGTGCCCTGGAGGCTGGCACCCTCCATTGCCTCTGGGAGATACACCCGCCCCTGGGTCAAAACTCCTTATTGTGCAAATGCAATTTGATCAGTCCTTCCATATAAATATTCGGTACTTATGTATTATCTGGGCTCCCATGTTAAATGAACCCCATTTTTTCATACCCCTACTATCCAACTACGCATGGAGTTGATTTTATATAGTGTGGCGAGCGCAGCGAGCCACCGTGCCCCGCGAGGGGACACGGTCTCATAAGAAAAACGGGAGCCCAGATATTACATAAGTACCAAATATTCTAGCACCAACATTTTCCACTTCTTATACTGTATCATGCAGCACTCCTTTTTCCCCCTCCCCAGGGGCTTTTTTTTAGAATCAAACTTCAATATTAGGTAACTTTTTATAGTAAAGGCAACGGTCATCGGATTAGACAAATACTACATGTTGAAATCACCTGACCCCTTTGTTAGTATATAATACTGGCCATAAGGATAATGTTGTTGATTTTGGGGTGTATGTACTAAGTCTTTTAGTAAGATAAAGTGGACTGAGATAAAGCTAGTTGGCTGGGATACAGTCACTAGTTCTACAAGCATGAGGTCGACACCACTAGGTTGATGTGACTGAAGGTCGACATGGGTTAGCTCGACAGGGTCATTAGGTCGACATGGGGAAAGGTCAAAAGGTCAACAAGGGGTTTTCAAATTATAATTTTTTTGGAAACAACATGTGCCGACAGGTGTATTTCATGCCCTACCATCCACTAGGGTGTGGTGGGAGAATAAAATAGTGTGCTGTGCACAGCTAGGCACCAAGCCCCGATGCATGGCGAGCGCAGCAACATGCCTTGCCAAGCTGTTGACTGTTATGGCATGCTAAACCTGTGGCAAGGTATGGAATCATAGCCTTGTATCAACTTGCTTTTATTTGAGATATCCTACAAAGTTGGGGTAGAATAAAATTTTAATTTTACTAATCGTTATCAACTCTCAGGCACTCACAGACCTAACAGACATTCCTGCTGGCAGGGATATGTAATTGGCTTTAAAAATTTGCTTTTAACTGGATTACATTTTCGATAATACAGTATATTGACAGTTGACAAATGTAAACTAGAAGTTACTTACTTACCCCTCTCTGGGCATCTCACAATGCAATAAGGTACACAGGGCCGGTGCTAGGGTGTCCGGCGCCCTCCTGCAAATTGTACATTTTGCACCCTTTCACATTGCCATTGCAACAAGCTGCAGCCCGATTATGGGAGCGTATGCAACATGCGATCCTATGGAGGATCTCGGGTGCATGTACATGTACAGTATGCATACACCATTTCAGTGCTGTGTCCGCAAAATGTTGCAGGCACTAAAGGTGCCCATACACGCTGCTAAAATCGCATACGTTATGGGCTAGATCACATTGCACGGCATGCATGCAGCGCCTGTATGATGTGATCCGAAAGCAGTACAAAAAGTATGTGCAGCACATACTTTTTGTACTCTGCGATGCGATGCCCGCGGTAGCGCACATCACATCGCACGCTGCTATTGCAGTGTGTATGGCCACCTTTAAGCACATAACCCAGCCCATTATTTAAAAAGTGTCTAAATGTAAAAAATCTACAATTCTAAAAAAAAATTGTTATAAACATGTATAATAAAAAAACTCACTGTTCTTTTGCTGTTTAACTTTTGTGCAGTCCCTCCTCTTCTATCTGCGTAGGCAGGATGCTGTTACACCCCTCTCGTGACTGAGGGGGAAAGGAGGGGAGAGATGGAGCAGATGGAAGAAGAGGGGAGGAGATAGAGGGGCCGAAGTGTTGAGGACCGGCAGTGGCACTGGCACAGCACATTGAGAAGAGGGAAGGAAGAGGAGGCAGCGCTGCTGCCTGTTCGTCATTTGATTGACAGCTGACAGGCGCAGGGAGCAATGGGTAGGGGACGGATCCAGACATGACATGTCATCCAGGCATTCACAGACAGCTCTACATGCCTCAGCACAAGTGTCCATGAGGAAGAGGGGGCAGGTCGCAGGAGGAGGAGAGTGTGTGCGCGGTGCAGGGAGCTGCTCAGCTTCTCCATACTGCCGCCCGCTGTCAGACAGGCACTGTGGGCGGCATGTAGGCTGTGTGCACTTACGGTGCAGAGAGAAAATCTTTATACTGCCGCCCACCCGCAGGCGGCGTGCAGGAGGCAGTGACCGTGAAGGCTGAGGCAGCTTTAGCAGAGCAGGGAGGGAGACAGCGCCTGTTCAGCATGGCGCCTCCCTTCTTTGCAGGAGCTGCTGAGTGGGTAGCGCCGGCCCTGAAGGTACAGTATAGGTATATTTTACAAACTTTCAGCACACAGAACCTTTCACACCCATTGAAACTAGTTTGAGAAGCACTGCTATCCATTGTGTACCAATATACTTACTGTACTTACTGTACACACAATGAGTAAAGTAATGATTAGAGACAGGATTATATGCATTTGCATATGCATTTGCATATTTTGCCCATTCTCACTGGTCATTGCATATTTTACCTAAAATCTAGTGGTGATGCATATTTTAGGCCCCGCCCTCTTCCCACCCACGAGTTACATACCTGCTTTGCCCTGCTGCTGCTGGCCAGGTAGTGGTAGAGTGTGCAGGCTGGGGCAATATGTTCGCAGAGTGGGGTACCTTGGATGTACGCTATGTCTGACACTGCTCTAGGCTGCCAATCCATGTTGATAAGTCAGTTGGGCGGATGCCATTATGAAGCTCCTGAACCTTTGCCTGCCCCTGGCCTGGGACTTTACACCAAGAGACAGACTTCTGCAGTGGAGGAGGAGGGCAGAAGGGTTGTGACATCACGCGGTGCGGAGAAAATGCTGTGTCACAGTGAGTATGCGGCGCAGGGAGGAAGCATTCCACTGTGCCAAACTCACATGCTATGCTGACATTTGATCCATCGGCGCTGGAGATGAGGGTCTGTGCAGTTGATGCAAGAAGAGCTTTGGACGCTGCAGTATGCTGTAGCAGCCAGCATCCTGACATCTGCAGATGCTGTGGGCCTATTTTTGAGGTTTATTTGCAACTAATTGTATGCTGATTTTTAAATAAATAAGTTAAAAATTACTTTTTTTATTTAATGTAGCGTATTTTAACACTTTTCATGCATATTTTAAGTATTTTTCATGCATATTTGCATGCATATTTCAAGCTTTTTTTGTTGCATATAATTCTGTCTCTAGTAATGATAATTAGATCTGCTTACTACAACTCAATGTTCTTTATATAGCAGACAGTGATGTGTCTAGAATATCCACCCCCCCAGGACGGATACAGGGGAGGCAGGTGGTACCTAGGCAGCATGAAGCGCAGTGGTGGAGCGGGCAGTCCACCCACGGTGTCCAGGAAGCACTAAGTGAGTGGACACTGCAGACAACGGCAGCAGAATTTGAAAATTCAGAAGATAGGCTGCTGACTGGCTGAGAGAGAGAGCACTCTCAGCCAATCAGCGGCCGGCTTATCTTTTGAATTTTAAAATTCTTCCGCCACACTGTCCACAGTGTCCGCTCACTCAGTGCTTCCCAGATATTGTAGACTGCCCTCTCTGCCACTGCACCCACAGCCCCCAGGCGCTTCACGTTGTACAGATACCACCTCACCTCCCCCTGTATCTGTCCTCCAGCTCCCACAGGTTACAGTGCCGGGACCCTGCACCCATATGGAGCTTGCTCCCCCTGCTACTGTTTGGGCTGCAGAGTCCTAGTTATGTCAGTGATAGCAGAGGGATGACCTCTCCTTCACTGAAACATAGCTATGTACTTGTTGGTTTAACACTGAGTTTAATATTATAATATGGCATGGAGAACATGTCCCTCTACATAGTTTAAAGGAATGACCTTCCTCTTCCCTTCATTCATACAATTCCAAGATTAGCGTGTCAAAGTATATCGCCGTACTAAAGCAATTCTAACCTTTTTTTGTAACGCATCCGCATCTGTGTATTTTGAATTGGTTACAGGTTTAAATTTGATGTTGGTGGGTCAGTATGCTTGTGATTACAGTTTCTTTCATGCATTGTTAGTGGTGTTATTTTGGTCATAATTCACCGGGTTGAGGGGCATGGCCTAGCACAGTGACGCCCATTTTTATAATTTTCTAGGGTGTGCCAAGCGCTTCCCTAGCGACTGGCAGTCCCTGGCTCCCTTTACTCCCTCCCTGCACTGTAGTGCTTAGCAGCGGTGATCTCCGGCTCCCCCCAACTGCCCCCCCCCCCCCCAGGGACAATGCCACCTTTGGGACGGATGGTGGGTCTCATCAGGATAGATGGGAAGTATGTTTTGGCAAGTGTTCAGAGCAGGACAAGCCAACCTGTGGCTCTCCAGATGTTGTGAAAATTCAAATCCCAGCATGCCTTGCCACAGTTTTAACACTCCCTTATAGCAAAACTGTGGCAAGGCATGATGGGATTTATAGTTTGACCACATCTGGAGAGCCACAGGTTGGCCAGGCCTGGTTTAGAGGTTTATATACTAAAATAGGAGTTCTTTTGAAGGTGAGTTTTTCCGCATAGCAACCAGTCAGAATGTAATTCCTATTTAGCGCCTATTAGAAGATAATAAAATCTTATTTGTTGCCCATAGCAACATCTCATCTTCATCTTAGTAAAAAATAAATCTTAGTTTTTATACTGCTGAGCGATGGATTTTGTACTCTACACGTCTATTCCATTTTAGAATGGTATAATTACAGTATCTGCTGTGTGTTGTAGTGGATATGGTAGATTAAGATGCAAACAAAGCAATATGATCATTCTGACTCTAGAAGGCAGTCTTATATTAGACTTAGGACATGTTGATCTCCAAAACGGATTGCTAATTCGCTATTAAAGCTTTTTTGTCAGCACTTTTTAAGTAGTAGAATTTAGCCATATGCCCTCTCTGCAGGGGCTGATAAATCTAGCAAAGATACATTAATCCTGTGTAGTTAACCCATTCCAAGTAAAGAAGAATGTCTGATATGTGCTATAGTGTCTTGGATATTCTAAATAGAACATAAAGTTGTCCATTCAACAAACCTTTTATTCTAGAATAAATTATCTATATTTTAAAATAGCCATTGACCACATTCTTGCTTTTGGATCTGTTTCTCTTATACATGTTAACAATGCAGAGTAGATCTTATTTAGTTATTCAGCAATTGAAGCTATACATAAGATATTATTTAGTACTTGTTTCCTAGCACGGCCACAAATCTTGGCCATCGGGGGTAATTTGAGTGGCCTGCGACGCGACCGACGCGATGCCCCCGATTTTTCCATTGAAATGCATTGAAAACAGTGAAAAATCGGGTCGGTCGCGTCGTGTGCGCTTAAAAATGCTTAAATGGTCCACCCGCGATGGCCGCGATTTCCCCATAGGAAACAATGTTAAATGCCTCAATTTACCCGCGATGACCCCGATTTCCCATAGGAAACAATGTTAAATGGGTCAATTTACCCAAATCATCATAGGGAACAATGGTAAATGGGCCAGAAAGCCCAAAAAAACCCCCTGACCAGTGAAATGTCCCCCCAAAAGTAGTTCACGCCACCCCGCGATGAACGTGAACCCGAAGCGTGGCGAGCGCAGCGGTACGCGTCCTACGACCTTTTCATACCCCCACTATCCACTAGGGCGTGGAGTTAGAATAAAATAGTGTGGCGAGCGCAGCGAGCCACCGAGCCGGAAGCGTGGCGAGCGCAGCGAGCCCCGCGAGGGGACGCGGATACCTTCACAGGTAAACGCGTCCCTTCGCGGGCTTCACAGGTATCCGCGTCCCCACGCGGGGCTCGCTGCGCTCGCCACGCTTCGGGCTCGGTGGCTCGCTGCGCTCGCCACAATATTCTATTCTCACTCCACGCCCTAGTGGTCGGAGGACGCGTACCGCCGCCCCTCGCGGGCGCGCTGCGCTCGCCACGCTTCGGGTTCACGTTGATCACGTGGTGGCGTAAAATACTTTTGGGGGGACATTTCAATGTTCCGGGGTGTTTTTGGCCCATTTACCATTGTTCCTATGATAATTTGGGTAAATTGAGCCATTTAACATTGTTTCCTATGGGAAATCGTGGTCATCGCGGGTAAATTGAGGCATTTAACATTGTTCTCTATGGGGAAATCGCGGGCATCGCGTCTGGCCCATCGCACCCTATTTTTTTGCGCATGCGATGCCCGCGATGGCCCCGATTTTACCCCCGATGACCGCGATTATGATCGTTGTGGCCGTGCTAGGAAACAAGTACCCATTATTGATTGCCTAGGGTAATATTAATGTCACAAGCACTTATCTGCATGCCATAATGCAAAACTGGATGTGTCAGTCAGACATCTCAAGAAAGCATCATTTGTTAAGGCAACTATTCTTCTGGGCTCATCATGTTTTTACCATGATTGCAGTTTCTACAATATTCTAAGAACAATGTTTTTTAAAATGTAATTATGAAGTCAGCATCCTCCTGTCTGAGACCGCTGCACCAGATCCCACTTCTCTTTCATCTAAAGTAGGGATGAGCGGGTTCGGATCCTAGAGATCCGAACCCCCACGAACTTACCTTATCCGAGGACAGATCCGAGGAGTTCGCCGGGTCCCGCCATTTTCAGGAGTCCAAATCGAGGCCAAAACGTCATCATCCTGCGTCGGATTCGGATCTGCCGCTGTGAGTGTGACATCATCATCCTGCCACACTGAGCAGAGTACCGGTCTGGGGATTGCTGCTGCTGCCTCCGCCGCTGTGCCCTGCTGGAAGGAGGCGATCTCTGGATTGTGGCCATATTTGCACACTTCACAACCATGTAATTTTTTGCCAAGGCATTCCCACTTTTTGGGCACTGTGGGCCATAGTGTCCCGAGTTGTCGGGGAGGAGGGGGGTTAAGAGGCATATATTCATTTAATAGAGGGACTGGAGGCATAGTTTTCAGCTCAGAGATCTCTTGGGATGCCCCCCATCGTAATGGAAATGAGGGCATAGCTAATGGGCGGGGAATTTTCTGTGAGCCAGGAGGACACACCCCTAATTTCAGGCATTTGTGCGCCTCTGGGTCAACAGGGGCTTGATTGCTACAATTTGCATTGTTCATTGGAAATACTGTATGTCGCCCTAGATACACTATATTTAAAAGTAAATATGTTTATAGTAAGGTGTGAGCTGTTCAGAATAGACTGGAAATGAGTGGAAATGAATGTTATTGAGGTTAATATAGCGTAGGAGCAAAAAAAAAAAATTCTGCGATTTTAGCAGTTTTTATGCTTTTTTAACAAAAAAATCAGAACCCAAAACCCAAGAAATTCAAACACAAAAAACTTAGGAGGTGTTTTGGCAAAACCCATTAGAACCCAAAACCTCAAGGTAATCAGAACCCAAAACCCGAAAAGTGGCCAGTGCACATCCCTAATCTAAAGTGGACATCGGTGACGTCAACATGACCCTGCACAATGACGCCAATTAAAGTGGGAGTTGGGACTATGATAATGCAAATTGCAGGGATACACCTCCACAAATATGCCTTAAGCTTGGTGCACACTATGTGATATCGTTAGCAAATGATATTGTTAACTATTGCTTGAACTCTCTCTTGAACGAATTGAACTGTATTCTTCAGTGACGTCACCTGGACCCCTACCTAACATGCAGTCGCTCATGGCAGGATTAAGGGCCTCATGGAACTGGAGCTGCAAATGTTCAAGGGCCTACTATGAAAAGTGGAAGAGGTGATGTCAATGCCATTTCAGGATGTACAGTATGTCACATGTTTGGCGGTATGATTGACAAAGAATGGCCTCTTGCATTGGTTGTTTAACATGCTGCATTTGTAAATCATATGTGGCTGGGGAATGAAGGACCCACCAACGAAATCCAGTACGAGGGCTCCATGTGTGGGTGTGGCCAGTCTCCAGAGAGGGTATTAGAATTTGCATGGCCTGGGCCCCGTGAAAGATTTATATACTAATTACTGCTAGTCCATGCATGAGAATGTTCCAGATTAATGCACTGTAGTGAATACACCCTAGTCCTGTGTAGTACACAGTAACATATGTATAATTTAAGTGCCCAGTTGGGAACCTGATCCTTAGAGGTGGGGCCCTCCAGGGTTTTCTCTCTACGGCACTCTGGACCAGTCCAACCCTATGGGCGGTATTCAATGAGGCTGATTTGCCAGGTTTTTATGGCAATTTTGTGCTGTAAGGCGAATTTCTGACTAAAACGGTGAATCACCCTATTCAATGACCACATGGCGAATACATTTCAAGGTTTTTTTCGCCATGATTCACCGAGTAGCAATCGCTATCTTTTTATGGTGAAGTGGAAGGTGAACTATTAAAATAAAGTGTTTTGTTTTTTACAATTGGTGTCAAAAAATCTGGAATTTTATTCTGAGGAGGGGCATGCTATTTTTATTCATGTGCTGTAAGCACATGAATATATATTTAATTTAAATTTTTTTTTTTTTTTTTACACAGACCAGCCAGCAGGGGGCCGGGAGCCGAGCCGCTCATTAGATATTCATATATTCACTTCACCCAATCATTACATATTCATGATCGGGTGTAGTGAATATACCCGGTCACCTGCTGGCACCCCCCGGGGGGCAGCCTGTGCTGCCTGGCACCCGGGGAGCCCACCTCCCCCCCACAAACATTCTGGGACAGGCAGGGAGACTTCCATCTCCCTGCCTGCCACCATCCTCCGGCTCCCTGCGTCTTTCGCCGCAGGAGCTCAAATTCGCCAGTCAGGGGCAGCGAGCCCCTGACTCGTTGAATACCGGAGCCGGCGAGGCTCTGGAACGCAGCGAGCAGTGTCGAATGTGCAGCGAATCCTAAACAGGATTCGCTGCACGTAGCCAGTATTCACATTGAATACCGCCCTTTGTGTAAATCTGCGTGGTGGTATAATTCAATTGAAAATGGTCCTTAATTAAATTCTGATTCAGAATGTTTGTTACATTGTCTGACTGTTATGTGGAGTTCAGTAATTTATTATTCTATATACTGTACTGTACAGTATATTGGCAGACCCACCAGGTGCCCAAATCCAGATCATTTTTTCCCTTCGCCACCACGCCACCCTTTTCTTCTCTCCTTTTCATTCAGTTTCCTCTCTTCTAGTCTGCCAGAGACCAAGGCACATTATTCAAGATTAGGTAAATATCAGGATGCGCGTATTAATGTAATCTGATGGGAGGATTATTCTATTAATGTCGTTTAGTAGGGGTTAGTGTATGAATATAATCCTGGGAAGATTAGTATATTAATGTTATATGTGAGAGTTAGTGGTTATGAGTTCTGTTGAAAGTGTATAATGTTATCTGTGGGATATATTAATGCCATCTGCTGGGAAGGGGCATAATTATAATGGGTGCAAGGTGTGTGGAACAGACTTCTAATTTCAGGGGGGCTGTGTGCCACACATCCTGTGGTTCCTTATCTTGGCATAAGCAGGTCCCTTATTTAACTTGGCACAAGCAGGTCCCTCCTCTAAACATACCATGTTCCCAATGCCCGTTTCAAATATGTTGCCATGTTGTAAAAGCAAAGACCCTTGCACTTAGCCAGAGCCATTTGCTCTCTTGTGCACATACACCCTCTACCCGAATACCAATGGAAATATAGTCATTTTTTCAAACTCAGCCTGGTGCATGGCAGGAAGAAGCTGATTGGCTGGTGGTTTATCAGTCTCTATTTGATCACTTTTTAAGCTTAGTACATCTGGTCCTGCAAATTGTAACATAAACCAAATCAAAATATGCATGAAATTCTCCAATGAACAAAGGATTGCCATCTATGGGTTTTATTGTTTTTTTTTTTTTCCCAAGAAGATTCTAGGCAGCACAGTTGATGTCATAATTAGCATTACTGCCTCACACCATTGAGGTATTGTGTTCCTTTATCACTATGAGCCTAACTGTGTGCAAGTTGTAGCAATCTGTGCAGCAGGTGTAAACTGTGTTCCTAGGCACCCATGCGTACTGAAAGCATCTTGCAGGGGTGCCTTGGGTTGGTGGCCCAAGACCAAATCAAATTATATATAGTCAAAGAAATAGGCAAAACCAGTGCTAGTAAAACAATGCTACCTGGGTTGGGCGCTGGCAGGGGTGATTATTTGATTGTAGCTGAATATGTTATAGTATGTCCACTTTGGGAATTAATCTAACTTTAGGATTGCATTGCAGCAGTATCCTCCTTATGGCGGTAATAGGAGAGTCTCGCTGTCATTTCTTAGCAGCTGTGGAAATTTCCCAAAAGGTAGCGGCTGGTCCGGATTCAGTACAGTACAATGGTGCGCAAATTGGCAGCGATAGATGGATGGGCTCCCAGCTGCTAATGCGTTTCACTGTCACTAGGAACAGCTTTATCAAAAACTAGTGCGAGTGGCTGTCAATCATAACACATGTGGACAGTCAGAAGCACAACTCCGTACACCACCACATAACTTACCTCAAGCATGGCAGGTAAGCACAATATGTTTAATTTCCCATTTTTCACCAAAAAATTATCAATAAAGAACTTTATTTGTCCTAGGGGTGCCATGAAAAAAAATCTCACACTCTTAGGGATTTATATAGAGCATATAACAACAGTAAATGATCATTTCAACATATACATCTTATACATCAAAGGCGTTACCATGGCAATGCAAATACCTATTCTGGCAAATGCCATCTCAAGGAGGGGGGGGGAGGGATTTTAAAGCTTTATTTGAAAAAGTAATGCTCAGATTACATTTTATTCTTAGATAATATTTACAGATAAAGTATAAAAAGAAATAAAATTTAAAAAAGAAATAAAATAAGCTGCAAGTATCAATGAAGCTGAGTAATGCTAAGCTGCCTAAGTGACATTTCTTTTATAAATTCAGACAATGGGATTATCAGTAGCTTGGCTAATTTAATAAGAGGTGATAAAAAAATATATATTTATTGCCATGAGGCTATTTACAATACTCAATAGGCCATTTTACATACTGTATAAAAAGTGAAGACCACAAGTCAAAGTAATATACTAAAACACATTGTAGATTGCAAGAGAGCACCAATAAATTAATCTGTCTAGCGCCTTACAATGACAGATGGTAAGAACCTAAAAAGATTTAAAAATAAAGTATACAGCTGTCAGACCTGATAACCATAAAGCCTAATAAAAAAACAAATACACAGTAAGTCTAGTTTCGAGTGGCATTGAGTACTGACAAGCAATTGCTCTTGTCCTTAAATTTGCCATTATCATGGTAGCCTATGCAATGTATAAAAAATGTTCTATCCAGCCTACCTAGTATTATTTCATTTTGCAGTAGAATACAGTACAATGTGATAAGTAAACTCATGTACAACCTGATATATTATTGCAGTTACAAAAAACTGCTAGCTACTACAGTGATGTTATGACAATGATTGTGTTAGTTTAATATTTCAAGGGAGTTGGATCAGATGAAACTGGATTTCAATTTGTGCATATTGTCACCACGGAGAACGAAAGTAAAATGTCATTGTATCAAATAATACTCCTGTAATAATGTTTCAGGCTTTCCGCTAAACCTGATCATACAGACAGAGTCATTGTGCAAAGAAAAAAGATTACATTGTATATCTTTTTTTTTTTTTTTTTTTATGAAGTACTAAAATGCAAAAAACTCTTTTTGATGAGAAATTTAGAGGAAGAATTGTGTTAATTATTGTTGCCATGTGACTAGTAAAATAGGACGACCTATCCTGATAAATACACACGTCTTTCATTTCTAGAAGTAAGAGGAAATGCACAGGCTTTTATCTAATACTAATATGGGTGGCACATGTGCACTTTTCAAATGTCGACACCAAAATATTTACATGCTCTGAATCTCGAAGGTCAGAATGTCAATGTGGTCAAATGTCGACATCCACAAATATAGACACGGTCAAAATGTTCACATGTTCATTATTAAATGTTTAACCCTTACTAAAACTGCATGTGGACCCTGCATGTGTCGGTTGATCTATGGGGTGCGATTCAGGTTGGTTTGCAAAAGAAAACTCCTTATTTAATGGTCAAACCCATGTGCATTGCAGGTGGGGCTGATATAACATGTGCAAAGAGGGAGAGTTAAATTTGGGTGAGTTATTTTTTTCTGTGCAGAGTAAATACTGACTGCTTTATTCTTACACTGCAATTAGGATTTCAGTTTGAACACACCTCACCAAAATGTAACTCTCTCTGCACATGTTACATCTGCCCCACCTGCAGTGCATATGGTTTTGTCCATTAGAGAGAGATTTTGCTCTTGCGAGCCAAACTGAATTAGGCCCTATGTGTAGAAGCAAGCAAGATATATCAAAGGATATGGAGGGGTGCTCTGTGAAAAAACTGCTTTGCCAAGTAAAAAAGCAAAGTTACTGATAGTCACACAGAAGCGTTGGTGTGACACTGGTGGTGGTTTATTAATATACTTTGTGTAAGCTGCAGCGCCCTATCAGAGGAATTGTGTACCTCTTATGGAAGTACATTTATTTATATATGCAAAGTCTATCTAATTTATTCATGTCGCACGCAATCAATAAGCGAATGTCCAGAATTATAACCAATGAATATTATTTATGAATGTAAACTGATGAAACTGTATCATGGATTACAAAATTGTCACGGCAGAAGGGCTGGATGGAGTCGTGTGGTGCACAGAAGCTGGAGACGGACCAGGGCGAGTAGGATTGAAACGTGCAGGTTTAATAACTGATTTCATAAATAATAAGTTCACTTAAATACTTCTTTAAGTGGCAAAAGAATAAATCAATAAGTCCAGCACAATATACTGCCAGTGGTAATTCTGGAACCAGTCTTTAGGTGAGCCAGAGTACATAGAAGAAGATGCAGGAAGAGGTTGATTTGATGATGGAAGAAATGGATCCGGAAGACTGGAAGAGGATGGAATGGATGGATGATGAAGAAAGGGAATTCTGGAACAAGCAGGGACCAGCACTAGATAGCGCTTGCAGCATTGGTGTCAGGAGAAAACCTTCCTTGGATAAGGTGCAGGGAGCAAGGCACCAGAGTCAGGAGAGAGAACCAGGATCCAGGAGTCAGCTCGGAGTTGTGAACGACTCAGAAGACTCATTGCACTGACACGGATCAGCCTGGGCAGCTCCACTATATCCCCCGGGAGTGGCTGCCATTGGCTGTCCGTGCAGGATGAGGAGGAACTCTCTACTCTGGCCCAATCCGCTACCTGCCCTTACTCAAGATGGCGCCGCCGGCCTCCCGGCGCCGCAATCATCAAGGACGCTGATACCTGATGCTCCGTCGCTGCCGCCTCTACCCAGCGCTGCCCCCACCTGCCCGCCTCAGAGTGGAGCCTGCACACGCTAGCCGGCGGCGGGCGCGGACGGGTGAGTACTGTACCCGCCGCGCTCCGTCGCGGCTGAGTGTGACAGTACCCCCCCTTTTCAGGGTGGCCCCAGGACGCCTATGGGCCTTGTGAGGATTTCGCTGCAGAAATTGCTTAATCAGCTTTGGAGCATGCAAATCAACGGAGTCCACCCAAGAGTTCTCTTCAGGACCAAAACCGACCCACTCCACCAGATACTGAGTACGAGCATTGCGGTGACGAGAGTCTATGATACGTCTTACCTCGAATTCGACCCCACTCTCGGAGTTAATCTTGGGTGGTTTGGGAACCTTCTTCTGATAAGAGTTCAATCTTAAAGGCTTGAGGAGGGACACATGAAAGGAATTTGAGATCCTTAGGGAAGGAGGAAGTTGAAGTCTATAAGCGACTGGATTAATGACTTGGGTGATAGCATATGGCCCAATGTACCGGGGAGCCAGTTTCATAGAAGGCAGACGGAGGCGTATATGACGGGTAGATAGCCATACCCGATCCCCGAGTTTTAATCTGGGCGCTGCTCTTCTTTTCCTGTCCGCCATTCTCTTGTATCGAGCAGAAGATTTAAGGAGAGCGGTGTGGACATCCGACCAAATCTTCGCAAAGCGTTGGAGGGAAGTGGTCGCTGCAGGAACTTCAGAAGAGGGTAATTCTGAGAAGTCTGGAGATCGTGGATGTTTACCAAATACGGTAAAGAAGGGCGTGGTTCCGGAGGAAGAGTGATAGGAGTTGTTATGCATAAATTCTGCCCACGGGAGGAGATCTACCCAGTCATCTTGAGAGGACGAGATGAACAATCGAATAAAGGCCTCCAAGTCCTGATTCACCCGTTCCGTCTGGCCGTTGGTCTGGGGATGAAAGGCAGTAGAAAACTTGAGGTTAACCTTTACCGTGGCACAGAGAGCTCTCCAGAATTTCGCCACGAACTGTACTCCGCGATCAGACACAATTTCTTTGGGCAGACCATGTAATTTAAAAATGGTGGAAATGAATAGCTGAGCCAGTACTGGAGCAGAGGGAAGGCCTTTTAGTGGGACGAAATGGACCATTTTTGAGAATCGGTCAACCACTACCCAGATTGCTGTATGACCTTTGGAAGGAGGCAACTCGCAAATGAAGTCCATAGATAGATGAGTCCATGGTTCTGTGGGAATGGCCAGAGGACGGAGAGGACCAACAGGAGTTGTTCTGGGCACCTTATGCTGAGCACATTTTACACAAGACGCGATGAAGTTGGTGACGTCGTGACGAATGGTTGGCCACCAATAAGAACGTGACAGGAACATCAAGGTCTTCTGTATTCCTGCGTGACCTGCGAAACGGGAGGAATGTGCCCATGATAATATTTTTTTTCGCAGTTCGAGAGGAACAAACGTCTTGCCTGGAGGAGGAATTGGCTGTACGGACACTTGAGCAAAAACCACTGGATCAAGGATTGGACGAGGAAGAATCTCTATATCAGAAGTCGTTTCAAAGGAACGGGATAGGGCGTCAGCTTTAATATTAGTGGTGCCAGGTCGAAATTTAATTTGAAAATTAAAACGTTCGAAAAACATAGCCCATCGGGCTTGACGAGCAGTGAGGCATTGAACTTGTTTGAGAAAGGACAAATTCTTGTGATCTGAATACACGGTGATCTTATGCCGCGCACCCTCCAGAAGGTATCGCCACTCCTCTAACGCAGTTTTGACAGCAAGTAACTCTTGTTCCCCAATGGGGTAATTCTTCTCTGCCGGAAGGAATTTTTTGGAGAGGAAAGCACAAGGATGTAATTCTTGATCCTCTCCTTTTTGTGACAAGATGGCCCCAATACCTTCCGAGGATGCGTCCACCTCGAGGATGAAGGGCTTGTCGAGATCTGGTTGGAGGAGAATGGGTGCCGTCATAAACGCCCTCTTTAACTGTTGGAAGGCTGAGAATGCTTCTGGCGGCCATTGACTTGGATCAACTCCTTTGTGGGTAAGAGCTGTGAGGGGAGCAGCGATGGTAGAGAAGTTCCGGATGAATCGCCGGTAATAATTTGAGAATCCTAAAAATCTCTGAATTCCCTTGAGTGTCGTGGGAGGTGCCCAGTCTTGGATCGCTCTCACCTTCTCTGGGTCCATCTCGATACCAGTAGCAGAGAGAATGTGGCCTAAGAATGGAATGGAGGTGACTTCAAAGACGCATTTTTCCAACTTACAGAATAGTTGATTTTGACGAAGACGTCGTAGCACCTCGGACACGGTCTGTCTGTGATGTTGAAGATTGGAGGAGAAGATGAGTATATCGTCTAGATAGACTACAATGGAATGGTACAGCAAGTCCCGGAAGATATCATTCACGAACTGTTGGAAGACGGCAGGGGCGTTGCAAAGGCCGAAGGGCATCACCAGATATTCATAGTGACCGTCTCTTGTATTAAAAGCCGTCTTCCACTCGTCACCGGAACGGATTCGTATCAAGTTGTAGGCCCCTCGTAGGTCCAATTTGGTGAAGACAGTCGCTCCTCTGATCTTATCAAACAGTTCTGTGATAAGGGGTAAGGGATAGCGATTCTTTATAGTGATGTCGTTCAGGCCTCTATAGTCGATACAAGGCCGAAGACCGCCATCTTTCTTTTTCACAAAGAAAAACCCAGCCCCGGCCGGAGAGGTAGAAGGTCGGATGAACCCCTTGTTTAAGTTCTCTTGGATGTACAAGGACATGGCCTCAGTCTCGGGTAGCGACAGAGGATAGATGCGGCCACGAGGAGGAAATTTCCCAGCCATCAATTCTATTGGGCAGTCCCAAGGCCGGTGGGGAGGTAAAGTGTCAGCACCTCCTTTACTGAAGACATCTGTAAATGGACGATACGGTACGGGTATAGACAAGGGTGGAGCTGAAGAAGATGAAGAGCAGTTATCCTCACATTGTGGATGGGTCTGGTAGACCGGAAGGATCTGAGGAATGCAATTAGACTGGCAGACTGTTCCCCAGGCCTTGATCTCCATAGTGGTCCAATCAATTTGTGGATTATGTTTGGAGAGCCAGGGAAGACCCAGGACCATTTGATGAGAAGATTGTGGAAGAATGAAGAATTGAATGGTCTCTTGATGTAAGGCTCCGATGAGCAACTTCAGCGGAATGGTTTGATGAGTGATTTGTCCACTCCGAATTCGACTCCCATCCACAGCCGTGAGGACCAGCGAATGATCCAGGGGTTGCACAGGCAGGGCATGCTGGTTGACAAAAGAAGAAGAAAGGAAGTTCCCCGCTGCTCCAGAATCCAATAAGGCCTGAAGTCTTCTCTCGCCTTGGGGACACACAAGAGTCACTGGAATAGTAGAGTCAGTAGAAGAGGGAGATGGAAACAATACTCCTAATCGGACCTCCCTCGGGGGGATTAGGAGCGGTCGTTTCCCGGCCGCAGTGGGCAGGCAGCCAATAGGTGAGCAGATGAGCCACAGTACATACACAAATTCTCTCGCCGTCTTCGGAACTTCTCCTCGAGGGACAGGCGGGAACGATTGATTTGCATGGGTTCATCAGCTGGTGCAGCAGGCGAAGGAATTGCCTTGGGACCCGGAGCAACATTGGGAGAGAAACGAGGACGAAGGCGATCAGAACGATTCCTCTCAAGTTGGCGTTCTTGGAGTCGCAGGTCGACTTTGGTACATAGGGAGATGAGTTCTGCCAGGGTGGAAGGAGGATCGCGAGTTGCTAACTCGTCTTTGATGCGCCCAGCCAGACCGTTCCAGAAGGCAGATACGAGAGCCTCTTCGTTCCATCGAAGTTCGGACGCCAGGGTTTGGAACTGTACGACATATTGTCCCACTGGGCGACTGCCTTGACGAATCCTCAGGATCTCCGTGGCTGCAGAGGACACTCTGCCGGGCTCGTCGAATATACGACGGAAGGAGGCCACAAACTCTTCATAATTATTGAGAAGAGGGTCCGCACGCTCCCAGAGGGGGGACACCCACTCCAGGGCTGGACCAGCCAGTAGGGATACGATGTAGGCCACCCGGGTTTTGGGCGAAGGGAAATTGGAAGGCTGGAGGGTAAAATGCACGTCACATTGATTTAGGAATCCTCGACATCCTCTCGGAGACCCGTCATATTTACTGGGTGTCGACAGCTGTAGATGGTGAGGAACAGATGGACTCGCAGGAGCAGGAGGGGCAGAGACTCCAGCAGTGGGTGCGGCCGAAGCTGAGGGAGCCGCCTGAGGTGGTGACAAGGACTGGAGGAAGTGAGCCACTTGACGCTGGGTGGTTTCTACTTGTTCCAGGCGAGCCATGATGCCTTGAAGAACATCCGTCATGGAAGCCTGTGCTTCACCCGATTCCATCGGGTCAGTGCAAACTGTCACGGCAGAAGGGCTGGATGGAGTCGTGTGGTGCACAGAAGCTGGAGACGGACCAGGGCGAGTAGGATTGAAACGTGCAGGTTTAATAACTGATTTCATAAATAATAAGTTCACTTAAATACTTCTTTAAGTGGCAAAAGAATAAATCAATAAGTCCAGCACAATATACTGCCAGTGGTAATTCTGGAACCAGTCTTTAGGTGAGCCAGAGTACATAGAAGAAGATGCAGGAAGAGGTTGATTTGATGATGGAAGAAATGGATCCGGAAGACTGGAAGAGGATGGAATGGATGGATGATGAAGAAAGGGAATTCTGGAACAAGCAGGGACCAGCACTAGATAGCGCTTGCAGCATTGGTGTCAGGAGAAAACCTTCCTTGGATAAGGTGCAGGGAGCAAGGCACCAGAGTCAGGAGAGAGAACCAGGATCCAGGAGTCAGCTCGGAGTTGTGAACGACTCAGAAGACTCATTGCACTGACACGGATCAGCCTGGGCAGCTCCACTATATCCCCCGGGAGTGGCTGCCATTGGCTGTCCGTGCAGGATGAGGAGGAACTCTCTACTCTGGCCCAATCCGCTACCTGCCCTTACTCAAGATGGCGCCGCCGGCCTCCCGGCGCCGCAATCATCAAGGACGCTGATACCTGATGCTCCGTCGCTGCCGCCTCTACCCAGCGCTGCCCCCACCTGCCCGCCTCAGAGTGGAGCCTGCACACGCTAGCCGGCGGCGGGCGCGGACGGGTGAGTACTGTACCCGCCGCGCTCCGTCGCGGCTGAGTGTGACAAAAATATAACAATACAGGTATTATACATAATAACGATTATTATGCCAGCATCCTTAAATACAATTAACCTCAGTGTTAAATACTGTGTATGCGAATACAGCGCGGGAGGGGGCGTGGCTATGAAGCAGCCATTTTGTGATACCAAGTCTTTGTGTCCGCCATTTTGTGTACTGCCGCATGGCACACAAAGGAACCTTATTGTCGGCCATTTTAGATTCCACTACATAGCAGACAAAGGAACCTTAACTAAAGACTAATAACTTCCGCCTGGCGATCACACATAAACTGACTGTACTTTCCTTTGTCTTTCCACACCATTTACTCCAAATTTAACCTCTAACCTGCATCATGCAATACTCACAACTATATTATATAACTTGCACTTTCATCAAACACACTTTACCTGCAGCATACATAATTGAATATCATTTAAGCTACAATGTACTTCTCTGTACAGAACACCTAACTGGCACTATACAATCTATGGCCTTGCTATATCATACTCACATCACATGCCGTTACACACACACCATCCGAGCATCATGCTATCAACATTTGTTAGCATATAAATTGGATTTATCCGATAGTTTATCTAGATATTCTATCTGGATATTACACAAAGCGTTCACACTGCTTCAATAGAAACAACTCAGGGCTAATCCATTCTGAGACGCAGACACACACACTTCAATACAAAGAATCCAGACAATAGTGGACTACCCTCACAGCACATGTTATCTTACAGTTACATCCGATTATCTAGATAATCTAGCCAGACAATATACTTTAAAAGCTTTCAGTTTTATACCCACACAATGGACACACAGTGGCTAGTCCAAATGTTAGCCGTTTACCTACACAAAAGACTCACTGCAGGCCGGAGCCTGCAGCACATGTCTACACATTCTGCTTACATAGTAATAGCATCCACCATGCTCAAATCAGTATAATCACTACAGCTTATCCTTACAAATAAACGTACACTGCTACTCTACCAATTTAAGCATATCCTTGTTCACAATTCATAACTACAGGCTAGCTAAACATCATTCACACAGATCACCTTCAACTACAGACAGAAGCTTTCTTTGTCCAAACCATAGGTAAACATACGCTGGGCCTATGCACATGTTAATATCTGAAGACAAACTAAGAATGGAAGTTAACTACTCTTAAACTCTCTAGCATAATCCATATACCATAACCGGGGTCCTAGTACACAATATATCGGTCCTACAAGTTTATACATTACTCAAAGCCATGTGTCCAATCTTATCCAATCTTTCTCCAGGACTGTTGCACTGCATCTTGACTGGCTCAGGTTCCAAAAACAACTAACTTAAAACTGTATATTTACTTCCCAAGAGAACTCCCTTTGCTGGGCTCATTCATCATTGGCACACCCCTTTGTTTACAGTATCTTGTGACTGGCTTAAGTGGATCCTTTTGTTTTTCCAGAGGCCATTCATTCACCTGGTATCACTTAGCTTATAGACACGCCCCTCTGATACTGTATTTTAAATCTATTGTGAACTTATTATTTGTATAACTTGTGAGTGCAATATGATATGGAATTCTAATAACTGTCATCTGATAGCTAGTGTAATTTCGCACATTTAGAGTCCAAACATGACATTATGTGAATCTAAAAATATGTAAATTAATATTCGATCTTTTCCTTCCTTATGAGATATGAATAATATTTATCTCAGACTATATTAATTTAGTGGGCCTGGTTATAATTATAATTATGGAAATTATATGCTGGGAAAAATTAGGCATTGACACTCTGTACTTAGAACAATACTACGGGGTGGTGTTTAGCTACAAGCCGACACCGCTAGGTGGCGCTGCTTCACTCAAAGAATATACCAAACAATCAGATAAAAGATTATCACTTTTATAATAATATATAATTAATACATATACTGTAACATATACATAGTGCACTTATTAAAAATAGACACACAAGACATACAACACTTAACACATAAGACCGGGCAGAGTATGATAATGTTCTGATATATGCTGAGGCTTAAGTAGTTATTATTTGCTTATTGTTCAGTCAATAACAGAGGCATTGATATCAATAGTTACCAGTTCCATTCATTTATAATGCAGAGCTCCTTGATAAGTGAATAATGGACCTGTTTCCTTTATCAGAGCATATGATGAATTTCCTCCCTGAGGTCAAGTCGACCCTTAGCAAGGGGACAAGCTCCAGGTGCTAGTGTCCATTTTATTTACAGCATATGTGGCTCTTGTGAAGGGCTTGTTTCCTGATGTATGGATGGCAGTACCGTACTGACAGTAACTGGGTTGTGTAAGGGCTCCAAAACGCGTTTCTACGCCTTAAAGTGACTCGGCGGCTTCCTCAGCTGAAAATTATTGTTTGGTATATTCTTTGAGTGAAGCAGCGCCACCTAGCAGTGTTGGCTTGTAGCTAAACACCACCACGTAGTATTGCTTTGTCAAGTACAGTAGCTGCTATCACAATAGAACTGGAGGTAGTAACTCTCCCAGTCAACAATCTACAAGGGAAAAAAAAACAAGAAGGGGGTGCGCTTGGAATAAACCAAATTCTACATCAGATGTTAGCAATTGATATATAACAAACAATTTAATTAAAGTTAATAAAACATGTTTAAAACATAATGTCACTCATTGGACCAATAATAAAAAATAAAATAAAGTGCATTTAACGCGTGGGAGTCCATTCCTAGTATGCCCAGATAAAATTGGCCCTTTATGAGAAAAACTGGACGTGTTTGTGAGTTTCCTGTGCCTCAATAGTAATGTTGGCCTTATTGATAATATGTCCTTAGTAGCGGTTAGGGTCGGTTGAGCTATGACATTGAATTGTCAGTCTGATGCCATTTGGAGCCATTGGGGCTGCAATTGCCTATTTTTTTTCAAACAGAGGTATGCCACTGTCATTGTTACTGAGGAGCTGGTACAGGATCTCAATCTGAGGATGGAGATTTCCTGGTCTCTTATTAAGAGGTGGCGGCCAGCTTGTGTGACCCCATGGTTCATACAGCTGACTGATTAATGTATCAGATACGTCAATGCTGTATCCTTGGACTCGGCATGGATCACTATGCATGTAAGAGGCATGTATCCTCTTATTCCATTTAACGTGGTAGAACTATTGCTGCTGGTTTCATTATATAAGCAGCAGTGATAGCCACTCTATCCACATCTGAATCAGTCCCAGTTGCTTATTAGTGCTAGTAGTAATGCGAAACATGGTTTTAATGCATACAGAAGTGTCCCTTCACATCTTGCCTCAATATGTCGTACAGTGGGAGATGTCACGCATGAATGAGCTGACAGGTCCCGTGCCACTCCTTTAGCATCTGTCCTACCTTTTTGTCTGAAAATGCATCTTTTTTGCATCGCTTACGTGCAAAAGCTGCTTGTGCGTCATATTTGCATCATTTTGGAAAATTTGCATGAAAAGATGCTCAGCGCAAACAAATCATGCTACAGCATGGCATGACTAGTAGGGTGGTTTAACCCCTTTACTGGTAATCTGGAGATTTTTCCGGGCTATGCCTTAATGCCCATTAAAAATTCTCTGAAAATTCTCGGGATTGCCAGTGATTAGTGCTGCGCCCCGGCTCAGCCCGCCCCCCCCCCCAGCTTTTACATTACAGCCTCCGATGCCGGGTTGCAGCATGTAGGGACGGGGAGACGGGACGGGGAGCAGGGGCACAGGGCTTGGCAGCGGCTGATTGATGGTTCAACGGTGCTGCCCAGACCCAGGGAGACAGAGGTGGGTTTTATATTAGGGAGCGCTCCCCATAAAAAACTCGCCCACTGGAGGGGTTAACATGCATGGAGACTAGATGTAAGTGGACATATCTTAAAACACGATTAAATATGCTGTGCCTTATAAGAAACTGTAAATAAATAAATGTGTATGCAAAATTGTTATAATTTTTATTACCATGATTGCACCAGTTTATATCTATGCATCTAACACATTTACTGTATATATTCTAATATATTATAATGATTTAATAGTCTAAAGGAATAAATTGTTTATTTACTGATTCCTTGGCAATAATTAATGACTAATTATGGCTCCGGCATGTGTGCAGTATACAAACAGATTTTAATTATAAATAATTTCATATAACATATTATTACATATGTATGTTATGTCATAAGATTTGTTAATACTCTATTCCAGTCTCATTTAATAGGCTTCCTTTCATATAAGACTTACGTCTAATTAGTCCAATCAATAGGCTTTTAAGGTTCAAAAGTTTCTCTTCTTCTATTTACCACCGGTAGCTCAGGCATTCCAGATCTGCTTTCCAAACAAGCTCCAGAACTGGGCTAACAGAATAAAAAACGTACACATACCCAACTAGCAAGACACATAATGGGTCCATCCAAAATTCTCCATCAAATGAAGTGGAGGGTTAAACTTATAACAAACAAAAATCTGTAAAAATAATAAAATAAAAAATTCCTTGGCCCAAAAGCCAATCAGGATGAACCACTCAACTTCCAACTGTCAACTGACAGTGGCCTATGACTTATATTCTAGAATAATATCAGAATCCGCTTTATTGGCCAGGTATACTTGTGTATACTAGGAATTTGATTTAGATCGCTGTGCAACAGCTGGTTAGGTAACAGTGAAACAGTGACAGTACAGATATACATAACTCATATAGGTGTACACTACATGTACCCTTGGTATTATAGACGCAGGGAACATATACCTGCTGAGCTGACAAGCACCTATGTCAGGGGTGCCAGTGGCCATTGCAGCAGCCAGGCAGGCAACAATACAAGCAGAGACAGTACAGTTTCATACAGGGTTCACATACCCGCCGAGCTGCACAGCACCTAGGCAGCCATCGGCTGTGCCACTGTTCATTGCAACAGCCAGGCAGGCAACAATACAAGCAGAGACAGCACAGTTATCACACAGGGAACACACACCCGCTGAGCTGCAAAGCACCTAGGCAGCCATCAGCGGCGCCACTGGTCATTGCAGCAGCCAGGTAGGTAACAATATAGGGAGAGACCGTACAGTTATCACACAGCGAACACATAGCAGCTGAGCTGCCCAGTGCCTAGGCAGCCATCAGCAGCGTCATTGGTCACCGTAACAGCCAGGTAGTAACAAATATGCAGAGACAGTACAGTTATAGGTTACTATGCAGTGTATTAAACGAGAGACATGGGGTACATGTGGCTGAGTGACTGAGGGGTAGATTTATTAAGCTCGGTGAAGTGATAAACTGTCTGGTTTTTTATCACCTTCCAATCAGCTCCTACCTGTCATGTTTCAAACCAAGCATATAACTTCACAGGTAGGAGCTGATTGGCCGGTGATAAAAACCAGACAGTTTATCACTTCACCGAGCTTAATAAATCTGCCCCACAGTTCCTAGGCAGCCATATTGCCGCACCAACTTGGTCATGCTGCAGCTGTGGGGGAGCCAGCATGCAGGGAGAGGGGAAAGTAGCTGTGGGCCAGGAGTCGGAGCTTGGGCCCCCTGGGCTGAGGTCCACCATTGCTGCCCGGGAGCAGGAGCCATACTTCCTCTAGTGGCGGGGGTCTTGGATGTCCAGGTGTCTTCCTCTGGGCCGACTGGGGGGGGCAATGCCACTGGGGGGCCATCTGTTTCCCTGCTCTGTCCATCCACCCCCTCAGTGGTGTCTTCCGGGCCAATAGGGGGTGGGTGTGGGGCAGCAGCATCCTGCCACTGGGGGCTGTGGCCTGCACCAGGGGGCTTTCGTAAGCAGAGTGGTGGAGCGGTGCTCAGTCCCGTTCAGCTTGTTTTGCTGGAAGGAGGCAAGCAGCAGCAGGACCTCAGCGACACGAGGCGCAGCGCGCTCCCGCTCTTCAACAAGCCACCTACTGCATCACCTACTGTAGAATGTTTTGGTAGATTCCTATATGAATTAGTTATAGCTAAGTTCACTATTAATTGAAGATATCCATCATTTCAAGAAGAAGAGCCAATTCAAAATAATTGCTATTTTTATTTTATGCAGCAACATAATATACCCCAAACTATTTGAAATATATTTGGCAATGAAACAATATATTTTATGTTGGACTAGGTGAAACTTTTGAGAACATTTGGGTTCATACATACTATCAATGAATATATAGCATAATCATGTAAAGGACACCGCACAACATTACTATAATGTAATATGTGGCTGGTGTTGGTGTGGTTGTAAAAAGCAATATCTACATATGATAATGAGCACATGTAAGATCACTGCAACAGCTGAGTAGCCCAGAAGTTATTAAGATCTGTCACCTATAGCTCTATTGCTGAATCCAGGGTCTCGGATGTCCAGGGTCTCAGAAGAGTGAGACCCTAGCCTCAATACTCCCGCTTCCATGTTGTGAAGTGAAGAGCATCTCCATTGTACGCTCAGGATTCTATAACCAAGCCCTAGTCTATAGGATCGTCTAGCCCAGCAACAAGTGTTTCACTCCTTCAACACTAAAAATCCATTCCATGTTAAATTTTGACATAACCTTCAGTTTTTATTTCCTTCAGGCCTATGCAGTCTTCTGTCATGCTACTTTTCCCCCTACTTCTTTCTGTGAAAATAATAGAAAGATTAGCAAAGGAATGAGAGAGAGGGAGAACAATAGGGACAAACAGAAAAGAAGCGTGGCAGAAGACTAGAAAGGAAATGAATCATACAGGTGGGTTAATTATGTTATCATGGAATTAAGTATTTTATTTGCCATAATAGGAATATATTTGTGCCCCCTAGAGCCACAGTCTCAGAAATGAACGGTTTTGTTATCAAGTAGAATATATTGGAAAATTGACAAATACAAAACCACTCCATTGATGACATGGAGGATTAACAATTGAGAGGAGAGCAGGAAGCACGTAACAGTGCTGCAGCTGCTGCCACCAGTCATGATAATACAAGTCTGTCAGGATCATCTACTAAGGTTGTTGCCCAAGGACAGAGAAGGCTTAAGTCGGGCATGAAAAATCTAAGAAGCAAAATATTTTTTTTGGGTGGTAAAGGTAAAAAAAGTTAAAAGAACATTTAGCTGCAGAGAAACCTAAAATTGGCAATATTCCATTCATCACTCAACATGGTAAGGAAAGGCTAAGGCCTAGGCCTTTATTAATAATGATGGCTCAGCCTCTCATGACCAAGTAACCCCTCCCTGTAGAGGTGTCAAAATAGAAACGGATAAAGTCACGGGAACTAACTCTGTGCTCAGAAACATCACAAATCCCTGAGGAGAGTCCAAGTGTATCCCTAAGTGCCATATGTGAGCCTGATCTTTCCAATACAGTACTGGAAGAGGGGGCTGCTTCCAACATTTGTGTGGTCTCTGAAATTGTGGGGCTGAGCAGTATGAGTCAGCATGCCGACATAGAAATGGAGGATGCTTCTGTGGAAGTGCACTAAGAAGTGGAGAATATTTGTGTAGCTGGCGCTAATAAGGATGTTGGTGATAATGGATGTTGGTGATGAGGATGTTGTTTGTATCAGTCAGTCACCAGTGGAAGTTTTTGCCCATGGGATGAAAAAAAACATGGTCATGCCTGGGCAAATGATAAAAAAAATCTACCACTTACTGTATGTATGGAATTATTTATACCCAATCCTGAAAACAACTGTCAAACCAGTTTTATCTTTTGTAAAGCCGTAGTAAGTAGAGGTAGGAACCTACACCATCTAGGAACCTTTTTTCCTGTTATGACACTCAGTGCAATCATCAAGCATTTTTGTCACTTAGCTCTGTTCTCTCTGTTAAAGCCAAGCACCTGTAATCTCCACCACCCACTCCCTCAATGTCAGGATCCTCAATCATGTTCGGAAGTAGTCCTGCATTAAATTAATAAGCATGGCTGACTCCTATCAATGTTTCCTCAGAAGCATCCTTGCTATGACTTCTTCTGCTGTTGTTGTGAGTGGATCTTCATATCAGGAAGGGAGACCAGGAATAAATCTTTTACTAATTTAACAAAACAATTGACTGTTAAACAGTCCTTTGCGAGGGGTACCAAGTTTCACAACAATCACCCTGTTGCACAGTGGATTACTGATGCCATAAAAGCTATGCTTCTATTAGATGAGCATCCAGTATCCACTGTTGATGCACTGGGTTTTGAACAGTTAGTTGAGGTGCTCTGTCCCTGCTACCAATATCATCTAGATTTCACTTCCCTAGAAAAGCAATTCCTGCATCGTGCAGGAACGGTAAGAAAAAACGAATTACTGTCCTCCAAAATGTTGTTGTACCGACTGTCCATTTAACCACAGAGATGTGGACAAGCAGTTCATGTCAAACTAAAGACTACATGACTATGACAGCCCACTGGCTAGATGTATTGCCTTCAGCAGCACCAACAGCAGTAGTATCTCACAAATACCAGCTCATTCAGAGGCAGGCTACTCTGTATCAGTGGTTTAACAGATACCCCTTTCACACTGCAGCTCTTAAACTGTATATTGCCATTTTTTTCTCTTTTAAAACGGTTAGAGCTGCAATGTGAAAGCTCCAGGGTGCTTTAACCCTTTAAGAAATACCGGTATTTCTTAAACGGTTAAAAAGCAGGGTCCTACCTATTTCAGAGCCGTTTTTTATGCAGTGTGAATGGCTCTATTTTCTATGGCTTGAAACGTGTTTGGGGGTTAATTGGGTTGAATGTGTATGGTACTTAAATGCTATTTAAAACGGTTTTCACCTGCAATGGCAAAGGGGTTTAGTGGCTCAGACCCATTTTAAATACCATTTAGAAATACCGGGTCTTAAACGTTTAGGCAATGCGAAAGCAGCATGAGGAATTATGCTGACATTTACTATTGTTATAGTAAATTAATATATTTGTTGAATTAGGGTGTGCTACCACTGGACAAAAGCTAGGTGAAAACATTAAGGAAAAAAAGAAATGTCATAATGTGGTGCAATATATGTAATTAAAAATATAACCTTTATTGGTACTAGATATAAAACTGGTACCCAACCCTACTTTATTTAAAATCACTTTTCTATATTGTACCACATCTTCTATACTGCACAGTTTTATATCTAGTACCAATAAAGGTTATATTTTAACTTATTTATAGTGCACTATACTGTATTATGACTTTTTTCTTTTTTTTTTTAATGTTTTATACCGCTCATATATAAACTCATGGAGATTATTGCAAAATGGCTTACTTTGCTTGGACTCTCTTTGGGATTTGTGACTGCTTACAATGCTCCAATTCCTGGTAGTTTATATATTTTCTAAAGTGATGGGCATGGAGAAGATGCTCTCTGTGACCCAAATCATTTCGGGGCATTTTTGAGATTCAGCAAGGGCATGTTGAAGATGGCAGCACCTGCAAACAATGTTGATTTTGCCCTGCCATCAGCTGAATCAAGAGGTAGTAACCAGGTGAAATTCTACCTTTCACATGCTCCATCAGATGGAGAAGCAGGAAAAAGCTATCCAAGGTTACAAAGGACCTATGATATAGGGAAATTAGGGAAATGCACCTGAGTCAAGCCTAGTGGAGAAAAATTCCCATGTTGTACAAGGTTCTTAAACCCTTTTGAAGTTACCACATGTGAAGTCAGTTCAGACACTGCCAGCTTGAGCCAGATCATTACCCTTATTAGACTCTTGGAGCAGCAACTGGAGAATCTGAAGGAGGAGCTGAAGCAGAGTGATTCTGCTAGGTATGTCAGACTTGTGTGGATGAAGCTCTTAATTTGTTTTGCCAGGGTCCAAGGGTTGTCAATCTCTTGAAAATAGATCACTATACATTGGCAACATACATTGTATCTTTTGTTTTCCAACAGAGAGAAACCTGAAGAGATGCAATAAGCTGTTGGTGAACACATTGTCAGCTCAAGCTACACTGTTACATTTCTTTCAGTTTCTCCTGCAACTGTGGCTGCCAGGAAAAAAAGGGACCAACTGGTGGTTATGCAGCTCTTTCTGCAAAAGCTTATGACATCTGGCCGGGTCTAAAAGAACTGCCTACAATTAGGGACATGACTCCATCTGATATGTAACTATTTAAACTTTGGAGGATGATTTTTTTAGTGATAGCATCCAAATAGGCATGTCAAACAGTCCTTTTAGCTACTGGCAGGAAAAAAAAAAGACAATTTGGAGACCATTGCTCAACAAGTTTTCAGTGCAGCCAGGAACCATGTTAGTGATTACTGTAGAAGCTTCCTTCCCCAAAAGGTGGAAAAATTGTTCTTTAAAAATGAACTACAAATTCTTCCAGGAAGAATTTTGAAAGATATTACATTAAAAAAAATACAGAGGTGTCTGTAATGGTGGATTCCAGTGGGGGCGAATTAATATTGTGTGAAAAAGAGGATGTACACAGTAATGTGGGTGAGGAATCTGAGCATAATCATGTTATCTTGCCTATGTAGAGCCACTTTATTCAGTAAGAGATCATTGTCAGCTTGTTTTGTGGGGCCCCAAACAATTCATTTCAGCCACAGTTGTCACTAAATGATTGTGTTAGGCGCCACCGCTGCTGCTCCCCTGCCTCCGGCAGCACTGCTGTCCGTGACAGCGCCAGAGGCTCAGAGACACAGCGGTCGGTGACCATATTCCCGGGCAGTGGCAGGGCAGAAGAGTCAGGCCCGTTGCTAGACAACGGGCCGAACTTCCGCCCTAGGCAGACAGCTGCACGCATCAGGGGGCTGCAGCTGACTTCACACGCCGCAGGGTGGCATTTTTGAAATATAAGGCTGCCGTCTGCTGGGCACAGATGCCGGTTATATTTCTGTATTGGTTAGCCACTACCGGAGTGTTTCCAGCTCCTGTGCCCTGCTATCAAGCATTCCTGTGTGCTTGTCCCTGTGCAGTGTCTCAGCCAGCTCCCAGGTTCCTGTCTCAGCTCTCCAGCTTGCTCAACCTCTGTGCTTCCTGTGATTCTTAGCTTCCAGATAAGTCAGGGGTTGATTGCATTTATTACTTGTGGTATCATCTTGTGCATTGTTGCATTCATTTCTCAGTTGGTATATTTTGACCACCTGTGTATTGTTACATTTACTATTTGGGCTATTCGGTTCCATCATGTACATTGTTGCATTCCCGGGGTTCTTGTGGAGCCTTGCTCCCGGTTTCCTCCCTGGAGGTTTGTTGCCTGTGGAGGAATTCCACTGTTCCATTAGGTTTAGTTAGTTCATCCTTTTTGTCATCTCTTTGTCTCGTGGACGTGTTGTCTCACATAAGACCTGGGGGAATTGGGGTTGGAGCCTAACCAGCTTCTTCGAACGCGGCTGCTAAAGGTGAAGCCTAGCACTGCACTCATCCGCCGACCATGGGGAGAGACAGTTAGGGTTCAGGTTTGGTGGGTACCTCCGAGGGTCCTAACAATTTGGTTTGTTAAAGCGTGCATATTCTGTTTAATATATATATTACAGAAGGGTTTGTGGGAGGACCCAAGGACAATTCCATCTTGCACCTCTTTTCTTTGCATTATGCTCTGTTTGGAGCATTGCTTCATGGTTTATTAAACTGTCTATATGAATATAATATTGTTGTGAGCTTTGAGATGGTCCAAACGGACTGGAAATGAGTGGAAATGAATGTAGTTGAGGTTAATAATACTGTAGAAGGAAAAACAGACAAAAATTTAGTTTTTATGATTTTTTAAATTCAGATCCAAAGCCAATCTCTAATTGTCACTTGGAGACTCAGGAGCCAATGAGAGAGCACCATGTAGTAGCACTCTCCTGGTTGGATGAGCTCCGCTGAGCTATCACTCAACAAGAAATCCATATAAAGTACCGTATTTATCGGCGTATAACACGCACAGGCGTATAACACGCACCTTCATTTTAAAAGGGAAATCTCAGGAAAAAAAGTTAAATTTCTAAATAAAAACTTATTTTTTTTTACAGACGCTGCTGTAGCCAGGGAGGAAGGAGTCACTGTGCAGGGAGGAGCTTTAACCCCTTGGGTGGTGGGTTGTGCTGGGGCAGGACAAACCTACCAGGGCAGGTTTATCCTGCCCCAGCAAAACCCACCACAGAAGGTTAGAAGCAGCCCGCCCCCCCCTCGCCTCCGCTCCGGCGTTAGTACGCCGGAGCTTCCCTGCTGCCTCTCTCCCCCTTCCTAGCCGCCTGTCACATTTAGCAGTGACGTCGGCGGCAGGCTGGGGGATGTTCGTGGCTCGGGAGGACTCGGGTGCCTGAGCGCTTCCGAGTCCCCCCGAGCCTGGCCGACATTACCCGAGCCTGCCGCCGACGTCACTGTAAAGTGACAGGCGGGCCGGGGGGATCGGGGAAGCTCCGATCGCCGGAGCACAGGGACGGGGGGGGGGGGGGCTGGAGCTGATCGGAGGTGTGGGGTAGAGGTGCTGCGCCAGTGGTGCACACCTGGACACCACTGGCGCGCACCTATTATATGAAATTACCGCCGTATAGCACGCATATCGGCGTATAACACGCACCCATCTTTTCCCCCTGTTTTCAGGGGGAAAAAAGTGCGTGTTATACGCCGATAAATACGGTATCTGTGAGAACCTTGCAGTTTGTGTAAATTACAATGTCATTAGGTCAAGTACTGTACCACTGACCTGTACTGAAGAAGAAATGGATTCTGCTGGCTCAAGCAACTTAAAACCCCATTGAGCAGGTTCAGTTAGATGTAGTGTTTACCATGTGGGCAACATTTATGGGTTTCATGCTTGGAGCTATTCAATTATGCAACATTTTTCCAAGCTGGTAATCCTGAGGGCAGTGCACGCAACCCCATAGATTTCATGCACAGTACTGTAATCTAGGGGTTTTGTGGTAAATGCAGAGGATGCCATTAAAAGCTCATTTTTTCCTTGCAGCTCCTTAACTGTGTGTTTTCAAAGTTATTTGAATCAGGAATTGATGACTGTTAGCTTTGGATATTTGCACCCTACTGCATATATAATGTTCTTGGATCTTCTGGTTCAGCTCTCTTAGCAGAGGCAGAACTCTGGGAGGCAATGGAGTCATCTGCCGCCGGGCTCCTGCTCCCAAGGGGGCACCTCTCCTCCCCTGCAAGTTTAAATCAATTAATTGAAAGCCAACAATATTGCTTCTGTGGCTGAGTTCTGAGAAATATGTGTGTTCTCTCATCTCTCTCTCTCTCTCTCTCTCTCTCTCTCTCTCTCTCTCTCTCTCTCTCTCTATATATATATATATATACAAATATAGAGAGCGATATAGATATAAATTGAACACATATATATTTCAGAACAGACATATATTTAGTGGTGGTGGTGGCAGGGGATGGGGGGGGGGGGGCACAATATATATATATCTTGCCTCCGGGCAACTGGAGCGAACTTACGCCACTGTCTCTTAGAACATAATTTATAGGTAAATAAATCATTAGCACAATCTGTTCCATAGATTTGTAATTACTTTAGCCATGTATAGCACAAAATACTTTATACAGTTCCATATACAGTAACATTCTCTAATATAGAATACCATTAAACATAAAAAATAAGTGCACTTTACACTTCACCTATAGTAGCATTGTTATAAAGTTTATATAATAGTATATAACATAGCTAGCCTGCTGTATCCAAATCATGAATTGCTATTTCATTGTTTGCAGATGACCATTTTATATTCCAGATAAATCCTAATCCAACCAAATTTGACATAAATTTGTACTGATTTGTACTTGAAATAAAAAAAAAAGGGATTACGATTTTCTACAATGCAGGTTCCGATCATCTTGGATACAATAAATATCTGCATCTTTTATAGCCTGCTGGTGTTTTGCAACTGCATTAAGAACCACAAAACTAGAATGCAGAATTGATAATCCGATAAACGAAGCATGGAACAGAATGATGATCGCTAGAATTAAATGGATGAAACTTGAGAAGTACAAATGTACGGCCTTTGTGGTTTTTGTTCAAGCATGAAGAATAAGCAAAGCCAGGTTTTGATTACTGCTAAGAAGCAGATTAATTGGAAAACAGAAATCCCCATGTTAAGCTCTTTAAACAGTTTGGCCAATGCATGAGAAATGACTTTAGTTTTGACACACAAGGCTCTTCCTTTAGAATATTAACACACTTCAGAGAACAAGTCTCATGGAATACATTTAGGGATTTGTGTACCGTTGCTGTGATAATTTCACTATCAAACATGGGGTATAATACAGAGTGGAGCAAGTGTGACTGAATTTTATGCACGAATATAATTGCATTTTTCTCCATATATTGAGTTGTGTGCCGGTGTAACAGCACCCCTGTGATGGTGTAGTGTCGTACCTGGTTTCCTCGGTCGACTGGACCAGATCACCGACTCAGTGTCCTCTTCTTTTTTTTTACATATTGATGGTCATCCATTGTGTTTGATTGATTGGCCTGTGGGCCAATCAAAACATGGGGACGAGGCGTGTCGGGGCGGAGCTATGCTCCGTGTCCCGGCACTTTAAAAAATAAAATAAAGCAAAACATCGTTTTTGCTGTTCCATTGATGGAGGGAAACCATATGGTTCTCCCCCATCGATGGCAAAAATATTTGACATCGCCCATGAACCATCGATTATTTTGAATCATCGATGGTTGATGGCCATCCCTAGCAGAAGGATGAACACCCCAAGCAGTGCTCACAATAACCAACATACACCGAGGCGGTGACAATAATATTTATTAACCAGGGAACCGCTGCAAATCAATTAAGGTTAAAGTTAGGTAAATGCAACAAGCATCACATTACAATATATGCAATCAATAAGGCTTCGGTGGTAAATATAATGATTAATTATTCAGGCAAACAATCACTGTACTACTATGCTATCTATACCATTCAAGTGATCTACAAATAGATCATGCATGTCATATCAGAGTCACCAATAGAGGGCGCATTGGATGTAGGCAATGACAGTTCCTATCAATAGAGGGTGCTTTGCAATAACAGCTCTCACCAATGTGTGTGTAGAAAGTGGGTGAAGAACAGATATATATGCATCCAAAGTTCAAGGTCACGTGTAGAAATAAACACAATGGCATTTAGAATCTTGGGCAATAATCACACACTTTTCTCTCTGAATGGCAATCTCCCCTCCACAAACTTGTGCAAGTGTTCTTATAGTTGGAGATAGGTTGGATAACCTGTAGCTGGCCCAAACACTTCCTTTAGATGTCTCAACACTGACCCCGCATGCATCACCAGTCCTGGCTTCTGTGATCCTTCCAGTATTTCTATGTGTGCTTGCATAGTTTCAAGGGCTATATACATACTTGCCTACTTTTGAAAAGTAGTTTCAGGGAGATTATAGATTGCACCGTAAAGGCATCGCGCGGAGCACTCTTGAGGGGGTGTATCACAATCTACCTAAGGGTGTGTCTATCTCCACATATGGGCGTGTCTACTGTCACTCAGGGGTGTGTCCTGCAGTGGCAGGTAAAAACTAAAGTACAAAGCAAAGTACTGGCTACACACTGATCTCTCAGCTACATTACACAGAAGGGCTACTCCCTGACATCACAGCTACATTACACAGCATGACATCACATAGCAGGGCTACACATTGACATAACACAGGAGGGCTACATACTGACATTACACAGCAGAGCATAATACTGACACATACATCATTATACACAGAGTATATGTGACATATTATACATTTGATATACTTGAATCCGGTGCTGGTGGGAACTACAACTTTAAAGTATATATATATTTTAAAGTTCTTAATTTTCTTTTTTAAATAGGGCACCTTTGGGGGTTTGAGGCCACCACTGCCAACAAACAGCCTCTCCATGACATTCAGGGCCAGATGTATTAGGCTTCAAAAAAGTGATAAAATGAAAAGTGATAAAGTACCAGCCAATCAGCTCCTACAGGCTTACATGCTTATAGTTGAAAAATGACAGTGAGCTGATCTGATTGGCTGGTACTTTATCTTATTGTGTTTTTATAATTTTTTTTAAGCTTAATACAGCTGTCCCGCAGTGTGCTAGCACATCTGCCAGTGACTGGCCTTTAAACAAGAGGTTTTCCTCTGCAGGTCCCACCCTTTTAGAATGAGAGAGAGGGACAAAGAGAGAGCGGTACTTGTGTAGTTTCACGGCGCCAGCATGGCGCCGTGCTACTTCTGGGTTCTACGCTCGCCACAAACTATGTTAAAAAAAGTAACTTAACTCCATGCCAACATGGATAGTTCATACCCCAACTATCCATGTTGGCATGGAGTTGATTTTAAATAGTGTGACGAGCGTAGCGAGCCACCGAGCCCGCAGCGTGGGCGAGTGAAGCCATACTGGCGCCATGAAACTACACAAGTACCGAGAGAGCAGTGAAAGAGAGAAAGTTTATGTGTGTGAGAGAATGTCAGGGGGGGGGGGGGGGGCAGGTAAATTGAGGAAATGTCAGGAGGAGAATGAGAGTGTCAGGGTGTGTGAGAGATAGAGAAAGAAAGTTGATGTAAGGAAAAGTGAGAGAAAGACAGAAAGAGGGAGAAAGTGTCAAGGATAGGGTGAGAGAGAGTGCCCAGGATAGAGAGAGTTGCGGGAGATGAGAGATAGATGGGGCAAAAAAAGAGAGTGTGTCACAGACAGGGTCTGAGAGAGAGAGGGTAGTGAGAAATGGGGAAATAAAGGGTGTCAAAAAGAGAGGGCATGAGAAAAAGAGGGTGACAGATGATGTCATGGATAGAGAGAGGGGCTGATAGAGAGGAAAGAGAGAAATGGGGAGATAGAGGGTGTCAGAGAGAGGGCATGAGAAAAAGGGGGTGACAGATGATTTTATGTATAGATAGAGGGGCTGTGAGAGGAAAGAAAGGGGGTGCGATAATGTCAGGGTTTGAGAGAGGAGTGAGAGGTGTCACAGATAGAGAGTGGGTGAGAGAGAAGGTGTAACATATAGAGGGGTAAGAGAGAGAAGGGGGTGAGAAAGAGAGGGTGTCAGGGATAGAGAAATGGGGGAATTGAGAGAGAAAGGGACTAGAGAGAGGGTCTCAGGGATAGAGAGAGGGGGGGTGAGAGTGAGAAAGGATATGGGAATAGTGAGGGGATGAAAAAGGGATGAGAGTAGGAGGCGAGAGAGAAAAGACAGAAAGGACTGAGAGAGGATGTCAGGGATAGAGAGAGGGAAGATAAAAAAAAGATGCCAGGGATAGAGAGAGAGAGAGAGAGAGAGAGAGAGAGAGAGAGAGAGAGAGAAAGAGAGAGAGAGAGAGAAGAAAGAGAAAGGGGATGAGAGAGATGGTGTTGGGGATAGAGAGAGGCAGTAAGAAAGAGATGGTGTCCGGGATAGAGAGGGGGAAGAGAGAAAGGGTACAATATATAGAGAGAGGGTGTCATCAATAGAGAGAAGCACTGAGAGAGGGGGAGAGAGAAAGGGGTGAGAAAGACAGAAGGTGTCAGTGATAGTGGGAAGATAGAGAAGGGGGAGAGAGAGGGGTATTGGAAAGCAGCTGCAGAATAGAGCACTAACCAGGTAGCATGCAGGTGACTGTGGGGGACCGGCCGATGTCAGATGTCAGCAGCCAGGTCTCGCTCATGCTGGATTCATGCCCTGGGAGAGGAGACAGCAATGAAGAATGTACATCTACAATACTCCAACCACAGGCTTTAACCTCAGTGCCTTTGGAAAAGGGGGATGTGAGGAGAGTGAGCAGGAGAGGGGTACATGTGTGGGGTTGGGAGGTGGTCAGGTGTGCCATGGATGGGGGGATATGAGGAGAGTGAGCAGGAAAGGGGTACATGTGTGTGGTAGGGAGGTGGTCAAGTGTGCCATGGATGGGGGGATGTGAGGAGAAAGTGAGCAGGAGAGGGGCACATGTGTGTGGTGGGGAAGTGGTCAGGTGTGCCATGGATGGGGGGGATGTGAGGAGAAAAAGAGCAGGAGAGGGGCACATGTGTGTGGTAGGGAGGTGGTCAAGTGTGCCATGGATGGGGGGATGTGAGGAGAAAGTGAGCAGGAGAGGGGTATAAGTGTGGGGTTGGGAGGTGGTCAGGGGTGCCATGGCTGGGGGGATGTGAGGAGAAAGTGAGCAGGAGAGGGGCACATGTGTGGGGTTGGGAGGTGGTCAGGGGTGCCATGGATGGGGGGGATGTGAGGAGAAAGTGAGCAGGAGAGGGGTATAAGTGTGGGGTTGGGAGGTGGTCAGGGGTGCCATGAATGGGGGGATGTAAGGAGAAAGTGAGCAGGAGAGGGGTATATGTGTGGGGTGGGGAGGTGGTCAGGGGTGCCATGGATGGGGGGATGTGAGGAGAGTGAGCAGAAGAGGGATACGTGTGAGGAGGTGGGTCAGGGATGCCGTGGATGGGGGAGGGGGATGTGAGCAAGAGAGGGCTGTCTGTAAGCATGGTGATAAACACACTACTTGGGGCGGGGTGACACACTGCTTGGGGTGGGGTGACACACTGCTTGGGGTGGGGTGACACACTGCTTGGGGCGAGGCCACGTGTTGTGTTCTTCCCACAGGACTACCAGCCATCCTTTCAAGCCTCATCCCTGTTTGTTCTAAACTTGAGCGTGCGCAATCACATTGTAAGAGGGGGCATCTTTGGGGAATACTGGTGCTGTGCTTCAAATTGCAAGGCAGGGGGGGGGGGGCTTTGGCTAAAAGCAGGAGGGAAGGCAAGTCTGCCCCACATATTACACAACACCATAGTACATTATTATACACAGCACACACACAGCACGCAACAGTAAATTACACCCCCCCCCCCCATATTGCACTGAGTACATTCACACACACACACACACACACAAACACAACGTAGTAGTTATACACAGCCCCCCCCCCATATTACTCTTAATACACACAGCACAATAGTAAATTATACACAGACCCCCCCCCCCATTATTACAACCAGTAAGTATACACACATTATACACAGATCCCATTCCCTCAGTACCCACAGCAGCACTCACCTGGCTGTGTTCTTCATTTCAGGCCAGGACTTGCAGGAAGTCAGCTGAGCACACTGCACAACACAGGCAGAGGAGCTGTGAGAGCAGGGCTGAATCTGACACACGGAGCCTCGGTGTGGTGGGCGGGGCCAGCCTCAGTGAAGCCCCGGCAGCTGGCTCTCCTTCTCAGCTTCTCCCAATGCACAAGTGCCGGTCTGCGCACACAGCAGCTCGGCCACCGCGGGGTTGTGCGCAGACCACTGTACTGTGACTTTCCGTACAGGCCCCGCCAATTCAGTATGCGCGCATGCGCAGTCCAAATTTTAATGGAGGATTATAAAAAACCGGGAGGAAGGAGGGGGATTGCGGGGCAGCGGGAGGCAGATGCAAAAGTCGGGAGGCTCCCGCAAAATGCGGGAGGGTAGGCAAGTATGGCTATATAGCGCCTCTCTCTATCTGGGTCAACATTCCACATCCAGGGTTCCTGCTTTTGCAGGAACCAATCAGGTGCATGCAACAAGACATGTATCTGCTCAGTAATAGAACAGAAAGCTACATTAACCCATGTTGTCCCTGGGCTGTGTACAGCATGTCTCATCAACTCTCAAACAGGCATGCCGAGCATTGTAGTTCTACAGATTCTGGGGTACCCCAGAAGTGGGGTGCCACACCTGTATGCAACTTCAGAGCCTCTGTTATTCCAATGTCCAAATAGCTGTAATCATAATCAGCCTGCATTTGCACAAGCCCTATCTGTTGTTAGAGAAATTCTTTCTGAGCACTTTTCTGCATAGCCCACTATTGTCTCTGAGGGGGTTATTCTAGTTCATTCTTTCTGACCAAATCCTTCTTAGATGGACAAAACCATGTGCACTGCGGGTGGGGCAGATGTAACTTGTGCAGAGAGAATTAGATTTGGGTGGGGTTTTTCTTCAAAGTGAGATCTATATTGCAGTGTAAAATCATGCAGTCAGTATTTTCCCTGCACAGAAACAAAAAAACTCACCCAAATCTAATTCTCTCTGCACATGTTACATCTGCCCCCCCTGAAGTGCACATGGTTTTGTCCATCTAAGAAGGATTTTGTCAGAAAGGGTGAACTAGAATAAACCCCTGAATTATCAAGACTTAAACTAGGATTTTGTCAATCGAGGCAAGGCACTGTCTCCCCCCACCATGACCACCACCCCCTACATCGAGTTAAAGGTATAACATCCAGCACACTGTGCATGCTCGGGGCATGCAACTACCTAGTCTCCACATTGAGTTGTGCTGCATGAATTGTCTGTGGTTGATCATGGTTGTGTATGCCGGGCTCGGACCCATGGACAGTGAATATTCGCAATAGCGGTCTGTCCTTAATCCCCAAGTTGTGTATGTACAATAGTTGTGAAATAAAATATTTATAGATTGACTGTTAATGGGATGACACAAGATGGGCAACAGTCAATAGGGCAAAATTGTCAAAAGATTGAAATCTATTACACACTATTTTTTATTTGAATCCTAACCCTCCACCCAGTGCCTATCCATGGCCACAGCCTAACCCTAAAAATCAGGAAAACCCTAGCACTCTGACAAGTACTAATATCTAATCATCCCATTCAGCAACATAACCCTCCCAGCCTTACCCTTATTCTTGCCCTTATCCTAAAAATTATTAAAAAAGCATATGTTGACTTTTGTATGTTGTCCATTTGCATATCGACCTTTTGACTCTGTTGATTTATTGACTGTAAACCATCTGGTGTTGACCTGTTGTCTATTTACTGTTTATAACGTAGCCATAATTAAAGGTTCCCTATTAAGAGCTGGCATCACTAAAGCTGGGTACACACTTACAGATGTGTCTGTCTAATCTGTCTGGTGGGAACATAAATCTGGTAATTTACAGATGGAGCAGCTTTCATTAGAGCTGCTCCTGGCGATTCTATTGCCAGCCTGCAGAAGGGGGCGCACACGCACGAGACGCTCATGCGCCCTGTTCTGACGGAGCCCCATGCCGCTCCCCACACCCCCCCCCCTCACCCTGCCCGTCTCCCTGAAGCGAAGTCGACAGGGATTCCTCCATCCGCCACTGAGTGAAGGGGATGCACGTGCATGTGAGACTCTTCCCGCCAGATGCAGTGCCTCTCCACCAGCGATCGCCAGCTATGGGAATCTGGTGATTCCCTGGGCTGGCTGAGAGGCACTACATTGGTATGGAAGCAAATGACAATCAACGTTTTGCTCCTAAATTTTGGAACACGTACAAAAAACAATTGTTCAGTTAAATCTAACGTATACAACCAATTTTTTTTAACGCCCATTATCTGTTTTCCAGCATTTGGGGAAAATGATTGATTGTCACTAGCTCCCATATACAGTATGACCAGATGTTTCTATGTTTGTAGCAACCAGACAGATTGAACAGACAAATCAGATGTGTGCCCAGCTTAACTGTGGTGTTGATCCTCTCTAAGGCTGTTTGTGAGGTTGGTTGAGTGAAGGGAAGGGAGCAGGTTGGTGGTACTGAGAAAGACATTCAGGGATCACAATCGGATAAAGTCAATTTCTGCATTCTACCAACAATGAGCTAGAAGTATTAAGCTTCAAAAAGTGATAAAGTGGAAAGTGATAAACAACCAGCCAATCAGCTTCTACCTTTAATTTTTCAAGCCCAGCCTGTCACATGGCAGGTAGGATTCGCTGGCTGTTTATCACGCTCCACTTTATAACCTTTTGAATCTTGATAAAGTACATCTGGCCCAATATCTGTTGCAGAATCTGGTGGCCTTTTTGTATATTTTTTTCTCTCGGAAAGAGTTTTCTTGTGACGTTTTGTTTATGATTGTAATCAAGAAGTTTTCGGGGAAAACCAGACACCTTTAGTTTCTCCCACATGTTTCTTTTTATTGCGCTATAAACAATTTAGGACTGTGCACAGTATGTACAGTATTTCTTGCCAATGTAAAAGCCCAACATCCATTTCTGATGTGGCACAGTATCCTCCCGTAAATAATTAGCTTCTTTTCTATATGCTTTTGAATGCAAATCAGCATACTATGACTGATTTACTGCAGCACTGAAGCCAATGATTATGCGGATGGCTACAACAATGAAGATGATTACAGCGCTGGCGGTGGTGAAGAACCTGTTACTTGACCTCTTTTGAACACTTTGAAATCATCCAGCGATCGTGAAATTACTATATTGATCCTGTTGATAATCACCTGGCATATCTCATTTGTGACATTAACCTTAGAACAACAGATCTTTGATGTCTAAAGCATGTCTAGGTTTAGTTGAAAGATAATGACTAGTCTCCTCAGCTCCGCACAAGCCATAAATTCCCATAATGATGCCAATTCTACAAACGTGAAAGTAATTTGTTCTAAAGCTGTCAGTTTGCTAATAACAGATGTACTAGTATATGTCTTCTGTACTTTGTCTCTTTGTCTAATAGAGTGCTGGTTGGAGGACATACACAAGGCTATTTTTTTTAATTTTGCTGTCAAATTATTACAAAGACTATTTGAGGAATATTGTCTGAAAAGAGCTGTATCTGATAATATCTACCACTCATATGTATGTGTTGGAGATGTTCCCCTTTTTAAATGCAGGATTTCTAGAGGGAGGGTTTTCAAATAATGTTAGAGCAATTGTCACCAGTCCATGAAGAATGCATAATTGGTTTGGGGCAGACTATTGCTTATTATATAATAAGTGCAGTTTATTTAATACACTACTTAAGATACATGGTATAAAGGCCCAATGATAATACTCATAGGTGGAACTACCATTGGAGCAGCAGGTGCAGTGCACCAAGGCCCCCGAGGACTAAGGGGCCCACTGCTACCCCTGTCATCCTCTGCCTGTCATCCACCGTTTTTCCCTGTAACACTCTGTCTACCCCTTCTTCTCTCTGTCACTCTCTGCCTCACCCTGGGTATCGCATATGTACTAATGGTGATGGAGGCCCCCCGTGATAATGTGAGATGGGTGTTGTGGCGGTGCGGTGTGATGCCTGCTGCCATGCAGGTGTCGTCGGACCACTTACCTGGCACCGCACCCTCCCACCTTCAGGTCGTGACAAGCCACGGTCCTGGAATTCTCCGGCACCCGGACAGGATGGATTCCTCTCCCGGTGTTCCTCGCCGGGAAGGGCAGCCGCAGAGGCCACATTTCCCCAGGACAGGACCTCTCGGAAGAGGGTTAAAATCACCCCTTCCCTTCAAGAGGACTAAAAGGACTAACAGGCCCTTAGCAGTTGTGCAGGCCTAGAGCCTGACTAATCAATTACTCAAGTGACTTTCAATTCAAACACTCCTAACTGCGGCTCAGGCCTAGTGCCTGTCAGTGACCACAGGCCTAGTGCCTGACTTGGGGCACAGGCCTGGGGCCTGGTATGGTGCACAAGCCTGGGGCCTGACTTAATTAGCCTATGGGCCTAGCACCAGACCTACGGGGGCCTCGGGCCTTGTGCCCAGTTATGATGGCCACAGGCCTAATGCCCGAATTTGGGGAAAAAACCTAGGGCCAGGAGGGCCCAACAATTAAATGCCCACGGGCCAAGAGGGCCCGACTTATAATGCTCACAGGCCAAGGGGGCCTGATAATGCCCACGGGCCTAGTGCCCGATCACCCGATGGTCTAGGGAGGGGTAGGTGGCCTGGGGTTGGGAGAGGACGCAGGGGGAGCTTCCGTCAGCTCTTCTGCATTCCACCCCTGCTGGCCTCTCCGGTGATGGCCGCCATCTTCTTTCTTCTGCCGCTGGCCTGTCCTGGCCAGCGGTGGTGCCGCTTCTCTTCTTCCTGCAGAAGGCGCCAGAGATCTTCTTTCTTGATCCCGGCGTCTTCTGGCCTCTTCAGCGGCCGCCGGAGCTCTTCTCTCTGCCGCCGGTGTCTCCTTCTCTCTGCGGCGTCTTCTGCCTTCAGCCGGGGCGCTCCTGCGCTCCACCAGCGTGGGTCCCTCCTCCTGCTTCGCCTCCTGGCGGCGTCTTATGTCTCATGCCAGGGCCGAGGACGGCGCGGCGAGCACTGATTGGCTCAACGCAGCCGTCTCCTTTTGGCCGCCGATTCGGGAGCCGTGATTGGCTCCCGAACTGTGGGACAATCAAACTGCTGCGAGCGGCATTCTGAATTGGCAGCCGAATTGGCGCCAAATTCAAAACCCTGCTCTGTCCACCGCCGCTTCGCCGTTCTCAGCCGCACTGGCAGTGCTGGGATCGGTGCATTGATCCCAGCGATGTCCCTCTCCGCCATTGCCCGCACAGGGATCAGACAGCTGATCCCTGCGCCAGGGGAAGCTGTGTCCCGTGGGGGACACGGCCCTATCTCTCCCCATCCCTGCTGCTGCTGCTCCGGTGCTGGGAGCAGGGGAGCTGTCCCAGCACCGGGGCACATCATTACAATACCTGTTATGTGGTGTGCGCGGCGTCTCAATCACCTCCCTGGGCTCTCCTCACTCCCCCCACAGCCGGAATCCTAAGCAGGCTGTCCCCGGCACCTCCTCCTCCCCCCTGCAGCTGGAAGGACCTCCAGTTGTGTTGCTACAGGGAGGAGGAATTTACCTTCTGGGTCCAGGCTTCCTGGAGGAAGGTAAGCCAGGGGCGGGGGTTTGGTATCTGCAGCGGGGGTTGGTGGGCTGCCCATAAGCTTCTATAGGGTATTGCCACCCTGTCCGGCAGAAATGCAGCGATCGGGTCTTAATACATTTGAAAATGTGGTAAAACCCCTGTAAATGGGGTTTTACCGCATATTTTCCTTAGTACATCCCGCGTCATGTCACTCACTGCCGTGTTGCATATTGTGAACTTGAGTTGGGGTGGAGGAGGGGAGCCCAAATTATTTTTTTGCACCTGGGATCACCACCCACGCTGTTCCGCACCTGATAATAGTAAACCACTTACCATATTCCTGCTCTGGTGTGATGATTGAGATGCACAGACACACAACAGACTTAACAGGGAAATCTGTAACTGGGCATGTGCAGCAGCTCTATTCCACCCTTTATCCCCTGAATAGCTTGTTGGGAATGGGGGTTTTCCAGGCAACTGGAAACCACCCCCCCCCCCTCCTTTCCCCAGCCTTTGGCAAAGCTGTTTTAATAGCAAAAGCAGCTACCATCAGATTCTATTGTGGATACTAAAATGACAAATTTACCAAGCATTAAGCACCAGTAGCTAAAGCCACTGTAGCCTACAGTCTACACACCTAAGTCACTGAGGCAGAGATACAGTATGTAGGACTCCTCCCTGGCAATGGTCTTGCACATACTGTATTTCCAGTCTGCTGACCACACTGTGCTGTAGCATGATTGCCTTAGGAATCAATTTACCTTTACACATCACAGGGACAGGCTTCTATCTGCAAACCTTTGCATTAAGAAATTAACGTTTGCCTAGATGTATGCAATGGTAAGTGTTGATGACAAATTATAATTATCATGTCTAAATCCAGATAATGAATGTGCATAAGTAAGAACAAGATAACACCAAAGAAGTCAGTGGCAGAAGGAACAACATGTAGCTCATCATCACCCTTCTCACCAGAACAATGCAAGATGTATAAATAACATCTGCACTTTTATTTTTGGAACTTGTTTGTCAGATCTTGAATCGTTCTCCCAAAGGCAACTATTCATAGTTTTCTAAATGTTGGATAAAGGCTGCCATGCTATTCTCTGTTTCCTAGCAACATTGATTAACCCTTTGTGCATATAGAGGGTATTTGTCATAGTTGCATACATACACACACACACATACACACACACACACACACACACACATCTTTTTATTGCTGCGTAATACCCCCAGAGAAGCAGAATACGAATATGGTCAGAAATGGACAAACATAGCTCACTACAGAATTTTAAATTATTGACTAAATTACCTATATAGCATACACATATTGGACCTTATGCTGGTTATTTATGCGCATGTTCAGCCCCTTTGTGTGAGCAGCCATGGTTAATAGATTATTTGCCAGGTGCTCGCACACAACAGTGCGGCCAGGGAGCGTGAGGCAGCAGGCCGAGGGAACCGCACATGGGAATGCCCAGCGTTTCATGGGCATTCCCATTAAAATGCTGGCCATTTCCATGGTAATCGCCCGGTGGGATGCGGGGCGGGCAGCTGACATCACCAGACTAAATCGACTAAGGATAAGGGGCTTTAAAAGGGAGATGTGAAAGGTTTTAGAAATTTTTAATGAAGGTGGGTGTTTAAGATGAAGAACTACAGGATTAATTACTTCTGAAACCTGGAACTTCTAAAGAAACAAGGAGCTAATTACATGGTGGGGACCTTCAGATGAATATTTCGGATGGACAGCCAAACACGATAAGAGGACTGTTATAGTGCTGACTGAACATTCTTTCAAATGCTGAGGAATGGTAGTTGTTGTTGTTGTGAGTAAATTCTGCCCATGGCAGGAGATTGGACTAAATGTCTTGTTAGTAGGCCGTATAGAGTCTAAGAAATGCTTCTAAATCTTGATTTATTCTTTATGTCTTGACAATACTTTAGGGATGGTAGGCTGAAAAAAAATTTAGGATTCTCCTGAAGTGCCGCACAAAATGCTCTCCCGAACCAGGCCATAAACTGAATGTCACGATGTATGATCTTTAAGTGTAAACCGTGACCAAAGATATGTTAAATGAATAGTTGAGGGAAGGTCAGTGATAAAGTTCATGGACAAATGTGTCCATGGATGCGATGGTATGGGCAAGGGGCAGAGTTTTCCTACTGGAGACTGGTGAGGAGCTTTGTGCCAGGACAGGAGGAAATAAAGGCCTGAATATCCCTCTTCATGGTTGGCCAACTATAACTTCTATGGAGAAATCCAAAGGTCTTCTAGATCAATGAATGTCCAGAAAACTTGGAAAAATGTGCCCACTGCAGAAGTTTCTTTCAAAGACTAGAAGGTACAAAAGTCTTGCCCAACGGAAGTGGGCAAACTCGTCAGGCCGCAAATATGGTGGGGTTAAGTATTGGATAAGAACTCTCCTCAGTTGAAGGAAATTATCATGATAATGCATCGCCCTTGATGTTCAAGGAACCTGGACGTAAAGTAAGCTTGAACTGAAACCGATTGAAGAACATGACCCATCGGGCCAAACAACGGTTCACGCACTGGGCTTTTTTTTAAAATAGAATACATTTTTATGATCAGTAAAGATTGGAAACTGAGCTCCCTCCAGCAGGTATCACCACTCTTCAAGTGCTAGTTTTATTACTAAAAGTTCCTGCTCCCCTATGGCATAGTACTTTTCAGTAGGGAGAATTTTCCATGAAAAGAATCCACATGAATGTATGACTCCATTATCATATCACTTCGACAGAATGGCTCCCACTGCTTTGGAAAAGCATCCACTTCTAAAAGGAAAGGACGAGTTATGCTTGGTTGGCGGAGGACAGGAGCAGAAACAAAGTCTTGTTTTAACAAAATAAATGCAGATAAAGATTCTGGTTGCCAGTTGCAGGGTTAGCTCCTTTCTTGGTGAGGGATGTAATTGGGGCTACAATGGATGAGAATCCTCAATTACAATTTTGATAATAATTGGCAAACCCCTAGAAACGTTGAACTGCTTTTAACGTTGTAGGACAAGACCTGTTCAAGACGGATTGAACCTTTTCGGGGTCCATTTGTAAGTCAGAACCTGATATAATATACATGATCAAATATATATTTCTCCAGCTTAGAGTAGAGTCAAATTCAATGTAATCAGAGGACTACTTCTTGCACTTGAGCTCGATGAGAGACCAGATCCTTAGAAAAAATTAGGATGTCGTCCAGATACACGACCACAGAACGATACAGAAAATCCTGGAATATCTCATTTACAAAATATTTAAACATTGCTGGGGCATTACTCGAATGGCATGACTGGATACTTATAATGGGCGTCTCTTGTGTTGCCCGCCATCTTCCATTCATCCCCCGCTCTTATGCAGATAAGATTATCAATGCAATCAACTAGTTCAGATACTAAAGGTAAAATCTTTTTTTACAACAAAAACCCCTTCTTTAAATTCTCAGAAATGTATTCGCTCATGGCCTGGGTCTCCAGTAGGGATGAAGGATAGCTGCGGCCTTGCGGTGGAACTTTGCCTGGTACCAAATCAATAGGATCATTTCTTTCCCACAGGGGTGATAACCAATCCAAGGCAGACAGGACAGAAGTGAAACCAGAAGCCACTCGGGACTTATCTGATGGGAAGCTACTTGCTAGTAGAGATAAATTGACATTACACTAGTTGAGAAACCCTTGGCACAGTTTCGGAGTGCAGTCAAATTTGCTAGGAGGTGCAAGTTGCAAGTGCCCCGCAGCAGATGAGGTGACAGACACTGCTCCGAACCCTAGCCAAAACCTAGGATAATTTTCAAACAAACAAGAAATCTGAGACAAGAACTAACAAGAAGCTTCATCCCTTTAGAAAGACCAGGGCAGGAAGCAACCACAAAAGGCTTTTTCCCATGCCTAAACTGTGTCAGCTGCAAAGCAACCAAGAAAAATTCAACAAAACCACTGACATCATACTTCTCAAATAAAACAACGAAGGAGTACCGACATAAACAGCACATAACCTGCAATTCAAAAAACATTATTTATCTGTTGGAATGCCCATGCGGGCTACAGTAAGTGAGCCAGACCAAGAGGGAATTGAAAAAACGAACAGCTGAACACATCTATAACATAAGAAAGGGACTACTAACCCACAGCCTCACTTTGCAGAAAAACTTGGAAGAAACCCAGAAGATTTGAAAATTAACGTAATTGAACAAGTTACCTTAAACTGGAGAGGAGGAGACCATGTAAAAAACCTCAAACAGAGAGAGACCAAATGGATATACGAACTAAACACCCTCCAGCCAATGAGATTGAATATCGACATAGAATTAACAGCATTTCTCGGTACTTGTGTATTATCACGGCGCCCACGAAATCGGACGAAAATCGGCCGCAAATCGCATGGAAAAATCGTATGCGATTTTGCGGCCGATTTTTGGCCGATTTTCGACCGATTTTTCACTTTTCCCGGCCAATTTGCATGCTGTTCCAATATTGCACACCTTGCACACCCCCGATTTCCATCGTAGTGCATCGCATGCAATATAGTGGCATGTGATGCATGCCATGCGATGCATGTGAAGCGATTCGATTTGTAATTGTACAATCACCCTGATGGGTGCTTACAATGTTAAATGCACCGCCATTGTTAACGCCAACCCGAAGCGTGGCGAGCGTAACGAGCCCGTGGTACGTGTCCTCCGACCTTTTCATACCCCCACTATCCATGTCGGCGTGGAGCTGATTTTAGATAGTGTGGCGAGCGCAGCGAGCCACCGAGCCCGAAGCGTGGCGAGCGGACGCGGAATACATGTAAAGTAATCCGCGTCCGCTTGCCACGCTTCGGGCTCGGTGGCTCGCTGCGCTCGCCACACTATCTAAAATCAACTCCACGCCGACGTGGATAGTGGGGGTATGAAAAGGTCGGAGGACGCGTACCGCCACCCCTCGCGGGCTCGCTGCGCTCGCCGCTTCGGGTTGGCATTTATAGTGGGGGTGGCGTTAACAATGGGGGTTGCAAATTTAACATTGCAAATCGCATCGCATGCAACTTGCTGGCATGCGTTGCTATGCGATATTTAATTGTACAATCAGGGGCATTTTCCCGAAAATCACATCGCATACCATCGCATAGTACCTGGGGGTGTGCAAGGATGGAATAACATGCAAATCATCAGGAAATGGCCGAAAATCTGCAAAAAAATCGGCCGAAAATCGGACGCAAAATCGCATCGCAGATCAAATCGGCCAAAAATCTGCAGAAAATCGGCCGATAAATCGGATGCGATATCGGATGCGATTTGGATGAAATCGGGCGCCGTTATAATACACAAGTACCCATTTCTCACTTAAACACATACTAACCATATTTTAGCGTATATACCTTTAAGACATGTGCTTGCCGCCTAAAAGTATGACCATTTCCGTTTTTAAATAAAGTTATTCAAATAAAGTAAGGAGAAAAAATGAATAAAAAGCCAACAGGAAATACAATCCGGCATCCTTGACAAAGAGAGTTTCACTCTCGAAACACGTTGGAAGCCTGGGGAGCTGATACCGCATACACCGCCGAAACCGGAAGCCGCTACACCCGAACTTCCGGTCACGGGCGGCTGGCATGTGGAGATCGGAAACGAGCGCCACGTGGAGAAGACAGAAGGCCAGAAGACCTAGGTAAGCGTAGGGACAGATAGGGCATCCTAGGTTCTTCAATATAGTGCCGGTAGACTTGCACGGCTCGGACCCCCAAAACTGCTCACGAAGAGCTGTAAACATTTTATTTTCAAAAAAAACGGCAAAGCACTTTTTATTATGTATTATCATGTATTCCTCACACATACTATACTCAAGCGCTTTTAACTCTGTTTAAATCTAGACACTGCTCCGAAAGCAGGTAATGCGGATGGTGCAGAAGGTTCTCTGGCGCTTGCAACTTGGATGGTCTCTAGATGACCAGCAATATTCTGAAGGCCCTGTGCTAGTTGTCCTTCGGAGACGCTGGGTGAGATTTAATAGGATGAGAGATTCAGAAAGTGAGAGATTTGGGAAGAAATCTCCAGTTTTTTTAAATCGGCAATCATTTACACTGCAAAATCAGACTGGTTTTGCAGTGTAAATGATTGCCGCTTTAAAAAAACTGGAGATTTCTTCCCAAATCTCTCACTTTCTGAATCTCTCATTCTATTAAATCTCACCCCTCAAGTCTTTCAAGTCAGGATACAATTCTCTGTAACATTTCTGTCCCGCCACATGGAGCGGACTCCATGTGGCTGGAACAAACTGTCACGGACTCAGATTGTAGAACTGCTCTGGGTGGTGGTTCTGACACTGGCAAATGGCTGGTGTGAATGTGGCTGGAAAGATGTACTGCCTTCGAATAGACAGAACTACAGAGGTGTTGGCTCAACTAGCGTCTAAGCGAGTGGCAGTTTTCACCAGGGACCCCCACAAGGAGGTTTGGACTTTTTTGCATCCACGTGGCAGGTTGTGGCCCTCCAGAGGAAGTACCTGAGTAGTCAAGGAAGTAGCAGGCACCGTAGGTTAATGATGATGATACTGCTTACTGGCAGTTTTCTGAAAGGAATTCCAACATTTAGGAGTGTCTATTTAGCAATTGCCCACTCGGTGAAATAACGTAACTGAAGACAGCCCACTTGTCGTAATAACAAAACTGAAGATTGCTCACTTGGCATAATAACAAAACTGAAGACAGCCCACTTTGTGTAATAACAAAACTGAAGATTGCCCACTTGGCGAGATAACAAAACTGAATACAGTATTGTGGAAGTACAGGATCGACGGCTCGAGGCACAGATAAGCCCAAGGAGACAGGATCTGAAGATCTGTCATTTGACCTATATTCCTCCTAAGGGACTGCCATTGGCCCAGACCTTAAGCAGAGGTCAGAAGAAAGCAGGGACTCAGCACCTCCTCCTGGAAGCAAGATGGCAGCGCCCATGGACGGTGACGGAGAGCCCGGACCCACGGGAGAGCCGCCGCATCCGCCTCCTATCCACCGGAGCACCCCAGCCACACACCGGAGCAGCATAGCGACTGAAGACTTCGGACAGGTGAGTACTGCGGCACCCTTCTGTGGACCGTGACAAGTAGTAGCCTCAGTGGCCATGTTGTTACAATGCGTAGGGCAATCCACTGTCTAAATAAATACATAATACAAAATTAAACTAGATTAAAAATTGCGTGCAAGGAGTTTCAATAATATGCACCACAGTACAATAGATAGTAATTTAGTTAGTTCTACAGTTGAGCATATAGTTTCAAAACACTCAGGTAACACTTAAACTTATTACTATAATCACTAACTAACAAGTATTCATTACGTAACATTACACAGTCTTCAGTAATAAAAATTAACACTGAATCAGATGACAATGGCCTCATTAGTGCCCATGCATACTGATACATAACATAATGTAATCTTTGCTGAGAGCTTAGGGTGGGGGAGTTGTTAATTCTATTATAGGCACTGGATAAGGTTGTTTAAGAATCACGCAGAAGTGAATGAATATAAGTATTCTTATATTGGGTGACCCACATATGTATCCTCTTTCCCCATCTCATTACTACATATTAACATGCATACTCTTAAACTAATTATCAGTATGGCTTCTATTATCTCTTCTCTGATTAATTATTTAACGAACATTAGACTATTTTGTTTGTGAACCGTTATTCCTAAATTACACACGGAATGGTTATTATGTCTATTAGTATTATGGGGAGATGTCCCCTTAACTCCCAGGCATTCTTTCCTACTCCACTAAGCAAATACAATTGTTCTCCATACAGCAGTTGTATTAAACTGTGTCTCAGGTTAGAATGATCACTCCTAATTTATTTGCAATTACACTTGCTGAAAGTTCGATAGGGGATTATTTCACATGACTTCATACGCTGTAAAAAGTTAGCCATGGCTCATTTCTCCTCTGCCCATAGCGCTTCATCACATTTTATAAACTCTGCAGTTTGTCTGACATTGTCTCAGCTTCTGACTGCATCTGCACAGTTATCTCTTTCCTATGCTATTTCCTACCATGGGGCAGATGCGCTTAGCCTTGGAGAGCGATATTACCAACCAATGAGCTCCTGTCATTTTTCACACACAGCTTGTAACATGACAGTTAGGAGCTGATTGGCTGGTACTTTGGCCCCCAATTATCAACAATACTTTTCTCTTCTGTCAATGTTACCGCTCACTGATGGCGAATGTTAATGCTAAAACACCTGGAAGCATTGTTTGCAAAGTCCAAATAGCACTAACAAATAATGCTATTTTTTTCTTTCTTTTTTTAAAAAGTCTGGCTTTTGCGGCACATATCCAGTTGACTTTTGCTTTGTGAAAACTTCCAGCCAGGTTTATGACCTGGGAGTGTAGTAGTGCATGCGTGGCATTTGGACTGCACATGTTCAGATCAGTGGTGGTGGTGGGGGGGGGTTGGGGGTGACAATAAAGGGGTCTCTTTTGGGGATTTGTGTGTAAAGGAGCCCATAAGAATCTGTAAGCAATGCCACCTATAAATGGTGTTCTCTGTCTGGTACAAGATCCATAAAGTTTCCCTTTCTAGTCCTTTATCTTTTGTCAAGAAAATTCTATACAATTTTAGCTAAAGGTTGATTGGTTTAATAGGTTTGATACATCTTCCGTCCTGTCTCTCTCTCTCTCTCTCTCTCTCTCTCTCTCTCTCTCTCTCTCTCACACTCCTCCCTCCCCTGACTCTTCCAACTGCCTTCACATTGGAATATCTTCTCCACTCATCTGATGACTGTTGACCATTATCTCTGTTGGTGCACTGTGTAGTGGCTCCTAATTCTTCCATGTGTGGAATAGGATAATATGAAATCACATAAATATTTTTTTTATTTTGTTGGATGAACTGTGAAGTGTGGAAATGACTAGGAGACATCCAGGGAACGGTGGTAGTGTGGGATGCGCAGTGTCATAGGGAGGTAGCATATGCCAAGCCAGTCGGAGTACAATTGGTTGGGAAATAAGCCTGCCAGAACCAAAATGATTGGGAAGGTGGGGTTGTAGCAAAGATTCAGATGCCCTCTTGTAACATACATGCTGTAATTCAAAATAATGTCTCCAGTGCTCACACCTTCAAAACTTGCAACAGGACCTCTGTGCACACACCTGCGCCATGGGGGTTTCAGAAATTAGCACTCCACTACGTGAACATTAGCATTGCGTGTTGATTGTGTGCAGCTCTGTGAATCAGGCCTAGACTGCACAAGGTATTACTTTCTCTACAGCGAAGAGTACACTATACAATTATTGGACCATTTGGCCTAATTTGTAGGAATTAACATTTTTTTTCGCCGTTTTGCCAATAAATCAGTCAAATCTTGCCCACTTACAAGAATGGATTTTTCTCCTCAGCAAATTAAATATTATGATTTTTTTTTATTAAAAGTAACACAAAGTATGTAGCACAGATATTGGGACCATCCTCTAGCTCAAATAATGTCCCAGATTGTCTTCCCAATCAAAAACTCAGACAGTATGTACCTAGCTTTAGATGAGACATGACAGATCCACTTCACTAAAGTACACGTATGTGTATCATGATATTGTTAGGCATTATAATTGGAGATGAGCAGTCCGGATTCCGTGGCTGCCCCTTCTGTGGTGATGCCCCAGGAAAACCCTCAACTTTAAGTGAACTGGGTATCTGACCATGGTAGTAAGGGTGCAGTGTTCAACATAGCGACACAGATTATCTAACCCAGAGTATGCTTGAAAACTGCTGATTGTTTGTGTCTGCAGAGGTCTGCCTCAAGGGAGTGTCTGAGTGACATGTAGGGCAGACATAGTCTCAGTGTATATGGGAATAGCCTAGGTCCAAGGTGTAGTATAAATATAAATCTTACCTGGGTTTGAACCATGGGGGTTATTCAGAACTGATCACATGGCTGCGTATACGCTGGCCCGGAGAATATTCAATAGACTGCACTTGCGTATACCTCTTACGCATGTGCAAGGCCTTCCTGCAATAAAATCCTGCTACTTTGTTGCTCTCTGGCTATACCCAAGGTGATTGACATGAAGCCGGTGATTGTGGGGTGGTAACCAGACATTTTCTGGTATTGTCAGGGAAAATGCAGGTGTGCCCAGGTGTTTTAGGGAAGTCGTGTGACCAGTGCCCCGACAGTTCGGCCGTGTCCCGGTAAAATGGAGGGGTGTGGCCACTGGGTCACCACACCTTCTCCCCCCCCCCCGTGAAAAAAAATAAACGAGAGAGAGAGAGAAAGGACAGGCTGCAGCTGTCTCTCTCCCCAACTCAGCACAGGGCACTGAGCACCGTGTGCTGAGCTAGGAAGAGGGGCTGTGCTGCGGTGGCGGCGGCAGCCTGTCCTCTCGCTTCGCACTGCCTGGCTCCCTGTAATGGGGGAATTGGACCCAGGTCCTTACAGCAAACTCGGGCCCGTTTAAAATGTACCCACTCCTGCCACCTCCCGACGCCACTGCGTGTGATGTCAGCTCCAGCCCCGATCAGCCTGTTTCTATCGCAGTCATCGGTTAAGTCCTGGGCTATGCCCAGACAGCACACACTAGAAAAATCATTTTAATGTGAGTGATTACTAATGGATTTGCAGCTAATGAAATGGCTACTAAATTTTTAAAGGCTTGCACAGCGCGGGATTTCTCTCTGCCGGGGCGGCGTATACCTGATTGCAGGGCTCTGTAAAGCAGCAGGCATGCAATCATGCCGGAATAATCTCCCATGTACGGAAACCCAGGTCAGACCTGAATATTTATGGTTTAATACATACATGTAAAGGTCAGATCGCTGTGTCCATTGCTAATAATGGGGAAAAGCAATGTTTAGTGCTAATTAATATTCTGCAGGAAATTCCTGTATATTCTTCTGCATTGTGATATTAGTACATAGCCACAAACCATGAACTTCTGCAGAAAATTCAGATGTAAATACGTTTATGTGAAGAAAAGCTTGTCCTTTATATGGTGCAAACAATTACAGAACACTATAAGGGGTTTATTTATTACATTATTTTTACTAAAATAATGGGTGAAAGAAGGGGTGTTTTCACAATTTTCTTTTAATCACAGAATGCATTGTAGGTTTTTAAAGCATTGCTTTGTGAAAACCATTTTTATAAAAAAAATTATAATCACCTCCCCAGGGTCCGCCGATCAGTTATCTAATGAGAGCTGTCAATCATCAGGGCTCTGCACTGCCCCTGTGACACCCGCACAGTGAATTGACGCTACAAAAATACAGCTCACTCTTCTCCAAAGTGTGGGGGGGGGGGGGGCGGCGCAGCGCACAGAAGCAGTAAACGCCAAAGACCATCAGCACTGTGAGGGGCCAATTCCCAGGTGGTGAGTATGATCAGGAGTGGGGAAGGGAGTTTGTCATTGGGAGGAGCTGTCCGGCAGTGGTGGTATCTGTAAAACTGGCGGTGCATGCGCAGCACAGGATTAGATGCGGATGGTTGAATATCGGATTAGGAATTATGCTGTCCAATTTGTATTTTACTCAGTACCAGTTTATGGTAAATAAAAATGAAAAAAATTCAGACCAACACGCTTGGTCTGTGAAATCGCACAAGCCATCCACCTGAAGACAGCAAGCAAAGGCTAGCCTTCGCTCACTGCTCACTGGGTGATTTGACAGCCTGTGGGCATTTGGGGGCATGTCGCAGGCATTTACTGGGCGTTTCCATGAAAGAACAGGCGTTCCCCGACTGTTGGGAGGGAGGGGCGCTGACATCATTAGTGGCCTCCTTCTCTCTACGGCCTTCGCCTCACCAAGTGAGTTTTGGTGCGGGAGGCGGCGGCTACCTGCTTGCTGAACATGTTTCAATATTCAAAAATATCAAGAAAGTGATGAATGATTCATGTTGATGCATATTAATATGCTGCTGTTGCATACATGCAAATGAGCTCTGTTATACGGTGAGCTTATATTCTCTTTCTGTGATTTAAACTCATTATCCTATTGCAATAATATAGTTTGAATTTATCAACTGATGTTAATTAACTTAGCACAGGTGATTGCGTTTTGAAAGCGAATTATTCACAAAGCAAAAGATGTCCCGTCAGATTTGCAGGTATTCAGTAAGGGTTTCTATTGGAATTGAGAAACCGTACAGTGAGCACCCTGCTGCCATTCAACAACTGACATTCTTATTATAGCTGGGCTGAATCATTCCCAGTATGGAAACATTAGATTAGTTCTTCATTTATCTCTGTGTGAGTCTGCAGGGCTTACTCTCCTGCCTCCTTTATGGTGGGTACACACTGAGCCATTCCCACGGCTGCCAATGTAGTTAACTACATTGAGGGTGACAGGGTCGTAACTAGGTGTGTGCCGTCGATGCCTTGCCCACAGTGCAGCTGCATTTGCAGAGCAGGTAAGGGCCTGGCAGGAGAGGTGCTCACCCCGCTCTGCATACTGCTGGCTGCTGCACGAGAGAGAGGCGGGGTTGGGGCCCAGGAGCAAAGGAGGGGTGGGGACAGGCAGCGACAGACGGGCAGGAGTTTTCAAAAGTGCTATTGAAATCATTGGGCGTCTAATATTTGACTGAGAGCCATCTGTCATGGCTCTCAGCCAATGAGCAGTTTCCCATTTATTTCAAAGGAACTCTTTCTGCAGTAGAAGGTTAGCACCACCATCCTACCCTTGCACTGAGGGCTGCACAAATGGCACCCCATGCTGCTGATACTGTCTGCACCTTTTTGCTTCCATCACTGCTAGCACCCACACCTTAAGGAGACTGCTGGCACCATTGTATTGTCAACAAAGCCACCTCCTGCACTGAGGATACTGCTGGCACTGTAGTGCCAACCAGGCCCAGTGACAGGGGGGGTCAAGGGGGGACAACTGTGATGTGCCTCGACGAGTGATATGCTGCAGCCATCACAGTCTGTGCGGCTGCTTATCTCGGCCATCAGTCGGCAGCACTAGGCACCAGACAGGTAGATATGGCAGTACTAGGCACCAGACAGGTAGATACGGCAGTGCTAGGCACCAGACAGGTAGATACGGCAGTACTAGGCACCAGACAGGTAGATACGGCAGTACTGGGCACCAGACAGGTAGATACGGCAGTACTAGGCATGGGACAGGTATCTACGGCAGTACTAGGCACCAGACAGGTAGATACGGCAGTACTAGGCACCAGATGGTAGATACAGCAGTACTAGGCACCAGACAGGTAGATACAGCAGTACTAGGCACCAGACAGGTAGATACAGCAGTACTAGGCACCAGACAGGTAGATACGGCAGTACTAGGCACCAGACAGGTAGATATGGCAGTACTAGGCACCAGCAGAATGATATTATATCGTCCAAGACGCTGAGTGAACGGACCGTGAGTGGATGTTTCATGTGAACAACTCCCCCATCTGTGGGAACCTCCCCCATCCTCCGATGGTCGCCGACCATCAAATGATGGAACAAGCGGTCAGACAGCTGAGTGCTCCAGATCACTTGGACATTTCTCTGTGCAAAAGAAGGGATATGGGTGGGCAGCTGGCATCCGGCTATGACAAATGAATTATTCAAGAAGGATCCCAATATGTTCTGCTACAGGGCGTGAAAAGCTTACTTCTTATGGGGTCACCGTAGTGTTAAAATGTTTGTTTTTGCTTACACTCGCTTACATCAAGTAAGACGCCACCATACACATAAAGGTATCTTTCACCGCCTTCTATTTCCCCGCCTTTTCTCCTGTACTTTCTCTCAGGTGTAGTTTATAGAATATAGATAGGAAGGGATAGTGTCAGGGTATAGTATTTCCAAGAAGGTAAATCTCCACAACTAGCCTGGCTAAATACCAATGCTGCTATGGGATGTGGAAGTATAATTTTTTAAAATTATTATGTTTACATCCTGCAGCACCTCCTCTGAATAACGCTATTGGCCACCAGAAGTAGGAGACGCAGGATGTTAACACATCCTGCTTTTCCTCCTGTCAGTTCGTACTGGCATGGGGAGCTCCATCGTACGGGGAGCACGAATGTCTTGTGCGCGTGTGCTCCCTTCCGGTGGCCTGATTCGGGTAAGTATAGGGCTGATTGATCAAAAATGTTGATTTAATCTCTCTCCCCAATCAGCAGCGCTACATTATTTTTTGTTTTGTGGGATTGACTACCCCACCGTTTGCAGCAGCTTAGGAACTGAACCCATTCTAGCGCCTATTACCCGTAAAGAAACAGATTTTTTTAAAAAGCAGCCCATACAAAAAATATCTGCTGCTTTAATGTTCACAATGACCACAGTGGCCTCCATCATCCTTAAATGGAAGAAGTTCGGAACCACCAGGACTCTTCTTAGAGCTAGCCAACCATCTATGCTGAGCAATCAGGGTAGAAGGGCCCTAGTCAGAGAGGTGAACAAGAACCAGATGAACACTCTATCAGAGTTACAGCATTCCTCTGTGGAGAGAGGATGAGCACATCTGGAGTTTGCTAAAATGCAACTGATGGACTCTCCGACCATAAGAAACGGTGATCTGCTGAAAGTGGCATATATGTATACAGTATAAGGGGCACTACTACTGTCAGCATTATGTCAATAGTGGGGACTACTGTGTGCATTATGTGTATAAGCAGTACTTTTGTGGGCATTATGTGTACATGGCACTACAATTTTGGGCATTTTGAACAAGCTGCACAACTGCTGTAGGCATTGTGGGGGTTATTGTGCGAGTCAACCAGAACCTGAACCAGAACCTGACCAGACCCTTGCGAGTCAACCAGAACCTTTCCTGCGAATGGAGGTACGCCCGCCACCTCCTCGCACGCCACATACATTCACATGTGCTGCAAATGGCTATTTTACATAAACATTTACATAAACATCCATTCGCATGCCAGGGGGAACCTCCCATATCTTTCGATCGTCGCTGACCATGGAAAGATGTGGTGCGTGCACAAATATATAAAGTGACTTTCAGGTCACTTATATATGCTTGCACATTCGGGAGGAAATGTCAGCTACCTGTCCCCATCGCCCACATTACCCCGTGATTTCTATGGGAACGCCTATGAAAAGTTGGGTGTTCCCATGGGCGTGATTTATCCGTCACCACCTCATGCACCCTTCCCAGTCTTGGGTGCATGTACCCGGCAAATAGTCTGTTCACCGTGGCCGCACACACACCCGGCGTATGCACATGCGCAGAAATGTGGCTGCACATGCACATATGCCAAACATCAGTTGCCGTGTGAATGAGCTCTGGTTTGAATGGACCAGAATAAGGGTCCTATATGTATAAGTAGTATTACAGCAGTGGGCATTGTGTAAGGGACACTACTGCTCTGTGTCATATGTATAAGGGTACTACTTTCTTTGTAGCATATGATGAATAAGGGGCAGTACTATGTGGTGTTTTATGAATCATGGGCACTACATGCAGTCTAAAGTGAATTAAAGTATACTAGCATGTGGCATCATTTGAATTGGGGTATTTTTGTGTGACCACAACCCTTTCTTGTGAGACTACTAACCCTTTATAAAGTATGGAAGTATTTTCATTTCTATTCCCATTCATTCATGCATAGTGTTAATAAACACAGCTGTGCGTATGTGATAAGTGGTAGGTTTTTTCTCAGGAAACTTGTGATGCATGATACATCCCGATTTATATATTGTTCTTATGGCATAAGAATTTTTAAGTGTGTGACCTAATGCATGTTTTATAGGCCTGTGTACCATAACGTGAAATATGCTTTATTCTTAAATGAAGTTGTCTAGACTCCAGTCCTGTATTTAAAAAAAAATTATGATACACAGATCTTCAAGATTCAGGCTGACACAAGACGAATTCTAAAACATCCTCCAGTAAATGAACAATTAGCATTTTAACAGGAGTTTATTCGCAAGCGGAGAAAGGCATAAAGTCACCAGAACAAAAGGAGTAAGTCTAAAAAGGCATTTCTGTGCCTGGGCAAGTCTCTGATCTCTTGTTTTAAATAATATACTGTATGCTAGTTTCTACTTCATCGCATTAATTACAACATGAATGAAAAATAATGCAAAATGATTCGGCAGAAATTAGGTTAGGGGGATTTAGAATGCATGTATTGCTGTGTTGTGAATGGAATATTATAGCAGTAGTATGAAGGATGGGTTTAATAGAGGTCTTGCACTTTAACATTAGAGATGCTTCAATCTCTCCCAAAATCAGTTAGATTTCTTCTCCCAGCTGAATCGCAAGCAGTGTATTCCCATTTAGTGTGCTGATCGAAGGGGGTGTTTCTGTACTGATAATCTTTATGATGTCAGAGAGCAACAGTTACTGCTTCTTCTTGCCACACGTCTCTCCCAAGCTTTAGCCATGTAATGTGAAAGTTATCTTTGTAGTGTATGTAAAATATGCCAAGTGCACAAAAACATTGTGAGCATGACAGTACAGGGGGCAATACTATTGCTATGGCGGAGGGAGGCTTAGCAGGATTGGCTCGCGTGCACCCAGCTCCAGTTTTAGATTAGGGGTGTGGAATAGGTGACTTCTCACCTGGGGGGGCAGCCAAGCTAGGGATGGATTTCCAATTATCCAATACTTACAGAATCAAAGAGTGGCATGCAGGTTTGATTAGGAGCGCTTAAAGGTATGTACTAAGCCAAACTTTATTTCTTTCCAAAAAATAAATGGTTAATTTAAAAATGTTTACACTCTTTTGAGTGACTAGGTTTTGTTGAAAGTGTAGCGTGGATTTCCTTCAGGATAGCTGTTTTCATTTACCGTAACTTTCCTTACCTGGGCACAGGTGTAAGTCAGGATCTCCATGTTTGGGAGACTTAAATGGTCAGCTGCCCATCCCTCTTTCGTTGTTATAGTGTGAGGGAAGCTTCTGATCCTAGCTGCTTGTCCCACTGAGCCGCTATCGCAACCGCCACTGCTTGCTGTATGCAGCGCCGCCCGGCTGATGACATCACCGGTTCCCGGCGGGGTGTAGTTCGCCTGCCGTACTGATTCTCTGATGGGGGATCCAAGCTCACCAGCCACGAAGGATAGCTGGGCATTTCCTGGGATGCTTTTTTATAGCTTAAAAACTTTATTTTATTTTGAAACAAACAATGTTAAAACAGGAAGTGGTCATCACTTTTTGGTGGGAACCACATTGTAAAGGATTTTTTTTTTTTTTTAAGAATAATTGTCATTTAAATAAGTTTGGCTTGAAGAGATTTAATTATGTAAATATATAAAGATTATGTAAAAGATATGAAAAATGTATAAGACTTTTTATACGTTTCATAAAGTTTTTTTAACATTTTCTATAAAAAAAAGAATGCAAATCAATACCTATATTTAGTCCTTGGGGATCTAGTGTTTGTAGTTCATAGATCTACTTCATTTCATTCCTTATGAAGTTTGATGATATATCACCCTCTCTCCAGTTACTTTTTATCTTGCCTAATACTAAAAACTGTAGTCCAGCAGGATCTTTATTGTGTGCCTCCAAGAAGTGTTTGACACACTCTAGGTGAGGAAACCTCTTTTTATGTTGTAAATGTGTTCATAGATCTTATTTTTGCCTTCCTCTTGGTCTGTCCCACACATTGCCTTCCATAGGGGCATTGTAATAGATAGATAACCTCTTCTAAGTTACAGGAAGTATTTTGTTTTATTTTATAATTCCTTTTCTGTTGTTCTACACTTGAAAGATGTCACCGGTTTGGTCGTAGTACAGCCTAGATTCCTACAGGCCATGCAGTTCAGGCAGTGAGTGAAACCATTTCTTAATCCTGTTCTCTCTTTTTCTTCCTCTAGTGGGGTGAAGATTTTCTCTACTGTCTGTTGAATGTTTCTGGCTTGTGGTTGTGTTTTATGAATTTTTTCAAATCTTTGTCAATTTGTAATATGTGCCAGTGTTATCAACTGTTCTGAAGTTACTTGAAAATTGCGTGTTAAAGAGGAGGTCCTGTTCTGTATTTTTATTTTTGTCTTTGTACTTAATAATTTCTGATCTTTCCATTTTTTCTACTATGCCAATTTCAGTTTCCAGGTGTTTTTCCTCAAATCCTTTTTGTAAGAATTGTTGTTATATAGCATTGCTTTGGGATGTAAAGGTGTTTCTTTTCCTGTACAATTTCTCTTAACTCTTTGAAATTGTCCCAACGGGATGTTTGATATCCACTTCCTGTGATGATTACTAGAAGTTGGTAGCATATTGTTGCCTGAAACTTTCTTAATGTGGGTTCTGGTTTGTATTTTATTGTTTTTGATATAGATTTCTAAGTCAAGAAAAGGGGAAGCATTCTCGACTTGTGGTTGTGGAGAATTCCAGATTGATTGTATTTTTATTGATTTACTCTGTAAAGTTCTGCAATTGTTCTTCGGGGCCATCCCATATAAAGAAGACGTCATATATGAAGCGGTACCAGCAGGTCAGATTGTCTCTGTATCTGTTGTTGTCCCAAATTGTCCATTCTTCCCAGCGGGCTACAAATAGGTTTGCATAACTTGTCGCAAAGGGTGTTGCCATCACGGTCCCGCATTTTTGTCTATAGAAGTTATCGCCGTAACAGAAATAATTGTGATATAAGATAAATTCAGTATTTTTCATAATAAATTTAATTTTTTGATTTGAAGTTTCTGTCATATTCGAAAGCATCCATCTTGTATGTTCACATCCTATTTCATGGCTTATGCAGGTGTATAGCGATTTTACGTTGCTCATTCGCAGGACGTAACTATCTTTTCAATCTAAATTCTGTAAAATTTGAAGGATGTGTATAGAATCTTTCAGGAAACTTTTTTGTTGACTGACCAGTGGTTGTAGTGTAGTGTAGGGGACTTGGCAAAAGAAAAATCATGTTAAACCCTACACCAAACCGGACTTAGGAGAAGCCAGGGATGTGTTTATATCCTGTGGCTCCTCCTCCAGAATGCCACTATTGACCGCCTAGTGGCTCCTGATTGGCTGCTAGGTGCCTCTAGGTGGCCAATAGCGGCATTTGGGAGTAAAAAAAGTCATCATGCTGCTTCTCCTCAGTCCAGTTTGGCGTAGGGTTTCTTTTTGCCAAGTCCCCTGGATTCTACTTTGGAATGAAGAGGTCTTGATCTGCGCCGGAGGATCTGGTGAGTTTAATTTCCTTCCACAGGTACCCAAAGGATTTCTTCAGGACCTGTGGACCGATGGACGATGACCTACCTATGGGCTCAACATAGGTAATTATCTATGTCACGGACCCACATCAATCTGAGCAGCTCCAGCTGTGACTGAGGTTCACTTTTTACACACGAGTCCCCTCTATGAGGTACGCCGCCACCAGCAAAGCCTGATTTAGTGCTTCGAAATTGCTCGCACCTGACCACACAATACACTATATAAAAAAGGTTATAGCGTTATCTTCTGGCTGAAGTCCTCAGAACACAAATTCAGAACTGGAATTACGTATGATTTATTCCAAGAAAATACTTCAGAGCTTTAGTGATAAAAATAGTGACAAAGATGGTTACAGAGATTTTAAAAGTGCACACAGAAGAAATACAACTCAAAAATAAAAGGGAATTAACAAATGACAAGTACTGATTCTGTAGTGAGGGGACTAATCATGAAACAACCAGGTCACTTCCAGCCCGCTTGCTGATCCCCTAAGAAGTACATCAGCTATAGGGAGAAGTGTTTAGTTATACCTTGCAGATTCCTCCCCCCACCTTTGGGATTTTGACCATTTCCCTGCTGGACACTAGTGAATGTTCCTAAATAATTGAACCTCTTACATGAAGGATTGGTCCACTGCTTTGAAGTGATTTGTACACATCCCTTTACCCAGTAAAATGCAACAGTCAAGTCTGATGATAGATCTTTAGTGGAGGGGGCAGATCACCTTTGGCCTACTCTGGACCATGCTGATCTAACCAACCTGATCAACCTGGATTATGAGGGGTCTCTGATCCTAACTCCAGAGAACTATACAGGTGGTTACTCTGAGGAATGTCCACAGTGCTTACACTCTGCAGGGGGAAATGGCAGGCAGCTCCCCTTTTAGTTCACATTAAGTTTACACACATAATACAGGACATGCCCTGATCTCACACATAATAATACCAGAAATACATTCCTCTCACACATAATAATAACAGGAGGCATGCTTTATATGATCCATAATGTGATCAGATCGTGACAATCTGCATGAAATGGCTGTGTATGGAACAAGGATTTATTTTTCTGGTGTGTCAGTGTGTTTATTTAACAATTTGTATTGCGTGGAAATACAAGTTTCAGGAGACCCTTTAATGCCCCGCATGCTGGTTCTTTTGGTTCTCTAAGTCCATGCATGCGAGTGAGGCTTGCTGGGACACATAGTTCCACAGCAATATACAATAGTTTTATTCTATTTTTTTACACATTTATTAGCCCGGTACCCATAGCCCTGGGGTACCGGGGACAGCCCAGGCTTCAGACTGGGTAGGTAAATACTGCAGGGGGGACCTCTTCATTGGGGGGTCCCTAGGACCCCTCCTCAGGCTGACAGGTCAGGGGGTTAATGCTTTGGCAGGGGGACTTGTATAAAAAGTCTCCCCCCCCCCCCCCCCCGACTGTGGCATTACCCTGCTGGCTGGTTGGGCCTGGTGCTGGTTTTAAAATACGGGGGATGCCTACTCATTTTGTCTCCCATATTTTGGGAACCAGAACCTTCCCCTGGGCCTGCTCCTGGTTTTTAAAAAAAGGGGAACCCTGCCCGGTTTTCCCCCTGATTTTTAAAAAATAGGACCGGCTGGTTATCCATTTTTTTTTATAATTTTTTTTACACTGCAGCCTGCACAGATCTGACTGATCCGTGCAGGTTTCTCCCAAATACGCCTGGAAAATGAAGTGTATTTTCCAGGCATATTTTACCGCAATAAGCGTCCGTATCCCACTAATTGGCAGTAATTACCAGACGTATTTAGTAAATTAGGAATCACCATTCTTTTGAATGGTGATTCCTATTCATATTCTATTTATGGTGTATACATTCGTATTTGTAAATACAAATGCCAATGTGCCATGAATACGAATTCACTACTACGCCTACAAAAGCCATATTTTACAATACAAATTTTGGTACTTGTTTCCTAGAACGGCGCCCACTGAGCAATTTGCTTAATGGGCTATTCTGCGTAGGAAAAATCACATCGCATGGGCCATTTTAGGGCCATGCGATGTGCGATGCAATGCGATGCGATTTTCCTGTGTAATTTATTCACTGCTCTCTCTGCGGAATGCGTCCTCCGACTTTTTCATTACCCCACTATCCATGTCGGCGTGGAGTTGATTTTATATAGTCTGGAGTGCGCAGCAAACCACCAAGCCCGAAGTGTGGCAAGCACAGCGAGCCCCGCAAGGGGACGTGAAATACATGTAAAGTAATCCGCGTCCCCTCGCGGGGCTCGCCACACTGTGTAAAATCAATTCCACGCCGACGTGGATAGTGGAGAAATGAAAAGGCTGGACGACGCGTTCCGCTGCCCCTCACGGGGTGCGCTTTGGGCTGCCATTGATAGTGGGGGGTGCGTTAAACCTATTTTTGGGACATACAATCATATTATTGTATACCTAATGTCATGGCATCGCACACCCTATAAAATCACATGCAATCGCATGCGATTTTGTGGGACATGCGATGCAATATAGTGGGGTACAATGAGCATAGATAAAATTACATTAAAAAAACGCATCGCATGCCATCATATGGCTCATGCGATGCAATGCGATTTCCCTACGGTGCCGTACGTAGGAAATCTGGGCGCCGTGCTAGGAAACAAGTACCCAATTTTTTTTGCCATATTTGGCATACTAAATTTCCCCCATAATCTGGAAACAGGGAAAACACGCTTAAAAATTTACACCGTAATGCCTATTATACATCAAACACCAATTACATATTATACCACATGCCATAATGCCTGTTACACATTATAGCACATGCCATAATACCCATTACACATTATGCCACACAGCATAATGCACATTACACAATATTTCATACACCATAATACCTATTACATATAATAACACACACCACCTTATATCCTATTAAATATTATGCCACATAAGTTCCGCTTACCTACATGCTCGTTGCTATTATGCTTGATGTCAGGGGTTGCATGCTCTTTGCCAGGGGTTAACATGCTCGTTGCCATGGGGTTAATGCTCATTGCTATGGGGTTAACATGCTCTGGCTTGTTGCCATGGGGTTAACCTGCCCATTGCCAGAGGGGTTTAACATGCTCTCTGCCATGGGGGTTTAACATGCTCTCTGCCATAGTTGTTATCCTGACCTCTGGCTCCTGGTCTTCACAGCCCCAGCACTGGCATCTACTAATAGTCACTGCACTGAAGCAGCAGTACAGTAGCAAGCAGTGTTCCCGTGCTGTTGCTGCTTTAGTGCGGTGATGATTAATAGATGCCAGAGCTGGGGTGGCCGAGACCAGGAGCCGGAGGTCTGTGGGAATCTGCTGAGAGCTGCTGCTGCTGGACCCCATCCTCCACGCCGGGTGCTCCCCCTCCCTGCCAACGCCTCATGCGCTGCCGCCATCCCCTCTGTAGAAGCCGTACACTGGCCCAGACACCTGCTGTCTGATGCTGCCTGTCCAATCTGCCTGTGGACCTGCCCACTATAAAAAAAGTGAGTCCCTGGAAGTTACTTTGGGGTAAAATACGTGCTATAGCGCGTATTTGCTAACCTTATCCACTGTCAGGATTGTGACTGTTCCATACCATCAGTACTTATTAATTTATTAACAGTCTCTTATATAGCGCACACATTCCGCAGCGTTTTACAGAGAATATTTGAACACTCACATCAGTCCCTGCATACCCTCCAACATATGAAGGGTAAAAATCGGTACACATTCGAAATGGGGCGTGGCCAATGTGTAAAGGGGCGTGGTAATGGAAAAGTGTTGTGTGGCCACGCCCCCTTTCCCGATCACACCCCAATTATATATATAGTGCATCAGGGTCATATAAGAAATACTTGGCACCTGGAAAGGGTATTTATCAGAACACTGGGTTGCCTGTCTTGGGGGCTCTGTTCATACTGCGTATGCGCTCCGGTTACTGTGGATACACGGATTCTCTGCGCGTGCGTGCCCGTTGCTTAGGTATCGCGGCAGCAGCAGGTTACATGATTGGGAAGCAGCAGAGTTGTTTATAGTATGAATCCACTGCTACTGATTGGTAAAAAACGGTCACATGATGCCGCTTAATTCGGAACACTAATCAAAGGTCACAAAAACTAGAATGAAAACTACTGCTTAGAAATGTCTCCTATTCACAATGCGGACACAGCACTATGGCACTGGCCATTTTATTAAAGACCACAGGCTATGCCAACTGGTGTTCCTGGCTCCGGGAAAATGTCTGCGCAGCGGTGACAGAAAACCTATCATTTTCTAAACTCATTGGTGTGACGTTTCCGGCACGGTAAGCGTTTCCTTCTGTCCGACCCACAATGCACCCTTGGGAATGGGTGCATTGCGGGGCCCGGGCAGAAAAACCGGTACATTCAGTACACTTGAATTTTGCCGGTACAGACCGTTTAAAAACGGTACTGTACCGGCAAAATCGGTACTGTTGGAGGGTATGTCCCTGCCCCAGTGAATCTGTATTCCCTACCACATGTACACGCACACAAAGACATTCTAGGGTTAATTTGTTGGGAGCCAATTAGCCTACCAGTATATTTTTGGATTGTGGGAGGGAACGAAGTACCCGGAGTAAACCCACGCAAGCACAGGGAGAAAATACAAACTCCGCACCGTTAGGGCCATGGTGGGAATCGAACCCATGACCTCAGCGCTGTGAGGCAGTAATACCAACCCAATATTCCGAGCCCATTCTATTTTTAGTGAAACACAAAGAATGAATGATTATCAGGCAAGTGGGGGGGGGGTTTGCCTCTGCAAAGGTGCGAAGCAAAAGACAGCAAAACGCTTTGTGGGCGCACTCTTGTAATGGAATAAATTCAATGTATTGTGATAGTGTTAAAACTTAGCTTTTATTATAAACTCTTGTTAAAAGGAATTCGGCGCGTTAGCAATTTTTATCCGAAATGGAAGTTGTAACTTTGCTTAAGTTTTGTTGTGTGATTGCTATAGATATATTCACATAAAGTCTTTCTAACGAAAAAAGATTATAATCACACTTTTATTTATCATTTAATGCATATAATCATCTCAGGTACATGAGCCCGAGTGACCGTAGGCTGCAAAAATGAGTTGAATCCCCAAATTGAGATTATTAATTATTAAGGGGATTGGCTGCCCCACGTCAGGAAAAAATTATATATACCTCTAGTATATTATTATGAGCCTGAATTGGCTAGTTTACTGGGAACACAAGCAGTGGGTGGCTCTGAAACCACTGATTCTGTGACACCAGGACCCCACACACAAAAGATACCACACCTGGACTTCTCCAGGGGTCACCCTCCTGGGTACTGTCCAGGCCCTTCACTGCTTGGCTTCCAAGTTCGGAAGGATGTTGGGCAGACCAGTGAGGTATGGTGGTATACTGTGTGGGGACCTTGGTCACGTGCAGTGGCTCCAGTCAACCACTTGTGTATCCGGGATTATTATTGACACGGCTGTGCTCACAATTGAAGTAACGCAGAAATTTCCTGGTGAAAAAGTCAATACATATAGTCACTCTGTACTACCAGATACATCCGGATTGTATCACTGTGGGTGGTAATTATATAGTATGGTGCTCCTTGTGGATAGATAACAAGGACATTGCATGGAATGGATCATTAGATCATTAGAAACGGTGACCCATTATCCAAAATTTTGGGTCAACCTAACAGATATGACAATCATAATATGAATGGCACACTGCCAGATACTAGATAGCCAGTATACAACTCGTAGCCAAATGGATAACCATCAGGGAAAGATGTTCTCATTGGCAGAACGACCTGCCAATCAAAACAATTACACCTCATTTGACGGGACACAGAATAAAGGGCAGATGCCCACAACCAAGATGGCGCTGCATGAAGAAGCCGTCGTAGGCGAAACACGTGTCCCAGCCGCCCCCCACGTCATCAGAGAACCAGCAGCGGGATCACCACAGACCGGCTCTTTCAAATCCAACGCTCACCAGCTTTTATATACACGCCGGGACCTCACAGCCTGCATCCGCGGCTGTCTACACTGAAGACCGCACAGCAGACACCTGCAAGGTCGGATACCATCCAGAGTCTTTCAGCGTCACCCCTCACAGGAGACACTATCCACCTGCCGGAGCACAAGCAGGTTAAGGTACGGGAGCGGACCGCGGACTCCTTCAGTGTCCAAGTCCTGCTCCGTGTAGTTAACTATTTCAGTACCCACCAGCGTCTATGTACTGCTCTCATTTTTCAGTCACGTAGGACGGGTCCTGTTACAATATATCCCTTTATGTGCAAATGCTACACTGTCTCCAGGGTGTTAAACTCTACCAATTTCACTGATACAATTTATGTAATCCTATTGTGTGGTTAACACAAGAGAGTAAGGTATCTATCAAGGAAAGCTTTGCTACCAGAGACTATAGAATCCTTTTTCTGACCACTAGAACTGTCAGATACCATATATATATATACTTTTTCAGTGAACCAATATCCGACAGCATATGTGGATAAGTCACCCAATCCGGGTGCAATGCATGGTTAATTCTGTTGTAAAGTGAATACAACTTGTTATCTATCCACAAGGAGCACCATACTATATAATTACCACCCACAGTGATACAATCCGGATGTATCTGGTAGTACAGAGTGACTATATGTATTGACTTTTTCACCAGGAAATTTCTGCGTTACTTCTATTGTGAGCACAGCCGTGTCAATAATAATCCCGGATACACAAGTGGTTGACTGGAGCCACTGCACGTGACCAAGGTCCCCACACAGTATACCACCATACCTCACTGGTCTGCCCAACATCCTTCCGAACTTGGAAGCCAAGCAGTGAAGGGCCTGGACAGTACCCAGGAGGGTGACCCCTGGAGAAGTCCAGGTGTGGTATCTTTTGTGTGTGGGGTCCTGGTGTCACAGAATCAGTGGTTTCAGAGCCACCCACTGCTTGTGTTCCCAGTAAACTAGCCAATTCAGGCTCATAATAATATACTAGAGGTATATATAATTTTTTCCTGACGTGGGGCAGCCAATCCCCTTAATAATTAATAATCTCAATTTGGGGATTCAACTCATTTTTGCAGCCTACGGTCACTCGGGCTCATGTACCTGAGATGATTATATGCATTAAATGATAAATAAAAGTGTGATTATAATCTTTTTTCATTAGATAGACTTTATGTGAATATATCTATAGCAATCACACAACAAAACTTAAGCAAAGTTACAACTTCCATTTCGGATAAAAATTGCTAACGCGCCGAATTCCTTTTAACAAGAGTTTATAATAAAAGCTAAGTTTTAACACTATCACAATACATTGAATTTATTCCATTACAAGAGTGCGCCTGTGAAGGAATTGCATTGGCGATAAGTGAATTGTGACATCCTCTACTCCACAGTAATTAATGTACATTTTAGCCCTATTGTTCCCTATGTATGTCTGTATTTCCCAGGACTTTATTCATGTAAGCATTATACCATTGATACCATTTGCCCGTGCCCTGACAGGAAAAGGGTTATCATAAACTGTCCTCCCAAAAGGCAATCTCCACAGGGGGTGATCCAATTACCCTGCTATTTTGCTGCTATTTACAGGAAAGAGATAGCAGAGGAACCATCTCCACAGGGGGGTTTACAATTCTTTGTAAACCTCTGGGCTCTAGCAGACTTTGTGGAACCAGACACAGCAGGGGTTGGGAGCAGCAGTTGGACAACTGTGGATTGAAGGTGGGATATACCTTATGCTTGAATCCACCAATCAGGAACTTGGGCAACCCCACAGATGATGCGATCACCGTGGGAATTTGAAATGTTTTAAAAAGTGTTTTTTGGTCAGACCAGAGAGAGCTGAAGGAGAAGAGAGGAGGAAGGAGGTTAGTCGCAGTCTTAAGGTTCAGAGGTATGCTCTACCTGTGTCTTGTGGAACGCCTCATCCTCGCTTCTGTGGAGTTGCCAGTGTTTTGTGGACTTATACAGTTTTCTGCTATCACAGCTGTGTGGACAAGTGATAGTTTGCCCTGTGGAACTGATCTGGGACTGTGACTATACAAGGACTGTCTGTTTGGGCCTGCTACCTGAATATCTTTCTACTCTGCAATTTACCTTTGCCACTGTTTATTGTCTATTTGTGCGTGCTGTGGAAAATAAACCATTCTTCTGGTTTCATCTGCTCGGTGTCTGAGTGATTGAGGAACTCGTACCCTCACATTTGGCGGCAGCAGCGGGACCACTCAGACACCAACCTTCGAGCAACGAGTCATAAACACCTCAGGGAATGGATCCAGCACCACTATGCTACCGATACAGCAAAAAGGATCAACTGCAGGATCTGTGCCGTACGAGGCAGATTGAGTTTGAGGCATTGGACACCAGAGCAGCATTAATGGCAAAGCTGGCACAATGGGACCAAGAACACCCTGGACAGGAGGACGATGAGGACCCCGTCCTAGAGCGGAACGAGGTGCAGGGGGCCAACAGGACAAATGCTTCAGGGGCTGCGCTGCCTGTTGGAAATGCAGATCAGTTGCAGGACTTGCTGGCAGCTCTGGGACAAGGAGCCTCAGTTTTGGGAGCTGCATTGGGGTTGCAGTCCTCTATACCCACTACGGCAGCATCAGTAAGCCAGGTGGCCAGGCTGAGATATAATGACATCCCACCTTTTGATGATGCCGGTTCGGATATTGATACCCATTTGCAGATGTTTGAATCTGTTATGACTTTGCATGGAATTGAGGCAGCAGAGTGGCCTCGATTTCTGTTCCCCAGTCTGAGAGGAAGGGCTCTGGAAGCATTCCATGCCCTGAGCCCAGAGCAGGTGCTGGTATATGAGGAGGTACGAAGTGTCCTGCTTGCTAGATATGCGGTGACTGCTGAATCATACCGTGTGAAGTTTCGCACCATAACCCGAAAAGGCGATTCTTCATTTACAGAGTTTAATAACCTGTTGCGGAGGAACTGTGATAAGTGGCTGTCCGTGAAGCAGGCCCTTACTGTAAAAGATATTAAAAATGCTTTTATCTTGGAGCAGCTGCTGAACAAGATGCCTCTTGAGATCAGAGAATGGGTAGCAGATCGGACCCCTACCACCCCCGAGAAAGCGGCACAACTAGCGGACGAGTTCACAGCTAACAGGCCTCGGTGGAGAGGGGCCAACATCGAGGAAAAGACTAATCTCCGACGGGCCCAGCCAGATCAGGATCTACCGGCGGCCCCCCAACGCCCAGCTCCACAGCCCCCCAACCCCCGGCCTTGGGGACCCGAGCTACCAGGAGCCCGTCGCTGCTACAACTGTGACAAGGTGGGTCATGTCCGCCGAGATTGCCCCCGGGGAAGAGGACCATTTCCAGGTGCCCGACATGCCTTGCCTCGAGTAGCTGTGTGCCAGGAACCATCATTTGGGGGAGGGGGAGGGGAGTACTGTCCTGATGCGCCAGAGGCGGAGGAAGTAGTATACCAGGTGGAGGTGGTAGCAGCTATTGGAAAAGCCACCCCGGATAACATGAAGCCACATCTACAGCCTGTAAAAGTTAATGGGAAGGAACTGCAGGGGTTAAGAGATTCGGGTGCCTCCATCACCCTTATCCGCCCAGAATTAATCCCCCCCTGCCAACTACTGAAGCAACGGAAAATTAAGATCTCCATGGCAGGGGGGCAGATCACTGTCATCCCCATGGCCCGGGTACACTTGGATTGGGGTCAGGACTCTGGGGAAGTGAACGTGGGACTTTTGGAAGGGCTCCCCACCCATGTTATTCTAGGAAATGATTTGGGTGGTGGATTGGCCAGTTGTTTCGTGGGAGCTATCACCCGGAGCCAGTCACAGGCTGGAGAGATAGCACCTGAGGGCCCTCTCCCGCCAGCACCAGGAATTACTGCTACAGCCCCTGAGCCACCGCCGGTGAGTAACATGGTACCAGACTTGCTTGACTGTGACGTGAATCTGGGGGAGGTAGATAGAGTGGAATTTAGGGAAGCCCAACAAGCAGATCCGTCCCTAGCTAGCCTCCGCAGGGCAGCAGGACGGAGTGATTGGGGAACTCAGGAGGATCGCATTCAGTGGGAGGAGGGGAGACTGTACAGGGTGCCAGCAAAAGCAGACCCATTAGAGCCCGAAGTCCCTAGGAAACAGTTAATTGTTCCCCAGCAGTACCGTGCGCGATTGCTAGCACTTGCCCATGACATCCCCTCAGCAGGCCATTTAGGGATTCGTAAAACCCGGGCCCGACTGCTGCGGCACTTCTTTTGGCCAGGAATAAACCAGGAGGTAAGACAGTATAGAGAGTCATGTGGGGTCTGTCAACGCCTCGGGGGACCCCCACGTCGTGTACCCCTACAACCCATGCCTGTGATCAGTGAGCCATTCAAGAGAGTGGCCATGGACATTGTTGGGCCTTTTAAGAAACCGAGCAGAACAGGAAAGAAATACATACTGACTGTGGTTGACTATGCGACTAGGTACCCAGAGGCGGTGGCGCTGGCATCCATAGATGCTGAGCATATTGCCCAGGCTCTCATGGATATCTTTAGTCGTGTGGGATTTCCCGAAGAAGTGGTCACCGACCAAGGTGCGCAATTTCAAGGGGACTTACTGCAGACCATATGGGCCAAATTTGGGGTCCATCCCTTTCGCACTACTGCCTATCACCCCCAAACAAACGGATTGTGTGAGCGATTTAATGCGACCCTTAAGCAGTTGCTACGGGCATATGCTGAATCAGAGGGGGGAGACTGGGAGAAATCCTTGCAACAGCTTCTATTCGCATACCGCGAAGTAAGGCAAGATTCTACCGGGTTCTCCCCTTTTGAGTTACTATATGCCAGAAGGGTCCGGGGTCCTCTCGACTTAGTCAGGGAAAGCTGGGAAGGATCATTCCAGGAACCGGAGGTTCCGGTCTTAGAATATGTGGCCCAAATGAGGGAGAGACTGCAAAGGCTAATGCAGCTTGCGCATGACCATATGCTGGAGGCACAGGGAAGGCAGTGCAAGTATTACAACCAGCATGCACGTGAACGGGAGTTGGAAGTGGGTCAGAAAGTGATGGTACTGGTACCTGTACGAAAGCACAAGTTACAGGCGACCTGGGCAGGGCCATATACTGTAGTGGACCGACAGGGGCAGGTAGATTATATCATTGCCCTAGATCAAACCGGGAAGCGGGTGGGCACCTACCACATAAATAGATTAAAAAAATATGTCACCAGGGAAATAGGGGCTGTGGCAATCTGCTGCCCACCAATGGATGACCCAGAGACTGACCCCATCCCTGACATTCTGGCAGCAACCAAGAAGGATGTGGGGGTGGAGGCCGTGCCCATAGGCACACAGTTAACTGAAACCCAGACCCGACAAATGAGGGAGGTTTTGGAGCTAGTGGGGCCTCAGTTCACTAGCAGGCCAGGACGCACTCATGTAGCAGCCCATCATGTCGACACCGGAGCAACTCGGCCCATTAGGCAACCAGCATATCGGCTGAATCCCGAGGTGCTCAATATGATGAAAAAAGAGGTAGACGAAATGCTGGCGCTTGGGGTCATTGTGCCATCAAATAGTCCCTGGGCCTCCAGCGTGGTCTTAGTGCCCAAGAAGGATGGGAGTACACGCTTCTGCGTGGACTATAGGAAGCTGAATGAGGTGACAGTGACAGACGCATACCCCATGCCCCGGGTAGATGAGCTGTTAGACAGGTTGGGGATGGCTCGCTATGTGTCCACCCTGGACCTTAGCAAGGGGTACTGGCAGATACCCCTTACCAGAGAGGCACAGGAGAGGTCAGCGTTCAATACCCCATTTGGGCTTTTTGAATTTACTGACATGCCCTTCGGGATGAAGAATGCCCCTGCCACCTTCCAGCGTACAGTAGATCGCATACTGACAGGGTGTCAGGAGTTTGCCCAGGCCTACCTGGATGATATAGCAATTTTTAGTGAGACCTGGGAGGATCATCTGCAGCATGTAGCCCAGGTTTTAGCAGAGATTAGCCAGGCAGGGTTGACAATCAGACCGGATAAGTGTCAGATGGGGATGGCAGAGGTGCTGTACCTTGGCCACAGGGTTGGGGGAGGCCGTATTCGTCCAGAACCAGCAAAAATTGAGGCCATTCTGAAGTGGCCTCACCCCACTAACCAAAAACAGGTACGTGCCTTCCTGGGCACAGCGGGGTACTATCGTAAATTTGTTCCTCAGTACAGCACCATTGCCAAACCACTGACTGACCTAACGACCAAAAAGTACACCCGAAACATTGACTGGACCCCTGACTGCGAGCAGGCTTTCTCCCAGCTTAAGGACATCTTGTCCCGGTCCCCAGTGTTAGCCGCCCCTGACTTCCGCCGGCGGTTCATTGTGCAAACAGATGCTTCAGCTTGTGGAATAGGAGCTGTGCTAAGTCAAATAGGGGAGGATGGGTGTGAGCACCCAGTTGCCTTTATTTCCCGAAAACTAGTTGCCCGCGAGATAGCCTACGCCACCATTGAAAAGGAGTGCCTAGCCATCGTCTGGGCACTAAAGAAGTTGCAGCCCTATGTGTATGGGCGTGAGTTTTCAGTGGTAACAGATCATAACCCCCTTAGTTTTCTACAACGTACAGCTGGAGACAATGGACGGTTACTGAGGTGGAGCTTAGCCCTACAACTGTACAACTTCTCTATTTCTCACAAAAAGGGTAAAGATCATGGAAACGCGGATGGCCTATCCCGTCAGCAGGAACCAGACCCAGTGCCACCTAACACCAGGAGACCAGCCTTTGCCATTACCCAGGACACCAGGAACATGGACTAAAATGTGGGGGAGGAAATGTGAAGGAATTGCATTGGCGATAAGTGAATTGTGACATCCTCTACTCCACAGTAATTAATGTACATTTTAGCCCTATTGTTCCCTATGTATGTCTGTATTTCCCAGGACTTTATTCATGTAAGCATTATACCATTGATACCATTTGCCCGTGCCCTGACAGGAAAAGGGTTATCATAAACTGTCCTCCCAAAAGGCAATCTCCACAGGGGGTGATCCAATTACCCTGCTATTTTGCTGCTATTTACAGGAAAGAGATAGCAGAGGAACCATCTCCACAGGGGGGTTTACAATTCTTTGTAAACCTCTGGGCTCTAGCAGACTTTGTGGAACCAGACACAGCAGGGGTTGGGAGCAGCAGTTGGACAACTGTGGATTGAAGGTGGGATATACCTTATGCTTGAATCCACCAATCAGGAACTTGGGCAACCCCACAGATGATGCGATCACCGTGGGAATTTGAAATGTTTTAAAAAGTGTTTTTTGGTCAGACCAGAGAGAGCTGAAGGAGAAGAGAGGAGGAAGGAGGTTAGTCGCAGTCTTAAGGTTCAGAGGTATGCTCTACCTGTGTCTTGTGGAACGCCTCATCCTCGCTTCTGTGGAGTTGCCAGTGTTTTGTGGACTTATACAGTTTTCTGCTATCACAGCTGTGTGGACAAGTGATAGTTTGCCCTGTGGAACTGATCTGGGACTGTGACTATACAAGGACTGTCTGTTTGGGCCTGCTACCTGAATATCTTTCTACTCTGCAATTTACCTTTGCCACTGTTTATTGTCTATTTGTGCGTGCTGTGGAAAATAAACCATTCTTCTGGTTTCATCTGCTCGGTGTCTGAGTGATTGAGGAACTCGTACCCTCACAGCGCCCACAAAGCGTTTTGCTGTCTTTTGCTTCGCACCTTTGCAGAGGCAAAACCCCCCCCCCACTTTCAGTTTAGTTACTGAACGCTGGGCGCACCACCAGCACCATAACCACAAGCATCAGCCAGAAGTGGTTTATACTGCTGGTATAGATTATTCTTAACTAACTATTTAATCCAAGCTGTTGCGGGTCCATCCCCCTTCTTCCTTTATGATTATCAGGCAATGCAGCTTGATGTTGACAAAAAGGAAAATTATGCATTTTTGGTAATGAATCCTAAAAACATGCAGTTTTACTGCAAGTGCTATAATATATGCCTTTAAGAATTATGAAAAGCACATGAGACTAAACATATTTGTCAATATATATTCTAGCCTCTGCTGTTTTCTTCTTCTCTCTGTTGACAATGGCTGAATCTCATTGAGCAAATACTTTATAATGTATGTTTGAACACAAAGACTAACAAAAGGGTTAAAAGATCAGCTACTGGCATAGAAAGCAAAGATAATTGACACAGCTCTGAGGATTACCTTTGTGGCACAGTCAAGCGTACCTTTTCTCTCTCTGCAGAAATCGCTATGGTTACTATCAGTCAGGCATTTAGGCCAGAACTGAATGTAGGAAATTTAAGCTAAAAAAAAAATGAAAAAAATAAAATAAAAAAAACATTGAGCACAATATACAGGATGGTGACAAAATGTCTTTAGCATTCAGCTCTAACCTGTATTGACACATTGTATATGACATTTAAATTAGCTGAATAACATCAGGATTTTGTTTTTGACTTATGACGTTAGGGGATACTCACGATGCACGAGAGCCGACTGACATGGGTTGGACCACACATTGGGACACTTCAAAGTACTGTGGGTACGACTGCAAAAGAAAGTAAATAAAACCCATAAACCACAAACTGTTTGCGCCTAAATATGGGTGAGTGCAGTGGGCACTCACAGGTGGCTGCGATCTGCACCTAGGGAAAAGAAACACAACAGCCTCTCTACAAAACTATGCTAAAATAACTAGGACTAAAAATTTGTCCCTACTAGAACACAATAGTAAACTAGGCTGACACAACAAATGTAATGGTCTAAACCAGGCTTTCCCAACCACGGTCCTCAAGGCACACCAACAGTGCAGGTTTTAGTGATATCCAGGCTTCAGCAAAGATGGTTTAATCCGAATCACTCAGGTACTAATTAAGTCACCTGTGCTCAAGCCTGGATATCTACAAAACCTGCACTGTTGGTGTGCCTTGAGGACCGTGGTTGGGAAAGTCTGGTCTAAACTAACAGAAGAATACTCAAGGGACGATCATACAACAGCAAGAAAATTCCTTAACAAATTACACAGGTGTGTGTGTGTAAAGGTGCCCATAGACGGTCCGTTCCCGGACTGTCCGTTCTGATCGGATCCGATGAACGGACCATCTATGGGCACCTTGAAGCTGATTCCCTATGATGTAACGCATGTGCAAACGTCAGTGTCGAACACCTTTAGGGTGGACACAATACCTGGGTAGACAGATATCTATCCCTGTGTCAACATCTGTGGGGGGGGGGGGTAGAATACTTTGATAACACACCCTACTCTCTATGAACACGCGGAGGGAATTACAGTTCCTTCTTTCCCTACTCAATCCTAGATCCAGGAAGAGCTGCCACAAAGCCCACTGTTGCTGGGACCAGGACCCTTCAGGAGTGTGTACTTCCCTTTATCGGATTAAACAATAAATCTAAAATGTGGATGCAGACCTTAAGAGCATAAAATGGCTGACCGGGCTAAAATGGCCGTCAGGCCTGCAATGAAAGCACAGGCCTGGAGACTGTATGAAGGCACAGGCCTAAGGCCTAACCGATGGCACATGCTTAAAGTCTAATTGTGGGCACAGACCCAAAGCCTGAATTTGGGCACATGCAGGGGAGCCTTCGATAAGATGCACTGGCCTGAGGTCTGACTTGTTCCTGGCCTCCGGCCTGTGCTCCAGAGGCACAGGCCAGAGACCTGATTGAGTTACAGGCAGGAGGCCTGGAACAAGAGGCCTGACTGAGTTACAGGCAGGAGGTCTGGAACAAGAGGTTATGATAATCTGGGGTGAACTCAGAGTTAACCCTTGCTCTGACTGGCAGGTCTGCAAGGTGTTGATTACAGCCTGAATTGTGCTTCTGTGGCCGAGGTGATGAAGCCACAGCAGCACCTGACCCTGACTATTCCGTGTGGGTGGAGGGAGGCATCTGGGGGACTCGTAAGGCTGCAAAATTCACAGCCTTGCAACTCAACCAGAATGGGGACCTATGTGTGTAAGCAATACTACAGGGGGCATTATGTGTGAATGCAGGTCTAGAGAGGCCATTATGTGTGTAAGTGGCACAAGTGGGGGTATTATGTGTGCAAGCAGTATTAGTGAGGGGCATTATGTGTGTAAGCAGCACTACAGGGAACATTATGTGTAAGTGACACTGAAATGTCATTGGTGGCACACACATTGTATAATTATGCCACTGCACATATAGTGTTACCTCTAAGCACCGGGAACGATGTCATTTTTTGCCATGAAGCCTCTGGCAATGCGTAATTAATAGTCTTACTTTGGTGCATAATTTGTAAGAGGGGACATCAAATGGTGTCAGTGGCATAACTGTGTGTGGCATAATATGTAATGGGCATTACGGTGTGTGGTATAATATGAATAAAGCATTACAGTTTGTGGCATAATGTGTAATGGAGGTGGGGTGTTTGCAGAGATGCAAACTAAAGACAAATTTACTTTTTGGGTGCACTCTTTTTGTAATAAATGATGTTATGTGATAAATTTACTTTTATTAGACCTCTTTAAAAAGGCATTACATATAATGAGACATTAATACAGATGGCATATAATATGCAATTCAAGTAAATGATTGGCGCATAAATCCAAACAGTACTATAAGTCAAATAACAAATATAATAGGTGAAAATGATAAAAGTCCCAGTCTCATCAAAATACAATAGATGTGCCACAGCATCACAATTACTATAGGAACTATATTAATTGTCTAATTGGGTATTATGGTGTGTGGCATATGTGGAAATGGGCATTAGGCTATGTGGCATAATGTGTATGAGCATTACTGCAGAGGCAGAACTACTATTGGTGCAGTAGGTGCATTGCACTGGGGCCCCTAAGGACTTAGGGGCCCACTTCTGCCCAGACCAGCAATTAGTTATCCCCTGGGCCCCCCGCAGACCATTTTGAGCAATGTCAGCTGAATTACCCAGTTCAGAGAGCAGGGTGGACCCCACTCCCTGAGGGCCTGCCCCTTACCTTTGGGCTGTAGGGCTCTCGTTTCTGTGCCAGCTGATAGAAGAGTCCTGCCTCCTATCAACACTAATGATCATAGCCATATACTGCCTCTAGTTAATAAACCACTGTTCATTTCCCCCATTCACTGCTGTCAAAGCACAAAAAGCAAGGACACCTGTCACAGCCCCCTGTTCTAAGCACCATGTAGGACATTGTGCTTGTACCCCTGCTACCCACTGCCTTTTGCAGTCATCCTCTCCCTATCAACCACTGCTCCCCATAACCCTCTGCCTTCCCCTGCCTGCCACTCTCACCCTCTGCCTCACCTTGCCTTTTGTTGTCTTCCTCTATCTATATGTCAACCTCTCCCTGCAATACGCTGTCACCCTCTGCTTCTTCCTGCAAACCAGTGCCCCATTTGCAAGACAGCTGCAGCTCATGGACTAGCAATCAATCCAAAAAAAAGCACATGCTTTTTATATTTGATGCTGTCATGAACGAATTGCATCTCAAGAACGATCAGCCAATCAGAAACGCCATATTGACCTGATCCGCAACTGTTTGTGATCTGCTACCGATCTGCAATTGGCTTCACTCCACTCGGACTGATCGAGCTCAAAATCATTTGCTACGTAAAATTAAGCCTTGCAGCCCAGCCGCATTCGCACGGGCGATCAGCACGCACAATTGATAAACTACATGCACCTGCATGCAATACACACCCATGCAGCATACAAGATTCTCTCATTAATCAATTAACTAACTACATGGCAGACACACGGGAAGCACACTTTTCAACTTTAACCATTTGCACTTCTCTGCATTCATATCTCTTATATTTTATTTTATTGGTTTTACACACAATTGCACCACCATTCTTAACTGCTATTATGTGCCATTTCAAAATCGGCAACCTTAACACACAAGTGTGCCTGTCATGTTGGGACAATAGATTGAGAGTTACTTAGGAAAGTGGCACATTCAGTACACAAGAAAGACACATGTAGTAAGGGTTAATTAGTAGCATAATTGGGGAAGGAAATTAGTAAATGGAATTCAATAAACACTATAAAATGAGGGTAATTGGTTAATGGGTTGGATATTACTTCCGTGCGAATTCAGACTGTGGCGTGTGAAACACCCACAGATCCTGTTCACTCAACCGACCGCTTGGCAACATGCTGGATGTCCGAGCTGAAAGGCCGAGTTCTGTGTAAACACGTTAGCATACGTGCGGTAGCATGACACTCCCCTTTTCCTTTTAGATGCGAACAAACAGGTTTGCTGCCCGTGTCCATGTGCGGTCCGTTCGCCCCGCCATGTGCAAATACGTGTCAGAACGAATCAATCAGAATGAGGGCCAATATGTATTCTTTTCATCTAAGTCAGAATGAGGCCAGGACCACAATTCTATGGGGCCCCAAAACATTCACAATTCCCACTATGGCTACAATTACATGGCTGTGAATCTTTGAGCTTTTTGAACATGAATAGATCTAATACAGTATTTTATATATTAAGAATTATTGATTCAAAATACATTTTAAATAGCGGTTTACATAGAATACATAATCATTTACATCAGCCTCTGCCTGTGGAGCTTGCAATGGATATCCCATACAGAATCACCTGGAGACTAGGGATGGCCATCGACCATCGATGATTCAAAATCATCGATGGTTTATAGCCGATGGGGAAGATCCAGATGGTTTCCCTACATCAATGGCACAACAAACCCAATGTGCTTTTTTTTTATCAACGTGCCAGGACATGGAGCATAGCTCCACCCCCGACACCTGCAAAGTCCCGCCCACATGTTTTGATTGGCCCACAGGCCAATCACTCAAACATAATAGATGACAATCGATATGTAAAACTATCGATGGTCACCTTTTGCATAGTTTTACACTATCGATGTCCAGTTGCACTTTTGCCATCGATGGCAACAATCGATGGCAAAGGCACCGATGGCCATCCCTACCGGAGACTTATACTAGGATGACTTTTGAGCAGTTAACCTATAATACCAAACTAGCACAAGCAGTAGTGTAATTATAAATCATGTGCCTCCCCAGGAAAAAGTTTGTCACCTTACACAGGTACTTGCTCATTGTAGGAAATTCCCCACTCCACCCTCCAACCGCTAGGGTCTTTCGCATCTGTCGTTAGGTCATTTTTGCAGGTAGGATCTGAAAATGACCATTCAAGTAGGTACGGGTCGTGATCATATGCAGTTTGTGAGCGGGTCATAAGATCCACCAGATTGCGAGTGGGTCGTACAATCGTCTTACAACCCACTCACGATGTGCATCGTTCTGGTGTGTACCAGGCATTAAACAGAAGACTCTGACTCAGGGCCGGTGCCTGTGTTTGGCGCCCTCCTGCGAAATGTAAATTTGCACCCTTGCAACAGCAACAAAAATAACTTGATCTTACAAGAAGCATGGCCACACAATAGTACCCATTTTTCATATTACACCACACAGTAGCACAATCTAATTCACAATACATCACACAGTAGTCTACCTTATTCACATTCTGACACACATTAGTACACCTTTTTTCATGTTAAGCTACACAGTAATAACCCTTATACACAATGCCCACAGTAGTAGTGCCGCTTACTTTCATTTGTGTGGGCCCACACAGCGTTGTGTAAGTTGTGTAGTCACAGTGTTGCGAGTGGACTAAACGCCGCCCGCAAAGATGCCCACTGGCCTTGCCCGCCCCGATCACCCGCACGTCTGTGAATGGATGTTTTGCATAAACATACATTCGCACCTTTAGGGGGTGGACCAAATCATTCTATGGTCGCCAACCATCAAATGATTTGGTGCGTACACGCAAAAGAAAGGCACTCTCAGGTGCCTTAGCTTTGCGCGTGCCTAGTACAAGGACATGCAGTGATGTCAGCTGCCCACCCCAGACAGCCGCAACACTGCCTTATTTTCATGAGAACGTCCATCCGCCCCATGCCCCCTGCCCGCACTGATGCATGCAAATGGGACAGCGAACTTGCAGTTCGCCATGTCTGTTTGCACCCAGCATCTGCACATGTGAAGAAATTTGCATGTGCAGATGCCAAACATTGCTCCCCGTGTGAATGTATGGGGGAGCAAAGGGATCAGAATAAGACCCTGAGGGGTAGATGTATAAAGCAGTGATAAGGGAGGAGAAGTGAAAACATGCCTGGTACTTTATCACCGGCCAATAATCTCCTCTGTCCCTTTTTAAACCCAGGCCGTTACTTAACAGCCAGGAGCTGATTGGCCGGTGATAAAGTACCAGGCACTGTATCACTTCTCCTCCCTTATCACTGCTTCATACATCTACCCCTGAATGTGTAAGCAACCCACTAATTACACACAAAATATCAATATAAAGATAAAAAAAAAAATAATAATGAAAAATAAACAAACAATAATCAAATACCAAAACAATCCCACCTATATCCTAAATCAATTAATATAAGCAAAAAAAAAAAAGGGGTTGTAGTGCTGGATATACATATACTGTATAAATGTGTATACAAAGTAACATGTGTGCCTACCTGAGTGCCCCCAGGCTGAGGCCAACCGGTCAAAGGTTTTGTTTCCTGGGAGGGAGGAAGCGCACTCAGCGCCCCATCACAGATAGGGAGGGAGAGAGGTGCCAAAGGCGGGGCTAAGACACTGTGTAGGAAGTGGGTGGGAGGGAAAGAGGCTGCTGCTCACACAGGAGTCAGGATGTGGCGCCGGGTGTATAGAGGAAGAATGGTTGTGGATGCGATGGTGCCGCCAGTGACAGGGGGAGCCGCTCTACAAGTTGCCATCTGCGCTGCTCTGTCAGTGTCATACAAGTTGACAGGCGCAGCGCGGGCAGTAGCAGAAGTGCACAGCATCAGGGTCAAGTTCAGCAAATTAGGGAGAGCGCCTCTCCAGCACAGGCGCCTCCCTGCTTTGCTGAGCGGCTAGCACCGGCCCTGCTCTGACTTCTTCTTACAGGACACAGCACTGTTGCTTCATTTGCTGGAGAACTCCTGCTGCCAATACAATAACATAAACACATAAACAAAACATAAGCCCGTTAGCAGCTGCTGACTCTTATATTTAGCGCAGCTCATTCAAATGGAAACAGTGATAATACACTGTGGTAGTTACAGAAAACCAAAACGGTAGGAAGGCCCTGCCACAAGATTATAATCTATGGGGCAATAGTAATTAATGCACAAGGATAGGTGTTATCTATTGAATAACAGTACACCCATTGGTACTTGTATACTATCACGGCTCCCACGATGGGCATCGTACAGGGAAAAATCGCATTGCATGCGATTCCATTTTCCTCAAAAATCATGGACATGTGTTAAAATCATGTTAAATGCACCCCAAATGTTTTTCACACTGTAGCACCCCCACTATCAACGCCAACCCGAAGCGTGGCGAGCGGCGGCGTTATGCGTCCTACGACCTTTTCATACCCCCACTATCCACGTCGGCGTGGAGTTGAGAATAGAAAGTGTGGCGATCCACCGAGCCCGAAGCGTGGCGAGGGGACGCGGATACCTGTGAAGCCCGCGAGGGGACACGGATACCTGTGAAGGTATCCGCGTCCCCTTGCGGGGCTTGATGCGCTCGCCACACTTTCTATTCTCAACTCCATGCCGACGTGGATAGTGGGGGTATGAAAAGGTCGTAGGACGCGTACCGCCGCCGCTCGCCACGCTTCGGGTTGGCGTTTATAGGGGGGTTGGTACAGTGTGAAAAATGACATTTGGGGTGCATTTAACATGTTTACTACTGATTTAAAGTTATTTGGATGCATTTGTGAACAAAATCACATGGCATCGCATGGCATGCGATGCGATTGCATGCGATTTTTCACTGAAATGCATTAAAAACCCGGTAAAATCGCATCGCATGCCATCACATATGGCATGCGATGGGAGCCGTGATAGTATACAAGTACCCACCCATTAGCAAAGGTTCATTATTATTATTATTATTATGTATTACCAGATACATTATATAGCGCACACATATTACGCATTGCTTTTACAGAGAATTTTTGTTTGGTTGGAAGCCAATTAACCTACCAGTATATTTTTATATTATAGGAGAAAACACACACAGGAAGAATACACAAACTCAGCACAGTTAGGGCCATGGTGGGAATTATTTATTTATTACAATTTCTTATATAGCGCACACAAATTCCACAGCACTTTATAGAGAATATTTTTGAACATTCACATCAGTCCCTGCCCCAGTGGAGCTTACAATCTATATTCCCTACCACATGCACACATACACACATTCATTCTAGGGTAATTTTTTGGAGGGAGTCAATTGACCTACCAGAATATTTTTTAATTATGGGAGGAAACTGGAGTACCAGAGGAAACACACGCAAGCATGGGGAGAATATACAAAAATCCTCACAGTTCGGGCCATAGTGGGAATTGAACCCATCACATCAGTGCTGTGAGGCAGTAATGCTAACCAATGGTGGTTCATGGTTCATTGTGGGCTGTACGACGTGGTGATCCAGCAATTTTGACCAGCGGTCCGGAGGATCAGAAATTGATACATAAGTACCATTTTATCTATTATCTGGGCACCCGATTTTTTTATCGGGTCGGAAAAATCGGGTCGATCGCATCGCATGTGACGCGATGCAATCGACCCGATTTTTACATTGGATCCAATGTTAAATGGTCCCTGAGACCCGATTTTACATTGGGTCCAATGTTAAATGCCCACCAGACCCCATTTTTTATTGTATGCCCACCCTGTTCATACCCCCACTATCCAAGTGGGCATGGAGTTGATTTTATATAGTGTGGCGAGCGCAGCGAGCCACCGAGCCCAAAGCGCGGCGAGCCCCGCGAGGGGACAAGGATTACTTAACATGTATTCCGGATCCCTTCGCAGGGCTCGCTGCGCTCTCCACGCTTCAGTGTGGCGAATGCAGCGAGCCACCGAGCCTGAAGCGTGGAGAGCGCAGCGAGCCCTGCGAAGGGATCCGGAATACATGTTAAGTAATCCTTGTCCCCTCGCGGGGCTCGCCGCGCTTTGGGCTCGGTGGCTCGCTGCGCTCGCCACACTATATAAAATCAACTCCATGCCCACTTGGATAGTGGGGGTATGAACAGGGTGGGTATACAATAAAAAATGGGGTCTGGGGGGCATTTAACATTGGACCCAATGTTAAATCGGGTCTCAGGGACCATTTAACATTGGATCTTATGTAAAAATCGGGTCCATCGCATCGCATGCGATTTGGTTGCATGCGATGCGATCAACCCGATTTTTCCGAAAAAATCGGGTCCATCGCATCTGATTGTATGCCTTAAGTTAAGGCATACAATCAAAAATCAGGCGCCCAAATATTACATAAGTACCGATAAAATAAGTGAGGATGTGTTGATAGGAAAGGTTTATGAAGGTTATGTTGGTGGTTCTAAAATTTGATAAGATTGCCTTAACAGGTGAGTTTTCATGTAATGCTTAAAGAGACTGTAGGAGACTCTTATTGTGCATGGGAGAGCATTCCACAGAGTAGCTGTAGCCTGAAGAAAGTCCTGCAATTGTGTATGGGACTGGAGTGAACAATGTGTGTGAATGAGTGAAGCAAATCTTGAGAAGGCTGATTGGGATGGGCTGTACGTTGGTGTAGTTTGTTCAATGGCCTTTTTTGTAAGTACAAGTATTTTATATTGAATATGGTAGAATACAATGGAGTGACTGACAATGAACATCTGGCTCGGAACAATTAGCCTTGCAGCTGCATTCAGAATGGATTGTAGTGGTGAGAGTTTGTATTGGGTAGACCAGTAAGAAGCCTATTGCCCACTAGGCTTCTGCAGCAACATAGCAAGCCGATACCTTGACCATCTGTTCTCAAACAGATACTGGATTCAAGGCTGATACTCTGACCATTGTTTTCCATGTCTATATTCTGACAATCAACTTGCACAACCCATAATACTGTACCTTGCAGGGTTCCCTGGAGAAGACTACTCGTGGGTTAGAGTTCGCGCCTCTGTTCTTGTTATTTATCAATTCCCTAATACTGCCTGTGTCTTCAGCGTCCTTGTAAGATGACCAACCTGCTTTCTCATCTCACCCCCTTTAAATGTGCCATTGATATATCAGTCCTCTGAGCATCGGTGTCTTAAGAGAGAAGGAGGCCTGTGTGTAGCCTCTTCCAGCTAGGCCCCCTCCTCTTGTCGGTAGCAGCACCAGAAGCAGTAGGGTCTGAGCACTAGAGCGCTCAGAACCTACTGCGCATGTGCAAACCTTGGCAAAATGGTGCGGCGGCCATTTTTCCAGCAATTTTCTCAGAGCTGATGCTGCCTGCAGCATCAGACTCCACTACGCATACCACCGTAAGAATGGATGCCACACCATTTTTCCGGAAATTTCAGCAGCACTCCTGTCACTGCCGCTAGACTAACCCTAATCCCACACACACACACACACACACACACACACACACACACACACACACACACTATTGCCTCAATTTAACAACCAATTCCCCAGCCTAACCTTAACCTGCCCCAGCATACTTACGTTCAGCATCCCAGCAGCTGGGATTCTGATACTGGTATCCTCCTTGATGTCAGGATTCCAGTGTTTGTCTCCTGGTGGTAGTTGAGATGTTGGCATAGCTATTGTTTACGCCGACATCCCGGCTGCTGGGGTGTTGAATGCATCCTGTTGTGGAGAACTGCATTTGGATTTCCCCACATAATGCAATAGTAATTGTGAGCAAAGTTTTTATCAAAGTGTATTTTTCTGTGGGTTTATCTGCTTATAATACTCTTAAATGAATATTTTCATTAATGATTTGAGAATACAGCTGAAAGACACAGTTATGGATGTCTCACTTAGGGCTGGATGTATCATGTTTCAAAAGTAGTTAAATGGAGACTGATAAACAGCCAGCCAATCAGCTCCTATTTGTCATGTTACCAGCTGGGTTTGAAAAATGACAGGTAGGAGCTGATTGGCTGGTTGTTTATCACTCTCCACTTTTTGAAGCTTGATACATCTGGCCCATAAAGTAAGTAATAATGTACAGGCAGGGCCGGATTAACAATGGGCCTGATGGAGCTACAGCTCCAGGCCCATTTTCCAAATAGGCTCATTTTGGGTACTTGTGTATTTTGGCGGCGCCCATCGCATCGTATACCATAACGCATGCGATGGTATGCGATGTGACGCAATGTCGTTGGTTAGTGTACGATGGCATACAATTTTAAAATTGTATGCCATTGTACATGGCATACAATGCCATACGATGCAATGCGATTAAACATTGTATAAGCACCCTAATGGGTGCATACAATGTTAAATGCACCCCCATGCCACCCCCCCCCCCACTATAAACGTGAACCCGAAGCGTGGCGAGCCCGCGAGGGGCGGCGGTACGCGTCCTACGACCTTTTCATACCCCCACTATCCACGTCGGCGAGCCCGAAGCGTGGCGAGCGGACGCGGATACCTGTGAAGCCCGCGAAGGGACGCGTTTACCTGTGAAGGTATCCGCGTCCCCTCGCGGGGCTCGCTGCGCTCGCCATGCTTCGGGCTCGGTGGCTCGCTGCGCTCGCCACACTAATCTATTCTCAACTCCACGCTGACGTGGATAGTGGGGGTATGAAAAGGTCCTAGGACGCAGACCGCCGCCCCTCGCGGGCTCGCTGCGCTCGCCACGCTTCGGGTTCACGTTTATAGTGGGGGGGTGGCGTGGGGGTGCATTTAATATTGTATGCACCCATTAGGGTGCTCAAAAGCACCCTAATGGGTGCTTATACGATTTTTAATCGTGTAGGAGGTCAAAATCGCGTCGCATCGCATCGCATGCCATCGGGTACATAGCATGCGATGCGATACGTTCATCGTACGATGTACATCGGGGGCGCCGCTATAATACACACATTTTGTAGCTGAGGGCCAGGGCTTTCCAACGAGCCCAGCCCCGTGTCGGTAGCCCCCCAGGAACCGAAGATACCGCCAGGCAAACCTGGAACGTTTTCCCCATAGGATAACATGGGACCCGCTAATTCCGACCTCCACCCGGTTCCAACGGCTGCCAGTTCCCCCTCCGACATCACAGAAGCTTGAGGTTGATCTCAGTCCAACCCAAATCGCTGGGCCTTCAATCTGATACCTGGTCCATATGGGTTCATTGGTTCTAGAGATATTGCGGGTAAACCTATTTTTTTTTTTTTCATTTCTGAAATGTAATTTCATGGCTGTTCATGTTGTTTGACAGATTTCTCTGAAGCCAAATGGCCCAGTTTTACGGGACAAAATCATTTGAAGCCTACATGTAAATGGGTCAGTTGGTTCCGAAGATATAGCTGTGTGTTTAAAGGGGGCAGGGGTGGTTTTCTCTCCCCCTCACACCAGAAAATGCAGGGACTAGGCTGGTGTAAAACGGGCCAGTCCGGGAATGTCCCTGCATGATCCTAGGACCATATTCCCGGGTAAATCCCTGCATTTTCTGGTGTGAAAGGGGTATTATTTCAAATAGGCGGGATATGCAGTGCTCTGAATACAGCCGGGCAGCCCCCTGCTCTCTGCCCCGCTGTCAATGGCTGTCATTTCTGGCCGGCGGCGGCTTTCCCCCAGTTACTGCAAGCATGAAATCCCACATGGCAATGAGCATGGAACCCCTGGCAATGAGCATGGAACCCCTGGCAATGAAAATAAAATTTAAATTTCTAATGTGCGCCTTTGGCGTGCAATTCCCCTATTTATAAAGCAGATTTAGCATTATTGCTCATTCTGTTTGGTATAATAATGTGTATTTGGCTCAATCCATGTAGCAATATGTGAATTTTGCCTTAATCTGTGTGGCATAACGTAAATTTTGATACAATCTGTGTGCCATAGTGTGAATTTTGGCTGTCAGTGTGGATTTTGGCTCATTCCATGTGGCACAATGTGTAAGAGGCAAGTACAGTAAAAGGGGGTTACTATTGTGTTGCATGATTTATATAAGGGGTATATGGTGTGGTAAATTAGGTGACCACATAAAAGGTGCTGAAATGTTGTCTACCAAGTTTCGGCTTTCAGTATTTTTTTTTATGACTGGAGTGCCACCTCACCCCACAAGTATCTTAGGACATTGGTGTCCTGCGGGTGCACCTTTGGAAGGCACCTGCTAATATATCTCCCTGCATTTTTCTTATGTCAGCCCCCTGCCTTTTCCAGGCATATATAATTAGTTGAAAGTATTTACACAAATATAGACACACTCATGAGCAGACCACCCAAACAGAACACTGGTCACGCCCCCCACATTATTAGGTGCTGGCCACAACCCCTATTATTGCGCATAATAGGCCCTTGATCATTTTCAGCTCCAGGCCCATTTAGACCTTAATCTGGCTCTGTGTACAGGAGTACAGAAATACTAATGCTATTAATTTTCCACAACTTTCCACCTCTCTGCAACAACAGCTCTAATTCCTACACTTACCTCTCCCGACTCTGCTGTTTCCCACCTGTACCAGAATCTTGAAACAGCCAATGATGAAGTGGCTCCAGCTACCCATTACACCCCCGCAGGCTTAGATGCCAGCCGTGGCACACTAAAATGACATGACAACTACAAACTCAGTCACGTAAAGTAGAAAGCCAATGGCGTAAATCTCGTAATCTGACTGATTTCCTCACACATAAGTCTATCTATCACTCCTACTGCAATTCTTTGGACACTGCTAAACAAACATACTTCCAATCTCTCATCTCTTCGCATGCCACCAACCCTAAGCAACTTTTTTTTACACATTTAAGTCTCTTCTGTACCCTCCCGCTCCTCCCCCACCAGCTACCATCAGCGCACAAGAACTTGCATCCTACTTTAAGGACAAGATTGATAACATTCAAGATGAAATGGTATGCTCTTCCACTACCTCTAACCCACTCTCTTCCCCACCTGAACCCTCTGGCATTTTCTCTTCATTTGAGCTCACAAATGAAAAGGAAGTTTCCACACTCCTCTTATCCTCCTGCTCTGTTACTTCTCCTCTTGATCCTATGGGGGAAATTTACTAAAGGAAATTTGTAAAAAATAGGTGTATTTGTATCCAGAAATACACTTATTTTTGACATTTACTATCCCGAAAATACGGCAATTCGTAGTCTTATTGAGGTGCTATCAATACGAATACGAATTGCCGTATTTTCGGGATAGTAAATGTCAAAAATAAGTGTATTTCTGGATACAAATACACCTATTTTTTACAAATTTCCTTTAGTAAATTTCCCCCATATCTGCACAAGTCATTAAAACTCTGTCTCCTGTTCTTATCCCAACCCTAACTAAAAACTGCAATCGCTCTCTTGTTACTGGTACTTTTCCTTCTTTGCTCAAACATGCAGTGATTACTCCCATTCTGAAAAAAACACAATTCTGACCCTAACTATCTCTCTAACTATCGTCCTATCTCTCAGCTCCCTTGCCTCTCCAAGCTACTGGAGAGACTTGTCTACTCTCGCCTCGCACACTTTCTTAACTCACACCCTATTAGACCTGCTTCAGTCAGGCTTTCGTTCCCAACACTCCACTGAGACAGCACTGACTAAAGTGGTGAATGATCTGGTAATTGGCAAGTCTAAAGGCCATTACACACTACTTATTCTTCTAGATCTTTCTGCTGTGTTTCACACTCTTCTCATACAAACACTGCACTCCCTAGGTCTTAATGATACAGCCCTTTCCTGGTTCACATCTTACCTATCTGATTGCTCTTTTAGTGTTCGCTTCTCTGACTATAATTCCTCTTCACTACCCTCTGTCAGTCAGAGTTCCTCAAGGCTCAGTCTTAGGTCCTCTGCTTATCTCAATCTATAACTCATCTCTTGGCAAACTCATCAGCTCTTTCATATTTCAGTATCATTTATATGTGGATGATACTGAAATCCAGCTATCAACCCCAGAGTTGTCACCAGTGGTTTTGGGCCGAGTCTCTGAATGCTTCTCTGCCATCTTATCTTGGATGTCTTCTCGCCACCTCAAACTCAATATTTCCAAAATGGAATTACTTATATTCCCACCAGCTAAGAACAGTTACCATCCTGACATCTCCATCGCGGTTGACAACTCGAAAATCTACCCTACCCCACAAGCTCATTGCCTAGGGGTCATCCTCGACTCTGAATAGTCCTTTGTTCCCCACATTCATGTTACAGGCATCTAAAAAACATATCCAAAATACAACAATATCTCACACAAGACACTACTAAATTTATTATCCATGCACCCATTATATCGCACATTGATTACTGCAATAGTCTCCTAACTGGACTTCCCAAGAACAGACTCTCACCACTGCAATCCATTCTAAATGCTCCTGCTAGGCTGATCTTCCTAGCAAGAAGCTCATCGTCTGCTGATCCGCTCTGCTAGTTGGTTACCTGTTTTTTCCGTATTCAATATGAAACACCTATCTGCTAGCATATAAAGCTATTAACCATACTGCACCAGCTTATATCTATTTACTTATCTCAAAATATCTCCCATCTCCACCACTCCGCTCTGCACAAGATCTGCGTCTCTCTTCTGCACGGATCACCAGCTCCCATTCAATATTACAGAACTTTCATCGGGCTGCTCCCACTCCCGACAGTCATTATGCTGACATCGGGATAATGACTGGCCGGACCCAGACAGCATGGTGAGCACAACTAAGCCCCTTGCGGGCACGGTGGCTTGCTACGTGAGCCACCTATTCTGTTCTCCCTCTATGGGGGTCGTGGATCCCCACGAGGGAAAATAGCCGACGGCCGTCGGGAACCCGGCTGTCGGTGTTTTGACAGTCGGGATCCCAACGTCGGGTGAATGCCTGTCCGGCACCCGTAGTTTCATATGGTTAAGATTTGCACAGCTTGTTTGATCACAGAGAAGCTCTGTTTGTCTCGGATACAGACCTAATTAATGATCTGAATTAAAATCAATGTTAATTAACAAGCTTCGCGAGAGTCGGAGGCCCCGTGGGTGCATTTACATTACAGGAATAAATGCTAGGACCGGTTCTGTATGCTAAGGGAAAATGTGTCCTTTTAAGCAAAAGTGAGATATATACCAAATCTAAAATATGTGCTAAACTCATTAACTCATTCATATATTTTAAAGTCTATTTAATTCTACCAGTTAGAAATGAATGTGTTTCATGTTTTGTTAATGTATTCTTTAACTAGCGGCAGTACCCAACTCTGCTCAGATTACCAGAAAGCTTTGCCAACACCCTCCTGATGGCAGATAATGGTTATACTTACACTTAAATCTGGCAGGGAAAATTACATACACAAAGGCGAAAACTGATTTGCAATCGGTTCACTGGTTTCGCGGTTAATTGCACACAATCAGATGTTCTCGCCTATATGTTGTATAGATATAGATGATATACACATACTTTGATAAGGTCCTGTGAGTTATGTGGTAATTTAGAAAAAATATATATATATTTTTCAGTCAGAAATGTCTGTCAGTGAGGCCTCACACCAGCGCTTGATTGTTAATATCTACCATAAATCCCTTAGGATTAATATGCGACTCCTCTTCACCAATAAGGATAGCTTAAACAGAAGTACACTCCCAATCCAGGCTCTTACCAATGTCCCCTGAAGTCACTCGCTCTCATACATGGATATGCAAATTGATCCTTTTGCAATAATTGAGCTGCTACTTTAGCTCTCTCAGGAACTAGCATCTGTCCTTATACAGTCTCAATGGTCGCATTTTAATCCTAAGGGATGTATGGTAGAAATTATTAATCAAGCGCTGGTGTACAGTATCTTAGGATACCAACTTCTCTTTTTCTATTGTTTACCGGCTTGAGGAGGTCGGTAATGCGGGATTAGAACCACACACTAGCAGCTGTTGAAGTGGACTGAATTTGCGCAGGACTATCTCAAAGTTGTATCATTCTATTTTTAGGGATGAGCCACTGCCAGGGAGGCAGGGATGGGCCTTTTCAGCAAGGCAGGGATGGGCCGTTGTCAGCGAGGGAGGGGTGGGCCACTGTTACATAAGCACCACAGTCAGCAAGGCTATGATGTGCTATATTTCTGTGAGTAGTGTCTCTGTGAATGGTGGCAGTGTTTACACTTGTGGTGTGATGCAGCTGTGGCTCTGTGATGGGATTTTATTGACAACTGGAAGTAGATCAGGTGTGTGATCACTGGGGGGAAAAATGCACAGCCATGTGATTTGGTGTGTCCAGCTAGAGAGGAGGGGTCGCCTGGGCCAACATAATTATTATCAATTACAGGCAGGTAATTGTGGTAACAACCTCTCACTGAATGGTTATGCTACATGGAGTCAACAATCGACAGCCACTAGGTTGACCACTAATGGTCAGCAATGAATAGGTCAACACCAAAAAATGATCCACATACCATAGGTCGAAACAAGCTTACGGTCAACATGAATATGGTGTACACTCAAAAGATTGACACAATTTTTTTGCGGTTTTTGGTGTCTGTCGGCATTTGTCTAAGTGTACTGTGTCCCCTTGCTGTGCTCGCCATACACTTTTATATTCTCACTCTAGGCCCACCTGGATAGTAAAGTTGAACCTAATCGGTCCAAACAAAAATCCTGAAGGATAGACATTACTAACTAAAGCTAAGACTAGGCAGAAACTACCCACTCATTGAAACCTCTGCAGGCCTGGTACATCTGCACCACCAGGATACTCACCATGACATCCTTCTAGGATTCACTTGTAGCCCACCTGTGCTCCTCAAAACCTTTTGAAAAGGGGAAAGACATAGTTGAGGACAAATAAACAGTTCATATGCAAGTTGTACCTTCCCTCTGTTAATGTATAACAAGACACTTGTAACTGTTACTAGAACCACTTACCCACTCACCCTACCGCCGTAACCAAACTTGCTTGTAGCTTAACTAGACCAGAATAAATACATCACACTATGGAGGTCAATCTAGTTGATCCGGTCCCCCGTGAGTGGAAATTATGTTTTCCTACTGCGCATGTTTTGTGAGCATGTGCAGGTTTTTTAGGCTAACGGTTTCGGTGATTGCATAGTTGCGGAGCAGTTCGCACATAGCGATGCGACCCAGGACTCGGCTCCCCATGAAAATGCTGGGCAATCCCATGGGAACGCGGGTGGGGTGTAGAGAGCTGGAGGCGGGTGGCTGACTTCACATGACGTCAGCCGCACACCCTGTCTTCGGCCGGATTCCAGCAAATATAAGTCAGTCTCCACTGACTTATATTTGTAAGGCCAGGAGAAATCATCCGATGGTTGGCGAGGGGATGTGTATTCGTAAGTCAGGTAGGCAAGTATACAGAGAATACATATATAATATTTTAATATTGGTGCAACTTTGCTATTTATATAGAAGATTTTTACTTGTCATATTTTTCTTTAGTCCAGACAGGGAAACAATTATCATAAAGGACATTAAGTCTGTACCTAAGAGTGGCATGGCATTCACCCAAAATGAGAAAATGTCTAACATTTTATTTCTTTGGCCAGAAATACCAGTGGGGTGTGCCATCATTACACTTTTGTAATGACCTCCAGAGATGACCAGCACTGAGGACAGATTGGTTAAATTCAATTTAATTAATTTGCTTTGGTGGTTTTGAGCAGCTAAATGGATCAAAATAGTAATACTTTAATGCCCCAGTTAAAGTCATATTTTAGGCATACCAAAGACGTGTTCTGCTATATTCATGTCTTTATGTATTTTAGCAGATTTTCCAACCACAATGGTTATACCAGAGGTTCCCAAATTCAGTTTTTAAGGCATCATATGGTCCAGAATTAAAGTATAGCCAAGCTTGGCAACAGGTAACCTAATCAGTACCTCAGTCAATTTGATTTAATCATCTGTAGCGAGCCATGGATTTAAGTGAAACCTGAACTGTTAGGTTCACTCTCAGAGGCAAATTCCTTCTCAAATGGACAAAGCCATGTGCACTGCAGGTGGGGCAGATGTAACATGTGCAGAGAGAATTAGATTTGTGTGAGTTATTTTGTTTCTGTGCAGGGTAAATACTGACTGCTTTATTTTTACACTGCAATATAGATCTCCCTTTGAAGTAATACCCCGCCCAAATCTAATTCTCTCTGCACATGTTACATCTGCCCCACCTGCAGTGCACATGGTTTTGTCCATTTGAGAAGGAATTTGCCTCTGAGAGTGAACCAGAATAAGGGCTTATGATTGGGAACCTCTGGGTTATGAGGTAAATCAGGGTTGCCTACTTCTCCTCCATAAGGGAGAAAATGCTCTGCTCCTGGACTTCCCTGGTAATGTATGATTGCCATCACCTGTGGTGAAACACCTTTCTTATCAATCAACTAGGGAAGTCCAGGAACAGAGCATTTTCTCCGTGAAGGAGAGGATCAGGTAGGTAACCCCGAGGTAAAGATTATGAACCTTATTCTGGTCCATGCGAATTTGCACGGGAGCAGGATGTTTTTGTTTTGCACATGTGCATTTCTGCACGGGTGCTGTGTGAGGGTGGCCTCGGCAACAGAGCACTCACACACAACAGTGCGGGTGGGGGGCATCTGGCAGCGGATTGCCTGGGGATTTGCCCATGGGAACGCCCAGCATTTCATGGGCACTCCCATGAAAATGCTGGGCGTTCTCATGCTAATGCCCCAATGGTGTGGGGAGGCAGGCAGCTGACATCACCAGAGGTCAGCTGCCCGCCCTGTCCTCGCACAGGACGCAAGCAAAACTAAGACACCTTAGAGCAGGCCTGGTCAACCTGTGGCTCTCCACATGTTGTCAAACTACAAATCCCATCATACCTTGCCACAGTTTTGCTTTAAGGAAGTGTTAAAACTGTGGCAAGTAGGGTTACCACCTTTCCCCTTTAATTCCGGACACATATTAATTACACAGGTTCTGTGGAAGTTTAAAACCAGGTGATATGGAGTCTTGAAGTCAGCCAGCCACAGAACCTGTGTAATTAATATGTGTCCGGAATTAAAGGGGAAAGGTGGTAACCCTAGTGGCAAGGCATGCTGAGATTTGTAGTTTCACAACATCTGGAGAGCCACAGGTTGGCCTGTCCTGCCTTAGAGTGTCTTAGTTTTGCAGGTACTCACTACATCATTCGATGGTTGGCTACCATCGAATGATGTGAGTGTCTCCCCATAGGCTACAAATTGATTTTTAAGCAAAACATCCATCTACAGCCGTGTGAGTGAACTCGCTCTGAGAAGGGGGTGTGGGCAGGCTAATAATTACACGCAGCGCTGCGAACTTCACAGCGCTGCGTGTCAATCAAAATAAGGTCCTATGTGTGGTGTTAGGACTCTGGGCCAGATTCTCTAAGCTTCAAAAGTGATAAAATGGAGAGTGATAAACAGCCAGCCAATCAGCTCCTGTCTGACATTTTTCAAACACAGTCTGTGACATGGCAGGTAGGAGCAGATTGGCTGGCTGTTTATCACTCTCCATTTTGACACTTTTGAAGCTTAGACAATCTGGCCCTCTGTCTTGTTTATCTTGGCCAGTGCATTACTGTGTTCATCAGTGGGGGCTGCTGTTTAGGCATCGCCTTATATGGGACTTATGGATTTTACTTGCAAGAGGTTAATCTTCTGATGAGCTGGTGATGTCCACCTGCTCATCAGCTGTAATAAAGAACCTAATGACACAGTGTTAAAGTGCTGGTCATAATTATTATTCTTGTTTGCCCTAAACCTGCTGCCTGAAACCAGTGTTTGTTAACAATCCCTTTTATCTTGGACTTCAGATCAAGTATACACTTCTTGTTAACCAGGTAATTTCAAGTTGCTCCCAGCAATCTGTTCTGCCACTGTTTGACTGTACTTTGTGGGTATGTTTCTTATATTATCCATTTCTGAGTCACAAGATATTTAGATGTTTCACTTTCACCATGTCTGACTTCTGGCTCATATTTGGGTATTTCACACTGTAGTACATAATGGGTAAGTTGGGGTTTCTGTCACCCGCTGCTCTGATATTGTCAGCCTAGTAAATTACAATGCAACTGGCCTTGTAGTTTCATTTGTTTACATAAATCACCAAATCCTGCTATCAATTGACCCATTTTCCTTCTTTGTTATGTCGATTGAGACTGTACAGTAGATTAAATAATTTATAAATTTGCCATTATTTAGCCAGATCCATCCACATTATAGCTAGTGCACGGTTAAGACCCAAAGCAAGATTATGGGGGAACCTGAGCCCAAATGCTGCTGGGAGCAATTGTTTCTTTTCTGTCCCTCAATAGTGCCCTAGTTAATGGATATGGTCATTTTTGAACCTGGAGTTTGCTGAAGTGCAGATCTGTGACTTGAATCTCGGGAGCACAATATGGCTGGTTTATGGGACAGTAGAGCTGGTGCAGGACAGCTATTCAGGATATGAAAGCACTGGGATTAAATAATTCCCATACAGATGGAAAGCTGGAGCAGAATCAGCACCTACTAGTTTAGAATATGACCAGAGAGATACTGAGCTGCTGGGAAGGATGATGATTTAGTCCACACCGGTGTTGAACCAATGAAGCAGATGTGCTGCTGGAGTTCTGGCCAGCTACACAGGAACACCAGGATTAGTATTGTACTGCTAAATGCAGAGGAGGTGGAACATTGCAGGCCAGCTGTTACATGAACACTGGAATTAATACTGTACCGATAAAGCAAAGGACCTGGGAGACTTTATACCACTGGCTTGCTGATGATTGGTTTAAAACCATCACCTGATGGCAGATATACTGCTCATTGGATGCAGAATGGTCAGCTGATGTGGACTGTCATGGCGCTGCCCATGACTGGGCTTGGAGGATAACTCCAGCTTGGTGCGCACATCGTATCGGCCGGGATGGCCGCAGACCCCAAGGGAGTGGTGGAGCAGATTTAAAGCATGTAGAGAGTTGGCTCCAACAGACAGATGGTGCAATGATTGGCAGAATACTACTCTGCCTGCGCTGCAGGTAAGAGAGCGCCTGGCTGGGCAGCGCTGTTCTACCCCATTTTGTGACTGCCCCATAATAGTGCCTTCGATTCTAATAGTTTGGGAGAGAAGAGGGTCTGTGTGCAGACTACATATGGGTCCCCTCCTCTTTGGTACTACAGTATACTCTAGCTTTGTGCCAGAGTTTACTGTGCAGGTCTCTGGAAACATGGGGCCCGCATCTTGTTCCTTGAGACTTCTCTACTGCACACGCCAAAAAACTGCGAAAATGGCTACAGCACAATTTTAACCTGTGAAATCTGCCAAGCTGCAGTGTCTGGCTTCTGGCCAACACATCCAGGGATGGCAAAGAAGTAGATTTCACTATATATGGGTAAAGAGGGTGTGATGTGGGCCCCCTTGAGCCAAGTGAGTCCTGAGTGCTTTCACTGCACCCATTCTAAATATGCCATTGCCTTGTAAATGTTATGCCCAGCTGTAATGTCCTAGTTATTGGTATGTTTTTTGGGATTTTTTTTCATCTTTTACCATCCACATAGACTTTGAATGTGAATGGTAGTGTGCCAAGCGCAGCAGTAGTGGAGCAAGGCCCTACTACTGTGGGCATGATGTGTAAATGGGCACTACTGCTATGGCATTGTATATAAGTGGCACTACTACTGTGGGCAATAAGTATAAGGGGTACTACTACTGTGGTAATTGTGTATAAGTGGCAATACTACTGTGGGAGAAATGTGTACAAGGGGAACTACTGTGGTAGTAATGTGTACAAGAGGCACTACTACCGTATTAGCAATGTGTACAAGGGGCACTAATACTGTGGGAATAACATGTACAAGGGGCGCTATTTACCAATTTACATATATTTCAGCTAGAGATGTGCAGACTCAGATTCCGGAGATCCGAGCCCCCACGGACGTCATCATTCCGAGCCCGATTCCGCCTGACTTGGTCCGTCCGCGTGATCAGAACGTCAACTCCCAGCGCCGGATTTCGCGAGGCTTTAAAAGTGGCTGCCGCGCCCGCCATCTTCACTCCAGTCAAGTAGTGGGTTGGGAGAGGGTGTGTTGGTGCTGCTGCTGGGGCTTAAACTTGAGCTTGACCTTGAGCGCAATATTTTTCAATCGCTGGTGCTGTCTCTCAGTGCTGCTGTGTAGTCTAACTGTGTACTTGTAGTACTACTGTCTCCTCTGTGCGGTCTACCTCTGGTGTGCTGTGCTGTAATTAATTATTTTATTCGCTGGGGCTGTCTCCCTCAGTGCTGCTGTGTACTCTGTTCTCCTCTCTGCTTAGGAGAACAGTCTAACTGTGTACCTGTAGTACTACTGTCTCCTCTGTGATGGTGCCTACCTCTGGTGCTGTGCCTGTAATATTATATTATATATTAATAATTAATTAATTATATTATATATATAGTCCACTGGTGCTGCCTGCACTGAATCTGCCAGTATTATTTAGTGCCTGTAATATTATATTATATATTAATAATTAATTATATTATATATATTATATATATAGTCCACTGGTGCTGCCTGCACTGAATCTGCCAGTATTATTTAGTTACTCAGTCCACTGTTGCCACTGGCAGTGCTTCTGCCTACCTAGTGTACCTACCTAGTACATACTAGGCTGCAGTGGCGTAGCTAGCGTAAGGCAGCCCCCGCTGCCGCTTGGGGGAGCGTGTGGCAGTGGGGGCGCCGTCTGCAGGGAGCGCTCCACCAGGCAAAAAAACTGCAGTGCAGGGACTCGGGAGGCGCTGTCCCAAGCTGTCAGTCAGCGGCGCCGGCAGCAGGAACTCTACCTCCACAGTACCTCTCACATCCGCTGAGGCTGCCGCTGTGAGGTCTGTAGCCCGTGAGTACTTATGTCCCCTCCGGTGGATACCTCCTCCCCCTCCTCTGCCCGGGAGTCGGGACCTTCCTCCCCTTCCCTCCTAGAAGAGGTCACAGGTGGCTCCATACCCTAGAGCCGGATTAAGGGCCCCCCTCCTGCCGCTCGGAACCCCTGCACTGCTACACAGCACCACCTCAGCTGTCACTCAGCAGAGCAGGGAGAGGGATGTGCAGTACTGCAGATCGGATTAATAAGAGAGCTCTTCGCTTCCTGGCTCCCTGCTGTGCTGAGTGACAGCTGAGCTGGTGCCGTGTAGCAGTTCAGGGGGAGCCGAGCGGCATCTCAGCTGTTCAATAGCGACGCGTGTAGGCAGTACTAGTAGGCACCAGCCTGTAGCTGTGGTGAGCATGCAGGCAAGCAAGCCGTTGCTCCTCCCCTCCCCCGGGCTCTCACAGAGCTGTCTCCTCTCCAGTCTCCACCATGACACCCCCCCCCCCCCCCAATCCCCACTTAAACACAGACGGCAGCCGCCCCCCCCCCCCCCCACACACACACACACACACACACACCCACCTGTGCATTCTCCAGGAAATCCCTAGTCTCCTACTACATGACTGAAGAGAGGGGGACATTGAAGAGGAGCCATGCCGCCAACGAAGATGGAGCAGCGAGCAGGGTGAGTGTGTGCTGGGGAGACTTGGGTTTGGGAGGCTGAAGAACATCAGTAAAGTTCTAGGGGCAGCAGGGTGCTGCACAGTGGCTGGGGGCAGGGTGCCATGTGCCCCGGGCCATTGCATTAATGTAGCACTGCTGCACTGTGTGCATATATCTCACAGCCAGGAAGGATGCTTCGGCTGCCAGGGACCAGGTCAGGCTGCAGCTACGTGATTGGGCTGGGGCTGATTGCTGTGTTCTGCACATCACCTGGAGAGGCTCTGAGTGCTGGGATTAGTGGGCCACGAGGGGCGGGGCTTATACATGAGGGGAGTGTGTGGAATATGTATATTGGGCATCGCAGTGTGTGGAATATGTATATTGGGCATTGTGGTGTGTGGAATATGTATATTGGGCATTGCGGTGTGTGGAATAAGTATATTGGGCATCGCGGTGTGTGGCATATGTATATTGGGCATCGCGGTGTGTGGCATATGTATATTGGGCATCGCGCGTGTGTGGCATATGTATATTGGGCATCACGGTGTGGGGCATATGTATATTGGGCATCACAGTGTGTGGCATATGTATAATGAGCATCACGGTGTGTGGCAAATGTATAATGGGCAACAGGGTTTGTGGCATATGTATAATGTGCATATTCCACACACCGTAATGCGCATTATACATGTGAGATGTGTCTTTACATTGTGTCATATTGTGAAAGGGGTCCTACGGTGAGTGGCATATAGTGTAAGGTGCATTATGGGGGGGGGGGGGGGGGGGGGGGGGCGCCAGAAAGATTTTTGGCAGGGGGGAGCAAAATTTAAAGTTAGCCACTGCTAGGCTGCTATATCTAATTTAATTAAAAAATAATACTTGTGCTGTGTGGGACTGTAAAAAATAATTCCATGCTGCTGGTGCACTGACGTGTGCCACTGAGTGCCACTGCCAAGCAGTACCTAATATAAAATTAATTATTATATAAATTCTGCTGGTGCACTGCATAAAGCTACTGGTGGTGTGTAATATAACTACCTTTTGAAAGGTGACCACTGGCAATGCTACTGCCTGCCTACCTACCTAGTAGTTTATTTTCTCTACCTACTAGGCTGCTATATTATTAATAATTAATTGAATTATATATAGTCCACTGGTGCTGCCTGCACTGAATACTGTGAATAGAGGTTGCCAGTATTATTTACTCAGTCCACTGTTGCCACGGGCAGTGCTACTGCCTAAGTGTACCTACCTAGTAGTACAACTACATACTAGGCTGCTATATCTAATTTAATTAAAAAATAATACTTGTGCTGTGTGGGACTGTAAAAAATAATTCCATGCTGCTGGTGCACTGACGTGTGCCACTGAGTGCCACTGCCAAGCAGTACCTAATAATAAAATTAATTATTATAAATTCTGCTGGTGCACATACTAGTATTGCTGACGTATCTACCTGTCTTGTGCCTAGTACTGCCGTATCTACCTGTCTGGTCTGGGGCCCACTGCCTAATACTACCGTATCTACCTCTGCAGTGTCACTCTTACATGAGCCACGTGTTTGTGCCGCACACTTGTGTGGCTTAGCATAGTTATCCAGCTACCTCGGTGCAACCTTTTGTCCTAAAAACAATATTGTGTGGTGTTCAGAATAGACTGGAAATGAGTGGAAATGAATGTTATTGAGGTTAATATAGCGTAGGAGCAAAAAAAAAAAAAAAATTCTGCGGTTTTAGCAGTTTTTATGCTTTTTTAACAAAAAAATCAGAACCCAAAACCCAAGAAATCCAAACACAAAACACTTAGGAGGTGTTTTGCCAAAACCCATTAGAACCCAAAACCTCAAGGTAATCAGAACCCAAAACCTGAAAAGTGGCCGGTGCACATCCCTAATTTCAGCATAGTTTAGTATTTTGGACCTGGCACTTGGAGGTGCTCAGTAAAAAGTGAATTATTAACTTTTGGAGACCGTTTCTAGACTCTGGACTTGTCAGGAACTGCCTTCCAATCCTGCCCTACTAGCAGTATACTGTACCACAGGTTTTAGAACACTAGATTTTAGTTTGCATTAAAGTACATTGCATGCATTGCCTACATTACTATTTAAAGTGTATACAGTACTAAAATTGCCTAAATTACTATAGTTTCTTTTTCATGTGTAGCAAATAGAGTCAGGGAGGGGGCTTCCCGATACCCCCCCCCCCCCCCCCCCGCATACACCATTGAAGTGGGTGAGGTGGAGCCTGAGGCAGGCACCGAGAAGGAGTGGTTAGTGAGGTAAAAGGTGAACTAGGCCAGAACAATACTTGTAAGGCCAACTGTCTGGAGGGTGTGGAGGAAGAGAGGAGGGTTCAGTAGGATAAGCAGATAGAAGTGAACGCTGGACTTGGCTAAATGCGGCTCATTGGTGACTTACTCATAGATCCTAGAATCTATGAGCTAAAGTGTGTATGTACTTGCCTGGTCATGTTTCGCTAAAGAGGTTGCCAGGTACATGCATTGTTTAGTGTGTACCTGGCATTAATGTACAACTACTTTATTTTTCTAGTCCAAGTGAGGCCCTCTGTCCAACAGTTCTTCCATACTTCTATATATCGATGGATGATTATGTAAATACATATTTTTAATCTTTGGGCATCCTGTAGCTCTCTATAAATAAAAGCTCGCTCTGTCTGACCTTAATCTCTGTACAACACTGTATGTGGAATAGTCTTTGCTACTCATCATGTCTGGGGTTTTGAAACTTTGTTGACTTGATCAGATCTCTTGACATTTGATAATTGCATTCTGCTATTTAAGCCGCACGTGAATGATACGCAGGTCAGTTCCTTTTCATTCTGACTGAGATTTCCTTTGAGGGTCTTTGCGGGTGATTGAGGCCTAACATTCACTATATGTAACCTAGCGATATGCATGTGTGCTACTTTGCCTTCCTGTTGGTTTTGAATTCTTCTTCATGTCTTGCAGCTCTCCTCCGGCTGAACACATCTCTCCCTCCCTGTCCCCCTCGCTCATGCACACACTCCCCCTGCAGTAAGATAAGGAATGAGACACTTTCGACTCAACACCGACTGCTGGAGCATATTGAAGGTAGTCAGTGCTAAGCCATCTAACGGATCAGCATCTTAGACCCAACTGTGTCTCCTGAACCTACCTTTGCGGTGCGGAACAGAGATCTGCCATCCCAGACCTGCTCAAGGTAGGGAATGATAATGTATGCTTAGAGAAGCCATAAATGTGCATTTCATTTCAGTGGCTGGTTTAATACTATGGAGAAATGCTGTACAATACATCTCACTAACAGAGCACACACTGAGACAACATATTAACCTTTTCTGTGTCAAACAACCCACTAAAAATAAAACCCCAGGTTCTCCTGCTCCAGGAAAGGTGGGCAATGCATTAACAGATTCTACTGGTTCTTCAGTGCTGACGGGTATCTAGCTTACACCAATAATTCTATTGTAACACTCAAATTGTGCTTTAATGAATTGCAAGGAAATGAAATGCTCGTTGTGCTCCGCATAAGCTCTTTTACCCTGTGCAATGTAGGATTATGGTTAAGAACAATGTATATACAAATGATAGAACATTCCTGTGTTTCTAGTAGAGGTGATACGGTTAATTCTATGGCAACAGGGTTTATTTTATTTGTTCTGTACTTTGCATCTTATTCCAGCTAGAGGTGTTGATAATACTTTGTAACCCCCCTCTCTATAATTTGACCGGGGAGAATCCTATTATTTTGCTTTTTTCCATTTATAATAATATCCATCTTTTCACACTAGTATGTAAAGGATATAAAGCTGTCAATCATGTGTGGTTACTAGGCAGCAAGCATTGTCACAGTCACAGCAAGCAAAAAGTAGCACTGCTCAGTAACCCTGTTTTCTCAGCTTTCGAAAACCTTGTCCTGTGATGGCAGAAGGTGGTCATCATTCTATATACGTTTATTTCACCCGGTGTATTCATGGAAGATTACCTTTCTTCTTGATAGTTCTTAAGCATTAAACATACACTAAAGTTTATTAATGAAGCGTCGGGTTATGTCGGTCACCCAATATTTAAAAAGCAATGCATAGCTAGTAATGGCATTGCCCTTTAAACTATCAAGCATAACATGATAAGAAATGCCTGACTTAACTACCTGATGCTTCGTAAATAAGTCCCATTGTGTTTGTGTTGTGGCGGTGGCTAGATGTACAGTATAAATGGAATGTAGTTGGCATTCTGATGTTTACAATCCTGACCATCAGAATGTTGACAGTGGGATCCTGATCAGTGGAAATGCCAACAACCTGAATCGGTAAGTAGAAGGGTTAGGGTTTGAGTTGGACTGCAAAAGGGTAATTTAGGGTTAGGCTCCGGGGTAGGGGGGTACCGGCACATTAAGGGTTATGCTGTGGGAGGGATTTGCTAGGTTTAACTGTAGAACACATTGACAGCCTAGAACACATTGACAGCCTTGTTACCACCTGCTGCTGACAATCCGCACCCAACCCATAATAACTGCCTATCACTGTAAAAGTGGCCATACAGTAATGTGATTTTGCCCGATTCCAATTCCTCTGGTTGAGAAATCAGACAAAAAACTATGTGTTTTAGATGCTCCGATCTGATGCGTGGTCCCGTGCGCATTGGATCGGAGCACCTAGGATCTGTTGGATGACAGCCTCTGGCAGAACTTGCTTGGATCGCATGCCATATATCATATGCAAAAGGACCACATGCGATCCTGCCACCCGGGAAGGTCCTAGGCAGTTCAAGAAGAATCGCATACCACTTCTCCCTTCCGAGAAGTCGCACAAATGTATGGGAGCCTTAAACCTCTACTGCAAACATTGGTTAACAGTAGGGAAGCCAATCACTGGGCATTTTTTTCAATCCCAGGATTTGGGATTGAAAAATGCTGGCCTCCCTACTAAAAACAATCCTGCATATTTACTTACATGGGCGGATGCGGTGCGGCTGGGAGCCGGACGGGAGCTGTGTGGGCAGTGCGGCTGTGCACCTGCGCAGCGTGACCTCTGACCACGTCCTGCTGCACAGAGCTGCACAGCCAGGGACGGTAGTAGCTGGGCAGCATCTGAGCAGGTGCCGAGACCCGGCCCAGCATTAGACTGTTCATGCTTAGTGCTTATAGTTGATATTTCAGATGGCATAAACTGTTGAAAATAGAGCTATTATCTCTTGGACAGATGAACAAATTTGAACTGTAATAGACTACTAATGTTACTGCTATCTAACTGCTCTGTTGATTGTTTATTGATCTTCATATGTGTTATCTCAGCAAAGCCAGTTTGTCTGTGCGCAACAGGTTAATCAAAAGGAACCCATAAAGTCAGCCATAAAACGATAACACTTTACCTTTTTCCTAATGTTGGTCAGAACCATCAGATTATGTTGACATGAATTATCTGTGATCATTTCTGAAAAAAGGAACTATGGTTTCCAGATACCTCTGGCTCCTCAATAATACCCGTGAGCCATACCCATGGTTAAATGCCAATTTGTCACTGTCAAAGCTTGTAAGATTTGTTTTTATCAGGTGAGAATAATGCTTTACTTCAGCACACAGGTGCAGTAGGAATATTGCAGCTAAATTTATTGTAGTCAGATCCTACACAGAAATGCTTATAATAATAATAATAATAATAATAATAATAATAAAAAAATGAAATGGGCTCACTGCATAACTGGGAACCCCTGGCATAGTTTTAGTTTTGAAAAAAAAAAAGTGGAAACATGTAGATTACATGATTACTAGTAAGCCTGCTCAAAGCTAATGCTTCGAAAGTTAGTCTGCTACAGTACCTTGTAATTGCCTTAGTTTCACTCACTACCAACAGGTGACATTGTTTTGGAGACATACAAATGGACACTAGACACATATATGATGATTGAGTCACATTAAATTTACAGCATGGCATAACAAAGATTTGTATCAGCCTACTGTCATCTTTTGATGTTTTACTACATTTGGATGCTGGCTTGGTACCACGCACACACACGCATGCATGCAGGGCCGGCACTACCCGCTCAGCAAAGGATGCAGAGCAGGGAGGCGCCGGGCAGTATAGGCGCTCTCCCTGCTCTGCATCCCCTGCTGTCCTCTGTGGCTGCTGTTGCATCTCTCACACTGGGTGATAGGCAGCGGCGCCGGCAGCACAATGCTCCCTCCTGATTCCCCAACCCCGTCAGCGGCAGGGACCGAAAAGGGGCAGGGATACATGGATGGAGGAGGAGGGGCTACACAGGACAAAAGGGGTGACGCTACATGGGGAGCCAGACTTCTGAAAAAAGGAAGCTGCCACCCTGAACTAGGTAAGTGACATGTGAGAGTACTACTGTGTCAGCAACTATTAACCATTGGCAACTAGTGTGGGCATATGTGTATAGGCATCGCTTCTTCTGTCGGAAACTGGTGTGGGCATATGTATAGGCAGCACTACTACAGTCGGCAACTGGTGTGGGCATATGTATAGGCAGCACTACTACAGTCGCAACTGGTGTGGGCATATGTATAGGCATTGCTATTAGTCGGCAACTGGTGTGGGCATACGTATAGGCGGCACTACTACCATTGTCAACTAGTGTGAGCATATGTATAGGCAGCGCTACTACCGTCAGCAACTGGTGTTAGCATACATATAGGCAGCGCTACTACAGTTGACAACTGGTGTAGGTATACTTATAGGCAGTGCTACTACTGTCGGCAACTGGTGTAGGCATTATATATAAGCAGTGCTACTACTGTCGGTTACTGTGGGGAATTATGTATAAGCAGCGCTACTTCTGTCACCAACTGGTGTGGGCTTATGTAAAAGCAGCACTACTACTTTTGGCAACTGGTGTGGCCATTATGTACTGTATAAACAGCGCTACTACTGTCGGTAACTGTGGGCATTATCTATATATAAGCAGCTCTGCTACTGTAGGCAACTTTGGGTGTTATGTATAAGCAGTGATAACACTGTGTTCATATGCAGGATTACTTTGGCCATTACATGTAGCATAATGTATGTAATTACATTATGTCATATGGGCATTATGATGTGCAGCATATTGTGTAAGGGACATTATGATTAACAGTATGGCATAATGTGTAACAGACATTACTGTGTGTGGTATAATGTGTAATGGGCATTACAATGTGTGTAGCATAATGTGTAATGGGCATTACAGTGTTATTGGTAGCTTGATATGGCCACGCCCCTTCCCCACGAAGCCATGTGCCCATATATTTGATGCGCGCCATTGGTGCGCACTCTCCCAGTTTTGGTTCTAATGGTAGGGCAGTCACCAATTCTCTTTCTGGCACAAGGCACCAAAATGTGTAGTTATGTCACTGGTGCTGTGTAATGTGAATAAGATTATGCTACTGTGTGTTGTAATTTGAAATGGGAGTGCTATTGTGTGGCCATGCCCCTTCCTTGGGCGGGATTCTCTAAACCAGAAATGGTGATTCCCTGCAGAAGCCTATGGGCTTCTTACTGCAGAGCTGGGTTAGAGATCCGTCATGGATCCCTCCCAGCATGCCCTGCATCCAGACCCACGCTCTGCGCATGCGCAGACAGAATCTCGGGTCTCAGATTCGGAAGTTCAGTGCCAGAGCCGGATCGCAAGGGATAGCTCTTATCATAAGAACTGTCCCTTGTGTTAATAATCACCTATGTTAGAGCATGTGTGATTATTAAGAATGCGAAGCCCGGTTATGTGCTGCGATGTAGGGCGGCGGATGTTAGAGCATCCTGCCCCTTGTGAGACCACACGTCTTTCTTTCAGTGTGCGCTGTCCCTTTGTAAAGTATGGGAGGGCGCAAATTTATAGTTTGTTAGTCCTTCTTTAATGGACAAAACCATGTGCACTGCAGGTGGAGTTATTTTGTTTCTGTGCAGTGTAAATACTGGCTGCTTTATTTTTACACTGCGATTTTAGATTTCAGTTTGAATCTACCCAAATGCAACTCTGTTTGCAATCATACATTACCAGGGAGGTCTAGGAACAGGGCATTTACTCCCTCATGGAGAGGGTCAAGTAGGCAAGTATAGCATACAGATATGCAGAGTTGGTCACAGATCATTTGATAATAGAAATGCCTGGGTAACCCTGGGCAATGCTATGGTCATGCAGTATGAGCATGGGAAATAAGATGCTGCACCATGTTTTATTTGTATGGGATTGTGATTTATTTGTTGCGACGCATCTGCGTTTCAGAATCTCGGATAACTGCTAATAGCTCAACTCCCAAAAATACTGGCATTGCATACAACTCAAATTAAAGTTGCCGACTCTTGGGAAGAAAGCCAAGTTGGGACAGTGCTGAGAGATATGGGGGCGTGGCTTCACATAAGGGGCAGAGAGGGACACACAAGATTTTAGGAATACCTTCCCAACAGTCCTGATTCTCACAGGAATGTCAAGGTTTTTTGGGACATTCCCGCGTCCCGCCCGGGGCAGGCAGTGTCCTGTGGTGAGGGGGTGGCTGTTGAGTCCCCCCTGTCAGCTGCTGAGCAGCGCTAAATAGACGCTGTGCGCATGCGAACAGTGTTTATTCCCGCAGCCAGGGGGACTGGGGGCATGGCTAGAGGCTCACAGAGCCTCTGGGCTATGCCCCTGTAGAAATATGCCCCGGTGCTATTGCACCGGGACGAAAGGGGCAGTGCCGCCGCCGGGTGGTGCCGCCCCCTGCAGCCAGGGCCAGTGTACTAGTGCGGTCACTGGCCCTGCTGCTGGCTGGCGCCTGCTTCCTGGCCTGGGGTGGCCTGGCGCCACCCCGGGGAGCCGGAAGCAGACCCTCCAGTGACGCCAGGCGTGGGGGCAGCGGCGAGCCTTCGCCGCTGATCCCCACGAACAAAGGGGATTTGAATACGGCGCCAAAGGAGAGCCAATCATGGCTCTCGCTCTGGCGCCCAATGGGAAGTGGCGGCGGCGAGCCAATCCTGGCTCGCCACGTCACGAGCCCCGCCCCCGGGTGCTGGTTTGAACTAACCAGCGCCGGGGGCGGGAAGGGGAAGTCGGCGACGGAGCAGCAGAGGAGAGGAGACGGCTGGACGGAGCGAGGTCTGCCGCCGGAAGCCCCGGGAGGCGGCAGCTGTGTGCGGAGTACTGCTACACGCTGCCGCCCGCCGGGCGAAGGACACAGCGCCGGGGACAGCCGGCGAAGACGGAGGAAGCCCGGGTGCGGCGGGGTGCAACGCAAAAGAGCTTGCCCCGGCCCCCCGCTGCCCCGGTGAAGACTGCAGGAAGCCCGGAGGTGGTGGGAAGCATCCCACCTCCGGTGAAGACGGACCACCCTCGTGGCTGGACCAGGCTTGGTCCAGCGGAAGGCCCTAGGATGGGTAAGTCCACAGTGCGGGTCCCCTCCCTAGACCACCAGGTGTGCGGGCAATAGGTCCGTGGGCCCAATTCAGGCACCAGGCCTGTGGGTATTGTAGTCGGGCTCTAGGCCTGTGGGGACTTAAGGTTTTGTATTGTTGGGCCTCAGGCCCCTGTTGTATTGTTGGGCCTTAGGCCCCTGTTTTGTATTGTTGGGCCTTAGGCCCCTTTTGCACTGTTGGGCCTTAGGCCCTCCTGTATTGTTGGGCATTAGGCCCCTCTAGTGTCGTTGGGCATTAGCCCCTTTGTGTGTGGGTGGGCATTAGGCCCAGTGGTGCTCTGGGCTTTAGGCCCTTACATAGTAGGCCCCTCGGGCCCCATTGGGTTATTGGGTCACTGGACACCAGGTCCAGCTGGCTGTGGGCGCAAGGCCCTGATCGTGTACGAGGCTCAGACCCTGCTCGGGCTGAGGCCTCTCCTTAGAAGTAACGGGCCTGTATCGACAGGCCTCGAGTGCAGTTATCGCCGCAAGGGGTATCGCGGTAAGGCTAGGAACAGCCAGAGGGAGGTAGGCCCTCGCTAGGTGTTGGTGCAGTGTTGTCTCTTTACATTGCACTGTTTTACTTGACACCGTGTACTGTATGCTGTACTGGGGTTCACCAATCGTGGCCCTGTGCAGATTGTGTTCCTTTTCAGGTTGCGCGGGCGTTAGGCGCCAGGTTGCGTGACGCTAGGCCGTGGCATCGGAAGATCCGGCGCTAGTTCACAGGTTGCGCGGGCGTTAGGCGCCAGGTTGCAGGACGCTAGGCCGTGGCATCGGAAGATCCGGCGTTAGGTCCTAGGTTGCGCGACGCTAGGCTGTGGCATCTAAGGATCCAGCGCTAGGTCGCGAGTTACGTAAGCCGGCTTCAGGCCGCAGGGTGCGCAGGAGGTAAGCCGCATGCGCGTTGGTGTATTGCCCTGCCCTAGGGAGCAGGAGGTTACGTGAGTTCCTTTTCAGGTGCTGGTATCCGCACTGGAAGTGTGACGGTGGACCAGTGAACGACTGGTGAGTAGAAATTGTATTGAATCTGTTGTCGTGTTGTTTGTGCTCCTTCCCCTCCCCGGAGCGTTCCCCCACCTCAGTTACGCCTGCCGTGTTCCACAAGCGGGCGTAACCACTCTGAGGCCAATAGTGCCTGTGATGAGCATCCCCTCCCCCCCTTAGGGGGTTTTCCCCCTTGTTCCCCCTACAGGTGCAGTCGCTTCTGGAGACCAGTGGAGCAAGAGGAAGGTACCGGGACCGTCACAGGCCCGAAGGTAGGAGGCGGAGCGGGCGAGGTGAGTACGCACAGCGAGTGGTGCGCGCCGGGCCCTCTTACACCCCCACAGTGTCAAAAAGGGACTTAGCCTTGCAGGAAACCGCAAATATAGGTCACGTCCCCCTAATTTCATGCCCCACTTCCAGCAGCCAGAAAGTTAGGAGGTATGTTTTAGGTGAGGGCATGGCTGCATGTTCTTCTCACCATCATAGCATGCCCTGCATTGCACAGCCAGGGGAGGGAGCAGCATGTCTGCAATGACACAGGTCAGGGAGAGTAGGCAGGTTTGACTCATATCCACAGTAAAAAGAGGTTAAACAGCTAATATTCCAGTGCAATGTTTAAATAGTTTTTGCATTTATACATTGTATTTGGCATAACTAAGCAGTGGAACAGATCTGCACCTATTAATTATTTTGATGGGGTATGGGTCATTATGTCAACATTCAGTAGGTCAACACATGAAAAGGTTGACATGGGTTTTTCATGTTTTTTTGTGTCTGTCGACATATGTCAACGTGGACACTGAGCTCACCATGCTCTGGGCACGATGCCTCACTGCACTTGGTGCACTTTTATATTCTCCCTATATGCCCACTCAGATGGTGAAGTATGAACAAGTCATTTTTTAAAAAAAAAATCATGAAAAACTATATTTTTCTTTGTCAACCATTTACATGTAAACATTTTGCTTGTGTCCACCTAAGGCATGTTGACATTTTTTATGTGTCGACCTATTGTATCGACCAAATGTCCGCGTACTATTTAGATGCAATAAAAGTACTGCTACGAGAGTCCTCATATCTTTGAGACCATGTACAGTAGCACATGCTGTGTTCTGTGATTCTGAGACATATTTCCTTTTATACATGTCCTGAGAGGGTTTTATCTATTTAAAAAACTGCTGCACTTGTGTGTTGGAGTGGTTATAATTATCTTACTCAGGAAGCAACCTCAATTACAAGACGAGAGGCTGTAAATATAAAACGTGTGCTTATAGCTAGCTCTTTAGGAGCAGCATTTACTTATGCATAATCAGCTGCAACGCTTCCCAAATTAGCTCTAACCATTGGTAAAAGCATTACTACAAACCCATAAAATAATCCAAGTATTAGAGTGTAAATGTATGCTCTCCTGAGAAGAAAGGGCCATTAGGATGTTCTTACTGAATCTGCGTCGGCAGTTAAAAAAAAAAAGTGTATATTTAAAAGTTATTAACCCTTTGAGTGCCAGCATCTTTGTGAGAGATGTTCAAAATATCCGCTGAAAATGCCAGCGTTGCTCACATTTGTTATATCAATTCAAATAAAAATGTTGCGTTAAAAAAAGTTGTTGCTTGGCAATTTTCACACTTATTTTTTGACAAGTTCACTTGGGTTGAGAGAGTTAAGGCCCATACACACTTGACGACTTTGAGCTGAAATCATCAAAACATCATGTTTGAGTGGCTTTCACCTCTAAAGGCCCATACACACTTGACGATTTTCGCCTGAAAATCGGTCAAAACAGCCGTTTTGAGCGATTTTCCGCTGAAAATCGACTAGTGTGTATGCCCCCCAGACTGCCGACTAGCGATGATGCGCGCTCCCGCATCATCGCTAGCGAGGTCCCTCGTCGGCTGGTTTTACCAGCATGTCTAGCGATGATGGATGGTTTTTTATCCATCATCGCTGTGTGTGTATGCAGCAGGCTGAAAGATTATCCACTTTCAGCCCGCTATACCGCCCCAAAGCCTCCCCCTGCTCTCTCCCCCCTTCCCCTGCTCAGACGGAACATGGGGAAGACGCACTGCCGGCAGCCACCCCTCCGCCCGCAAGTCTGGCCATCCGCAGCGGCTCCCGGTCCCCCTGTCATCGGTGTCCGCACTCAGCATGAGCTTCCAGCCGCCTGCCCACTCCGAAGTCCATCTGCCCCCCGCACGCAGCAACTCCCGGTCCCTCTGTCACCTGTCATCGGTGTCAGCACTCGTCATGAGCTTTCAGCCGCCTGCCCGCTCCGAAGTCCATCTGCCCCCCGCACGCAGCAGCTTCCAGCCCCCCTGCTGCCGCATCACTACTGCTGAAAATAAAACAGCAGCAATTTTTACGTGGTGAGACCATATATATATATGACCACTGCCACAATATAAATATATATATATATATATATATATATAATATATAAATATATATGACCACTGCCACTATATATATATAAATAACTTGGATTCTGCAGCCTGGCACTCTCCCATATAGTCAGCAGCCTCAGTGCCTTCTGGGGGTGGTATGTAACGTAGAAGAAGTAGCAGCAGCACTCAGCAGGTCTTTCAAAAAATTATTATATTTTCAAAGTGAACAAACTGACGTTTCGGAGCTCACATGCTCCGTTATCAAAGTGGACTGTCTCACCAGTTCACTGTGATAACGGAGCATGTGAGCTCCGAAACGTCAGTTTGTTCACTTTGAAAATATAATAATTTTTTTGAAAGACCTGCTGAGTGCTGCTGCTACTTCTTCTACGATATATATATATATATATATATATATATATATATATATATATATATATTGCGAACAGTCGGCACTGGCTCTCTTCAGTTGCGCTTGCGGTGCCCGGACCACGAAAGGTGCAAATATTGATACAATCTCCGGCACTCGATCAAAGAAGCTCACCACATCAAAATATTGCTATGCAACGTTTCGGACCTTTTATTAGGCCCGTCGTCAGGCAGTACAGTATCAAAAAACAAGTGTACAACACATACCTTTATACCAGAAGCCTTCATCTTTGCCGCGCCGTCCCAGTCCGTGACTTCCGCCCCTCCACCGGAAATGTGGAGCTTGCGTCACTCCCACCTTCCCCGGGAGCATAGTACGTTGTCATGGTGATCTGGCGCGTCTAGATGATGCGTACATGTGCAGAAAGTAAATAACACCTAAATATGGACATACAACAAACAACACATTAATATATATATATTTACAATATGTACAGGTCAAGGATATAGGTGCAATATATAATACAGTTACCGATGATGCAATACGAGACTTATAAATTTCATAAAAACATACTGAGATTTAATTGCTCGTTAAGTCCCCTCGGATGTACTGTATCTAATATATGGATCCATTTGGATTCCAAACGCAGCAGCTGTTTACCCCTATCCCCTCCCCTGTGATCATCAGGGATATGATCTATTATCATATGTTTTAAACTGGATATGGTGTGATGTTCATTAAGAAAGTGCTTGGCGACCGGTTGGTCATTGCCTTTGCCACTTAGTGCTGCCCTTATGGCAGATCTATGCAGCGCCATTCTGTCTTTGAATGGCAATATGGTTTTACCCACATATGCCATTCCACATGGGCATTTAATCATGTATATAACATGTGTGGTACTACAGGTGAGCGGGTGTCTGATGGTGTATTTAGTGCCATTATGTGGGTGGTGAAAATACTTGCCAGCTATCATGTGACTGCACGTAGTGCAACCAGTGCACTTATGGCAGCCATTCTGTTTGGCATTTATACCCTTCATGGCATTAACATGTTCTGTCACGTCAGATCTTATCACCCAATCCCTTATGTTCTTGCCACGCTTGTAGCAGGGGCGCATCTTAGTTTTCTTCAAGCATTTCAGGTCCCTGTCATTCTGCACTGTTGGCCACAAATTGTGGGTGATCCTTCTCACTTCCTTATGCATCACATCAAAATTGTGTACCCAGTTGATCACATCTTCTGCATCATTATTCTCTCGGTGAGTAGTGAGGACTTCATGTCGACTAAGTCTGTCAACCTTAGCTTTTGCTTTTGTCAGGGTTTGTTCTTTATAACCTCTCCGTCTGAATTTATCCAACATGTTTTCCATTTGGTCCTCACACTCTTTGGGGTCACTAGTAATTCTTTTAACCCTTAGTAATTGGGAATAAGGGAGGCTGTCTAGCGTTGGTTGGGGATGGTAACTGTCAGCTCTTAAAAGCGTGTTGCGATCAGTCGGTTTGCTGTATAAACTGGTCACTATTCTGTCACTTTCCAGTCTGATATTTACGTCTAAAAATGGTACACATTCCCTGCTCATTTTGAAAGTGAATTTTATGGGACTGTCTTGTTCATTGATATTACTCATCAATGTCTGGAAATCATCATAAGACCCAGACCATATAAGGAACAGGTCATCTATAAATCTTTTGAAAAATAGGACCCTGTCCCTTACTTCCCTGTTAAAAAACAGGTCTTTTTCTATAATGGCCATATAGGCATTGGCGTACGTTGGAGCGACATGGGATCCCATAGCAACGCCAGTGAGCTGGGCGTAATAGTTGCCATTAAAATAGAAATAGTTGCGTTCCAACACTAATCTCATTAATGTCACAAACCACTCTACATCAGGTCCTCTATATAGTTCGTGGTTAGTGAGTAATTTCTTTACAGCCAGCAGACCCGCCTCATGTGGTATGCTGGTGTAAAGACTGGTTATATCCAAGGTTACTAACCAGGCATTGTGCGGAAGGTTACCCAAATTCTGTAGACAAATCAACAAATCAGTGGTATCCTTAATATAAGTGTCCCCCGCCTGTACACATGGTTGCAAGTGATGATCTAAAAATTGTGATACATTGCTGTATAAAGAATCCCTTGCGGATATAATGGGCCTACCCGGTGGGTTGACCATATTTTTATGTATCTTAGGCAACGTGTACAGGAGGGGCACTCTTGGATAATCAACAGTAAGAAATTGCAGAGTCATATCGTTAATTACACCATTGTTATGCATTTCTTTCAAGGTATTGTCTAACTCAACCTTGAACCTCTTGGTTGGATCTCTGCTCAGTTTCATATAGGTACTGGTTTCACTGAGCTGGTTATAGATCTCTGCCACATATTTATCCACATCCTGGACCACCACCCCTCCCCCCTTATCAGCTGCTCTAAAGACTACATCACGGTATGTGCTGAGTTGTTTTAAAGCCTTCCATTCGTCTGAGTCCAGATTATTTCTATAAATGCAGGGAGTTTTTGTAGCTTCCAAGATCTGGTTGTCGACAGCTCTAGTGTAGCCTTGTATTGCTACATTGGTCGACACTGGATCAAATTTGGACTTTCTGCGAAAATGATTAATATCTGGTTCCTCAGTCCTGTCTTTTTGGTTACCAAAAAATTCTCTGAGTCTTAAGGTCCTGTTGAATTTATATTGGTCGACACGCCAATCGAATGTGTCGAATGTATTGGTGGGTACATACCCTAAACCTTTATTCAGGACCGCTGTTTCCTGTTCAGAGAATTTTCTTGTGGACAGGTTAAATACTAGGCATTCCTCTTGCCCCTGGCCTTGTCTTTTTTGGCCACGGTGGCACTGCCCGCCTCGTCTTGTTGGCTGTTTTTTGCGCCCCGTCCTCTCCGGGTCAGCACGCCTAAAGGGGGTCGTTGGGATGTTTTAGATCCTCTACCACGCTGGCTGGACTCATCAGAGGAGTTTTGATAATCACTGGAAGTGGCATCATCTCTTCCTCTCCGTCCATATTGGCGCTTCCAGTTGTGTCGATTATATTGGTTTTCCTGTCCGCCTGTTAACCATCTGTAAACTCTGGACTCCTGGTAGTCTTTGTCCACCACCTCAAATTTTTTCTTTTTAAACGCTACGAGTTCTTTCTTATAATTGGCCACTTGTGTTTGTAATTTACTGAACAATACAGTCTCAGTTGTTGGTGAAAAAGTTGTAATGTGACTCAATTGAAAGTCATCAATTTTTTTCTTAATCAGCGCCAATTCCCGTGCTGATTCTTCCACGACTAGCGTCATGAGGTCCATGGAGCATTTATTCATGACCGCTATCCAGCGGCGTACAAAATCTTTATTGTACCTCCCAATGGTAGGTGAGTTCTTGACCCGAAATCCTCTGGGGATATAATCGACACAACTGGAAGCGCCAATATGGACGGAGAGGAAGAGATGATGCCACTTCCAGTGATTATCAAAACTCCTCTGATGAGTCCAGCCAGCGTGGTAGAGGATCTAAAACATCCCAACGACCCCCTTTAGGCGTGCTGACCCGGAGAGGACGGGGCGCAAAAAACAGCCAACAAGACGAGGCGGGCAGTGCCACCGTGGCCAAAAAAGACAAGGCCAGGGGCAAGAGGAATGCCTAGTATTTAACCTGTCCACAAGAAAATTCTCTGAACAGGAAACAGCGGTCCTGAATAAAGGTTTAGGGTATGTACCCACCAATACATTCGACACATTCGATTGGCGTGTCGACCAATATAAATTCAACAGGACCTTAAGACTCAGAGAATTTTTTGGTAACCAAAAAGACAGGACTGAGGAACCAGATATTAATCATTTTCGCAGAAAGTCCAAATTTGATCCAGTGTCGACCAATGTAGCAATACAAGGCTACACTAGAGCTGTCGACAACCAGATCTTGGAAGCTACACAAACTCCCTGCATTTATAGAAATAATCTGGACTCAGACGAATGGAAGGCTTTAAAACAACTCAGCACATACCGTGATGTAGTCTTTAGAGCAGCTGATAAGGGGGGAGGGGTGGTGGTCCAGGATGTGGATAAATATGTGGCAGAGATCTATAACCAGCTCAGTGAAACCAGTACCTATATGAAACTGAGCAGAGATCCAACCAAGAGGTTCAAGGTTGAGTTAGACAATACCTTGAAAGAAATGCATAACAATGGTGTAATTAACGATATGACTCTGCAATTTCTTACTGTTGATTATCCAAGAGTGCCCCTCCTGTACACGTTGCCTAAGATACATAAAAATATGGTCAACCCACCGGGTAGGCCCATTATATCCGCAAGGGATTCTTTATACAGCAATGTATCACAATTTTTAGATCATCACTTGCAACCATGTGTACAGGCGGGGGACACTTATATTAAGGATACCACTGATTTGTTGATTTGTCTACAGAATTTGGGTAACCTTCCGCACAATGCCTGGTTAGTAACCTTGGATATAACCAGTCTTTACACCAGCATACCACATGAGGCGGGTCTGCTGGCTGTAAAGAAATTACTCACTAACCACGAACTATATAGAGGACCTGATGTAGAGTGGTTTGTGACATTAATGAGATTAGTGTTGGAACGCAACTATTTCTATTTTAATGGCAACTATTACGCCCAGCTCACTGGCGTTGCTATGGGATCCCATGTCGCTCCAACGTACGCCAATGCCTATATGGCCATTATAGAAAAAGACCTGTTTTTTAACAGGGAAGTAAGGGACAGGGTCCTATTTTTCAAAAGATTTATAGATGACCTGTTCCTTATATGGTCTGGGTCTTATGATGATTTCCAGACATTGATGAGTAATATCAATGAACAAGACAGTCCCATAAAATTCACTTTCAAAATGAGCAGGGAATGTGTACCATTTTTAGACGTAAATATCAGACTGGAAAGTGACAGAATAGTGACCAGTTTATACAGCAAACCGACTGATCGCAACACGCTTTTAAGAGCTGACAGTTACCATCCCCAACCAACGCTAGACAGCCTCCCTTATTCCCAATTACTAAGGGTTAAAAGAATTACTAGTGACCCCAAAGAGTGTGAGGACCAAATGGAAAACATGTTGGATAAATTCAGACGGAGAGGTTATAAAGAACAAACCCTGACAAAAGCAAAAGCTAAGGTTGACAGACTTAGTCGACATGAAGTCCTCACTACTCACCGAGAGAATAATGATGCAGAAGATGTGATCAACTGGGTACACAATTTTGATGTGATGCATAAGGAAGTGAGAAGGATCACCCACAATTTGTGGCCAATAGTGCAGAATGACAGGGACCTGAAATGCTTGAAGAAAACTAAGATGCGCCCCTGCTACAAGCGTGGCAAGAACATAAGGGATTGGGTGATAAGATCTGACGTGACAGAACATGTTAATGCCATGAAGGGTATAAATGCCAAACAGAATGGCTGCCATAAGTGCACTGGTTGCACTACGTGCAGTCACATGATAGCTGGCAAGTATTTTCACCACCCACATAATGGCACTAAATACACCATCAGACACCCGCTCACCTGTAGTACCACACATGTTATATACATGATTAAATGCCCATGTGGAATGGCATATGTGGGTAAAACCATATTGCCATTCAAAGACAGAATGGCGCTGCATAGATCTGCCATAAGGGCAGCACTAAGTGGCAAAGGCAATGACCAACCGGTCGCCAAGCACTTTCTTAATGAACATCACACCATATCCAGTTTAAAACATATGATAATAGATCATATCCCTGATGATCACAGGGGAGGGGATAGGGGTAAACAGCTGCTGCGTTTGGAATCCAAATGGATCCATATATTAGATACAGTACATCCGAGGGGACTTAACGAGCAATTAAATCTTAGTATGTTTTTATGAAATTTATAAGTCTCGTATTGCATCATCGGTAACTGTATTATATATTGCACCTATATCCTTGACCTGTACATATTGTAAATATATATATATTAATGTGTTGTTTGTTGTATGTCCATATTTAGGTGTTATTTACTTTCTGCACATGTACGCATCATCTAGACGCGCCAGATCACCATGACAACGTACTATGCTCCCGGGGAAGGTGGGAGTGACGCAAGCTCCACATTTCCGGTGGAGGGGCGGAAGTCACGGACTGGGACGGCGCGGCAAAGATGAAGGCTTCTGGTATAAAGGTATGTGTTGTACACTTGTTTTTTGATACTGTACTGCCTGACGACGGGCCTAATAAAAGGTCCGAAACGTTGCATAGCAATATTTTGATGTGGTGAGCTTCTTTGATCGAGTGCCGGAGATTGTATCAATATATATATATATATATATATATATATATATATATATATATATATATATATATATATATATATATATATATATATATATATATATATAACCACTGCCAACAATGATAAGGCTGTCCAATTTTTTTTTTAAATAAATATATATATATATATATATATGTGTATACATACACACATATCTATAGCTAATGAGGCCGCCACTCCCGCCACCCCCACTGAGGTTAGTGCGCTCCAGTGCCCTCCCAATGGGCAACAGCCAGACGATAGATGAGGAATAATCAGACGCCACTCGAAGACTTGTCAATCATCAAATAAGTGTATTAGCAGAAAACTTTTTTTTCTGCTAATACACTTATTTGATGATTGAAAAGTGTTTGAGTGCCGCCTGATTTATACTCCTCTATCTATCTATATATGCACCACAGCCCACCAATTTATATTATGGCAGAAATGCAACACATACATTGTTGGCGCAGGCCGGCAATGTATGCGTTACTGCAGCTACTGCCCAATGTATATTATGGCGGTAACGGCCATGGCGGCATTTACCTGATCACTGGGCTCCAAATATACCCAGCCCAGTGATCAGTTCTGAATTAGGCACCAAGCACAGAAATGCACTGAAATTAAAGGGCCCCTGCTCCCACCCTTGGAATACAAACCCCGCCCATTATGTAAATATCCTTTTATAATGAAAGATTTTCATCAAAGTCTTTCGCTGCTTGAAAATCTCTCGCTCTTTGGGGAAAATAGTTCAGTGTGTACGCACTACTTTGGTGAAAGATATATCTTTAAGAGATTTTGGCAAAGTCTTTTGAAATGAAAATCTCTAAGTGTGTATGGGCCTTAAGACGTCTGCTCATTTTTGTCTGCTGTCCCTTCAAATTCTCCTTAGTGTGGCACATGCACCCCTAATGAGGCGCTCACCCACACAACACTAAAGCCGCCTGTCTACTCCGCCCGCCGTGACCCCAGCACTGCAGCGACCAACCAGGGAAAATACTCTTAAGGTGCGTACAAGTTGGACACACCTGTGGGTTTTTTGCAATATCCCCCATCGCCTTAACATGCAAGACAGCAGAGGATATCACTAGTGAGTGGCATCCAGATGCATCATGGCCCACACTGTTGTTCGTTGTCTACATTGGCAGGTAAGCAAGCATGTATACCCAACTTTAGTGTTCACAGCAGAAGTGAAAAACCCAATTTTCCACCAAGGGAAGGATGGCAGGAAAGAGAGCAATCAAACGGTTTGCCAACATTCCATCTGCCCCCTCTGGGAGAGGAAAGCGAGCTTGTGCAGCAGGGGGCGAGGCTGGCAGGTGTGATGTAGAATGGCAGCAGGGGGCTCAGGTTAGGATGTGGCACAGGGCGCATGGTGCTTGTGGTCACATCATCATGGCCATGCCCCTGCTACACAATGCCGATATTACATGCATGGCATATTCCACAGTCCCTTTCAGGTTGCTCTTTTGCTATGGAGTATGACTGTAGTAGGACTGAGAAGCACCTAAGACCAAATTCCCCCAATGGAATGTGATATTTGTATTGAGCATGCATAACAGAGCTTTGAGTATAATCTGCTAAATTAAATATATTCAATAAGTAATTGGGCATATTTTGAATTGGCTATATTGTCACTTCAAAGATGCATTAGCTTTTTGTTTACAATACAGTATAGTAAACATTTTGACCACTCTGAGAATTTGACATTTTTATAATATATTAAATGTTTTTCTTCAGAAAACATATAAGAGCATACTTGCCTACTTTTGAAAAATAGTTTTAGGGAGATTATAGTTGGAGGCAGAATTTTGCACAGCGCCCCATTGAGGGGGGGGGGGGGGGGTGTCATGCTCCACCTAAAGGGCGTCTAGTTCCATATATGGAGAGATTGTGAATGTGGCACCTAGAAGTGGGGGTGTTTACTGCTACATCTAAGAGTTATCTTTTAAATCTACTTATATACAAATGTAGATGAGCCCGAAAGCAGTTAGTAAGAGCTACTATACTTGCTAAAGTGCTGGAAAATGGTGCCGATGATTCAATGTAAATGTATCAGTATCTATTTCCTTTTTTCCCCAAAAAAGGTAACTGTATAATGTGGGCTAGGTGAAATGAGGGAGATTGCTAGACTGCAGGAGAGAGGGAGATTGCTGCTATTTCAGGGAGTCTCCTGCAGAATGCAGAAGGGTAGGCAACTATGTTTAAGAGGACAGTCTGTGGTACAGAGTCTATTTTTTTATTTTGCAGGTGCTAAATGTTGGTTTCAAACAAGTGGTAAATACATACATACATACATACATATATACATACATACATACATACATACATACATACATACATACATACATTTATTACCCCTTCTGCTGGAGGGGGAAGCCTGGTCCTGTGTATCTGGAATGTGAACCAGTTATCATGGCTACACTTTCCGCCATTACTTTTAATGTCGGTCCAGCCTAGGATGCATAGCCATACACTCGGATGGATGATCAGTTTTCAGTTATACCCAGTGCTATTTTTCAGCAGGAACCAGCAGGAACTCAGTTTCTGAACCTCTAATTAAATATGATGTCATCAGGAACAGGGATCCTGAACCTGTTCTGGGCCAAAATGTACTTTCCATAAAAAATGTTTTACTTGAAAGTCCCCTGTGAGTGCCTTTGTTTCTAAATACGGTACTCTTTACCTAGAACGGCGCCAGCGATTGAAATCGCGGTCGTCGTGGGTAAAAATCGCGGTCATCGCGGGTAAATCGGGATGACCGCGATGACCGCGATCACCGCGATTTTCCCATAGGGAACAATGTTAAAACGGCAGATTGACCGCGATTTTACTGTTAAATGCCTCAATGGACCCGATTTGGGGCCAAAAAGGCCAAATTAACCCTTAAATGTCCCCCCAAATTTTTAACGCCACCCCACGATCCACGCCAACCCGAAGCGTGGCGAGCCCAGCGAGCCCGCGAGGGGCGGCGGTACGCGTCCTCCGACCTTTTCATGCCCTACTATCCACTAGGGCGTGGTGTGAGAATATAATAGTGTGGCGAGCGCAGCGAGGGGACGCGGATACCTTCACAGGTAGACGCGTCCCCTCGCGGGCTTCACAGGTGTCCGCCTCGCCACGGACACCTGTGAAGCCCGCGAGGGGACGCGCATAACTGTGAAGGTATCCGCGTCCCCTCGCGGGGCGCGCTGCGCTCGCCACGCTTCGGGCTCGGTGGCTCGCTGCGCTCGCCACACTATTATATTCTCACACCACGCCCTAGTGGATAGTAGGGCATGAAAAGGTCGGAGGACGCGTACCGCCGCCCCTCGCGGGCTCGCTGCGCTCGCCACGCTTCGGGTTGGCGTGGATCGTGGGGTGGCGTTAAAAATTTGGGGGGACATTTAAGGGTTAATGGGCTCTGTGGCCCATTTAACATTGATTCCTATGGCCAAATCGGGTGGATTGAGGCATTTAACAGTAAAATCGGGTCCATCGCGCCTTTTAACATTGATTCCTATGGGAAATCGGGAGCATCGCGTCGCGGGCATCGCGGGTACATTTATGGCCGGCCGCGACGCGACCGACACGATTTTCATGTTTAACATTGGTTTCAATGGGAAATCGCGGGCATCGCGTCGGTCGCGTCGCGGCCATACATAAATGTACCCGCGATGCCCGCGACGGGCGCCCTTCTAGGTAAAGAGTACCCTAAATACAATATGTACATCTCACTCACGCATATAAATATATATTTTTTATTAATTTTTTTCTATTTTATTGATCCACCCCCAGATCTGGGTTGGATCTGGGATTGTGATCCGTGTCCGAACTGGCTTAGCTATGTGAAAGGGGTATTATTTGGCCATTTAGGGGGTGCTCCCCATTTGATAGTCCAAAAGTTGATGTGCTCCCCTGTTGCCCCAATTTATTTCTGCATCCCTCCCAATATAATTCTGCTTGAAGATATTATTCAGTTGCAAAAAAACAGTAAGAATGACAATTATCAGTTATGTATTTTTAAAACCAGCCCTTGTATTCTTGGTGATTACAGTAAATCGGTACATCCGGTAGTAGTTGACTACCCTACCGGATTCCGCAGAAGAATCCCATGTCAAGCTTTTATCTCTTCAATGCCTCCCTGCATTATAAATCCAAAATCCAAATTCTTTGTACTCTTCATTGCAGCTAGAGCCTAGAGGACACCAAGGAATTTCTGGGCAAGAACAAACAATTACAGCAACTCAATGCCTAAAATCTCACAGACTTGTTCAAGACGTTCAGTTGCTGTTCTGACAAAAAAAATCAGATTGGAAAGAAATGTTAGCTACAGATACGTCCTCTTCTGCAACATTCCTTCTTCCATCATTTCAAGTTGTAATGAATTAAGCTCTGATTAGCTGCATTGGGAAGACTGATTATTACAGAGATTTGGGAAGCGCCACAATTGTTGAGCAACAATCTCCTTTCCTGTCCATATTGTAATAAAAGAAGCTGTGGGGGGATTATCTGGCTGATGCAGCGAAAGCGTGTGGATGCAAAATAGAGTGACGTAAATCCTCCATATTAATGAACAATTAATATTCTTAAAATTGTTGCTACGATGTGATGATATAGATAATCAAATAATAAACCAAAGAGAGATGTAAGTCAACCTAGAGGACCAATAACAGAACATCACTCTTGGATGAAAAATACATTTTACTCAGGTGTAGATGTATGAAGCAGTGATAAGGGAGGAAGAGGGAGCCAGAGGAGGAGTGGCCCATGGCAACCAATCAGCATTGAAGTACCATCTATAATTAGCATAATATAAAATGATACAGAGCAGCTGATTGGTTGCCATGTACCACTTCTCCTCTGGCTCACTTCTCCTCCCTTATCACTGCTTCATACATCTACCTCAATCTGGGGTTACGGTTACCACTGTAGATTTCTTGTACCTCTAACACTCCCTGATGCATTTAGACTTGATGGAGTCTTTGTCAATAGCCTAAGCAAACCATTTGGAAACAGGATAATAAATGCACATTTCCTTAATCGCTTGAATCGATTGTAGGTGACTCATGAAGTACCCACTATGCTCTCACAGTAGTGTGTTGATCACAGAAGTATACCGCAGCATTTATTTGCCTATGACACAAAGTTTTTTTTTTTGTTTTGTTTTTTACTTTCTAAAAGGACCAGAACATGACCAATGGCAAACTAATAGGTGGGTTACAATGAGGTCCAGATATGACATGACAGGGATAATGTGACAACCCATGATAGTCTATTCAAAAATGGTACAATGCATTATTAGAGGATCCATAGAAAACCAAATTTAACACCCTAGAATTCCTACTGTTGCTTCCTATGACTTTATGGCCTCCTGTTCTCAATGGTCTTGGTGAGGATAAATGCAGGAGAGAAACAGTAGCACCTCCAGACAAAGGGACAGATTCCTTATACAGAATGTCTTCCCACTGATGTGTTTAGTGTGATGAAGCCGGTTACTGTGGTTTTAAAAACCCTCAGTTCTTTGAGATAACCTAACAAATATTTATTCTTTAAACATACCCACCAAAGCTTTCTAGCAAAGTGAATTGTGACAACATGGAATACTTTTTTTGGGTGAACCTGAAATTTTCTGGCACATTATGCTATGCCCAGCAACATGTGCACACACGGACATCGCATAAGCCAGTATTATGGATGTGATATGGTCACTAGGCAATGCTTAAACAACTATTACAATAAATGTCTCTATATTACCCAATGCCCAAGGGTGAAATGTAATCACTGCTAAGTGCCCTGTAAAGCCCTATTAACAGTATAAATCATGCATCACCTCTTTTCATCTTTTAAACATTATGCTCTTGGTTGCACAGCAGCTACAGGATCTTCTATTTAATCATGCGGAACTGTACAACTTGTGGCTGGAGGTTATTGAATAGCATTTTATTCACTGTTACATCTTAACCAAGTGCTTTATTACATTTCATAAAATGGGACTTGTATACCAATCAGTTTCTTTTAATATGTTTCCTTTTGAACAAAGAAAGATAAATTCAAGATAGATTTATAGATTTACTTGGTATTTAATGGTCATTATTCATTTCTAAGTCTCCTGGAGTTCTCTGCTGCTTTTTACACTGATTGCTCCTACAAATACTAAATTCTCTAGATCCGATCCTATCATCCTACTAGTCAAATAATCTTATTTTGTCCTTGATCTTGAAAATGATGTGTGCAGGTGTTCTTATTGCAGAGTTGCTGTTTATAGGCAGACACCAGTGGATGACTCAAACTATGAGCACTGAGTTACTTTACCATTGGTGGTGGTTTATAGAAAGTAACAAGTACAGCTAGGGTTGCCACCTCTCCCGGATTTCCGGGGTTCTCCTTTCTGGAGGCTTTTCCTGTCTAACGAATTCTGGGAATCTCCCGGAATCTGGGTTTCTAAAAAAGCCTCCAGGCTTGCCTTCAGCCCACCACTGCCTCACCCCCCTTTAGTGCGTGCTGCCGCTGCGGTCCTGTGGAGCGAGTTGCCCATCAAATGCACTTGCGCATCTCACGAGTGTTTGTCTGCAGGCCCAACACTGGACAGGAGGTGTGTCAGGGGCACCACTTGAGGGTGATCTTGAGGCCTGTGGCTGCCGCTTGCAGTGCAGTGGCCTCTGCTTCATCCGTAAGTCCTGACCAGCTGCAGTGCTGTGGCCACTCTATGGCGGCTGGTCAGACAGTCCTCCTGCCGCCGCTGCCAGAGACCATGCCCACTTTTTCTGAATAGGCCATGCCCACTTCTCCCATACCGGGAGTGCGCACGCATTATTATGAGGTGGGTGGGGATCTCCAGGAATCGATGAGTGAGGTGGCAAACCTAGTTACAGCTGTACCCGCTGTTAAACACTGGTTCTCATGGAGCAGAGCAGGGTGTCATACAGCTCACAAGCTGGTGAATGTATTGTAGGCAATGTATAGAATAGCAGGTACACTTGAATTATTGGGAGTGGTAGATAATTGTAGGTCTCTTTAGAGCAGGCATGTCCAGCTGTTGTGAAACTACAAGTCCCATCATGCCTTGCCATAGTTTTGCTATTAGGGAATGCTAAAACTATGGCAAGGCATGCTGGGATGTGTAGTTTCACAACATCTGGAGGGCCACAGTTTGGACATGCCTGCTTTAGAGGCTTGTGGAAGACCTGTATCGTTAACTGTGATGCTGTATCATAGTGATCTCAGTGGCCATCTTGGTATAGGGCATGAAGCTTCCCTGGAGAACACGAAGACTACAGTCTACACATAAGCATTTTGCTCCATTACATTCCTGCAATCTTTTTCTCAGCCATCTGTCCTTTTTTGCCTATACCATCTTGCCTGAAAAACTACAGTAATACATTTATTTGGATTTTGTATCCTCTCTGGAAGGATGATTCTCAAATGGAATTATCCGCTCTGAATTGCTCACTACTGAATGTACTCTTATCACCTCTTTATAGTTCAGAAGCCTAGTTATCAAAGCACTGCAAAGTGATCACCAGTTCTACTTTACTAATGTCAAAATGCCAGGTCTGCACCTGATCAATTCCCAAGAAAAACGAAGTTCCATTCTCAGTGGGGATCTCAATAAAACAATATATACATTATATATGATTAAGTCTAGACATTGTTACGGCATTTAATTTCACATGTCATAAATCAAACATCAAGGGTAAAATTGAAAACACCAGTAGGAACCATATCCAATTGTATAAAATACCCAATATGTTTAAAAAGGCTGCAAGAATACAGGGTGTGCGCATCACTCAGGTGGTATAGGACAATATTCCGGGGGCCAAATGTAATAGGGTGAGAGTTTCAGAAAGTGAGAGATTTTGGGAGAGTTTTCCCATGTTTTTTAAAGCAGCAATCAATTACATGGCCAAATCAACCTGGGTTTGCAGTGTAATTGATTGCTGCTTTAAAAAACATGGGAAAACTCTCCCAAAATCTCTCACTTTCTGAAACTCTCACACTATTACATTTGGCCCCTGGTGCGTTTCTCAGAATATGTGACAACTGGGGATGTTGGGCTGGATTTCATAGAACACATTCAACTCCAACTTTTTACTCAGATCTGTTCTATTAGTCCATGCACAATCTTGGTGCATTTTAAATTAGGGATGTGCACCGGCCACTTTTCGGGTTTTGGGTTCTGATTACCATGAGGTTTTGGGTTCTAATGGGTTTTGGCAAAACACCTCCTAAGTGTTTTGTGTTTGGATTTTTTGGGTTTTGGGTTCTGATTTTTTTTGTTAAAAAAGCATAAAAACTGCTTTTTTTTGCTCCTACGCTATATTAGCCTCAATAACATTCATTTCCACTCATTTCCAGTCTATTCTTAACACCTCACACCTCACAATATTATTTTTAGGGCAAAAGGTTGCACCGAGGTAGCTGGATAACTATGCTAAGCCAAACAAGGCACAAACACGTGGCTCATGCAAAAGTGGCACTGCAGCAGTAGATACAGCAGTACTAGGCACCAGATAGGTAGATACGGCAGTACTAGTAGGCACCAGACAGGTAAATACAGCAGTACTAGGCAACAGACAGGTAGATAAGATAGTAATAGGCACTAGGCACCAGACAGGTAGATACGTCAGCAATACTAGTATTGTGCCCAGCAGAATTTATAATAATTAATTTTATTATTAGGTACTGCTTGGCAGTGGCACACAGTGCACCAGCAGCATGAAATTATTTTTTACAGTCCCACACAGCACAAGTATTATTTTTTAATTAAATTAGATATAGCAGCCTAGTATGTAGTTGTACTACTAGGTAGGTAGGTACACTTAGGCAGTAACACTGCCTAAGTGTAAATAATACTGGCAACCTCTATTCACAGTATTCAGTGCAGGCAGCACCAGTGGACTATATATAATTCAATTAAGTATTAATAATATAGCAGCCTAGTAGGTAGAGAAAATAAACTACTAGGTAGGCAGGAAGGCAGGCAGTAGCACTGCCAGTGGTCACCACAAAAGGTAGTTATATTACACACCACCAGTAGCTTTATGCAGTGCACCAGCAGAATTTATAATAATTAATTTTTTTATTAGGTACTGCTTGGCAGTGGCACTCAGTGGCACACATCAGTGCACCAGCAGCATGGAATTATTTTTTACAGTCCCACACAGCACAAGTATTATTTTTTAATTAAATTATATATACCTGTAGCAGCCTAGTATGTACTAGGTAGGTACACTAGGTAGGCAGTAGCACTGCCAGTGGCAACAGTGGACTAAGTAACTAAATAATACTGGCAGACTGAGTCATAACTACTTTTTTGCGCCCCCCCCCCCCCCCCCCCCGCCGGACATTTCCGGCGCACCCCCCCCCCCCCCCCCCCCCCCCGAAATATTAACCCCCCTCCTTACCCGTTCCCATATCCGCCGGCGCTTCTGCCTCTAACCCGACACGCAGATCTGTGTCGGGTGACGGGCGGTCCCCGGCTCCGGCTGCAGTGCTAATATAATAACAGACACTCGGAAAATGGCTGCCCCCATACAGCATTATGGGGGCAGCCATTTTCCGAGTGTCTCTTATTATATTAGCACTGCAGCCGGAGCCGGGGACCGCCCGTCACCTGACACAGATCTGCGTGTCGGGTTAGAGGCAGCGGCGCCGGCGGCAATGGGGTAAGGAGGGGGAGGACAGGAGTCGGGAGCCGGGACCAGGCGGTAACTATAGTCCCACAGACCCCCCAGGCGCCCACACCTGCCTAGCACCTCCCCGCCACCGCGGGGGCTGCGGGACTATAGTTACGCCAGTGCTGGCAGATTCAGTGCAGGCAGCACCAGTGGACTATATATAATATAATTAATTATTCATATAATATATATTACAGCACAGCACCAGAGGTAGGCCCCAGCACAGAGGAGACAGTAGTACTACAGTTAGACTGTCCTCCTTGCTAGGGAGAGCCCACCCTAAGCAGAGAGGAGAACAGAGTACACAGCAGCACTGAGGGAGACAGCCCCAGCGAATAAAATAATTACAGCACAGCACACCAGAGGTAGACCACACAGAGGAGACAGTAGTACTACAAGTACACAGTTAGACTACACAGCAGCACTGAGAGACAGCCCCAGTGAATAAAAAATATTGCATTCAAGGTCAAGCTCAAGTTTAAGCCCCAGCAGCAGCACCAACACACCCTCTCCCAACCCACTACTAGACTTGCGAAATCCGGTGCCGGGAGATGACGTTCTGACCACGCGGACGGACCCGAGTCAGGCGGAAATCTCCGAGCGCTGCACGGAACCGGGCTCGGAATGATGACGTTCGTGGGGGCTCGGATCTCTGGAATCCGAGTCTGCACATCTCTATTTTAAATGAGCAACTACAGTATAAAGGTGGCCATACATCAGAAAGATATTGTACCCAATCATACAATCTCAATTGATTGTAAGATGGATTGTATGCAGATTGTGTGCACATCTTATGTACACAATCATACAGTCAATCAGCAGATGGATTGTATGACTGATTGTATGATGGATTGTATGCGGATTGTATGCACATCTTGTATACACAATCATGCTGCAGATGGATTGTATGACTGATTGTATGATGGATTGTGTGTCCAAAACCACCAAGGACTGCCGGGATTTCAAGGGAAATTGTACACAATCATGAGCACAATCGAGCTCAAGATCGATCTTTCTGATGTATGGCCAGCTTTAGTGTTGCTGTAAGAATTTGCCCGGTAAATTTAACACCATTGCCATTGTTGGAAATGGAGAGACTGCAGCAGTTATGTTCTCATAGCCCCCCCCCCCCCCCCCCCCCCCCCCCCCCGTGTCTCTAGCCCCCTGGGAACCGGAGATACTGCCAGGCAAAGCTGGAACGTTTTCCCTATAGGATAACATGGGACCCGAAAATTCCGACTCCCACCCAGTTCAACGGTTTCCAGTTCCCCCTTCGGCATCACTGAAGCTCGAGGTTGATCTCAGTCGAACCCAAATCGCTGGGCCTTCAATCTGATACCATGCTGGATCCATATGGGTTAATTGGTTCCAGGGATATTGAGGTTAAACCGTTTTTTTTTTTTTCCATTTCTTAAATGTAATTTCATGACTGTTTATGTTCTTTGAGGGCAGATTTCTCTGGAACCAAACAGCCCAGTTTCACGGGACCAAAATCATTCGAAGCCAGGGGCGGATCCAGGATAAAATGACAGGGGGGGCACCATGATAAAAGAGGGATTAGGTGGGGGAGGGGCAGTGTTAGTGGTGCCAGTGTACATGCTAAGAGAGCGGCAGAGAGAGGGTGGGAATGGGACTAAAAATAGGCCCTGGCAGTTAAAGTACGCAGGCCCACCATGGCAACAAATGTGAAGGACGTAATTGTGCGAGCGCCGAAGGCGCGCTCCAGAAAAGGGGGTGTGGCCACTCAACAGGGGGCGTGTCCTTGAGTGTAGTGTACAACACCACATACAACTTCTACACATTATGCAACAAAATACTACACCCCATTATACTTGCCCCTTACACATGATGCCAAATGGAATGAGCCAAAATTCACATAATGCCACACAGATTGAGCCAGAATTTACATAATGCCACATGGATTGAGACAAAATTCACATAATGCCACACGGATTGAGACAAAATTCACATAATGCCAAATGGATTGAGACAAAATTCACATAATGCCACATGGATTGAGTCAGAATTCACATAATGCCACATGGATTGAGCCAGAATTCACATAATGCCACACAGATTAAGCCAAAATTCACAATACGCTTCATACACAGGGACATTGTGTGCCAAAGGCGCGCATTAAACATTTACACCATAATGTCCATTATACGTAAAGTTACACGCTATTATGTCCATTATGTATTATGCCAAACACCATAATGCCTATTAAAAATTATGCTTCATAAGTGCTGCTTATCTACATGCTCATTGCCAAGGGTTCCATGCTCATTGCCATGTGGGATTACATGCTCATTGCCAAGGGGGAATACATATTCTCGGTAAACGGGGACAGCTGCCGCCAGGCAGAAGTGATAGCCACTGACAGTGGCAGAGCCTGGCTGTATTCAGAGCACTGCAGGTCCCGGCTATTTGAAAAAATACCCCTTTCACACCAGAAAATGCATTCCCAGGTTGGCCCCTTTTACACCAGCCTAGTCCCTGCATTTTCTGGTATGAGGGGGAGAGAAAACCACCCCTTCCCCCCTTTAACTAGTTATCAAATTTAACTGGCTATATCTTCGGAACCAACTTACCCATTTACATGAGACAAATATCATATTGAAGAACTTTTGAGTGGGCTTTGAATGATTTTGGTCCAGTGAAACTGGAACGTTTGGTTCCAGAGTAATCTGCCCTCAAAGAACATGAACAGCCATGAAATTACATTTCAAAAATAAAAAAATTGGTTTACATGCAATATCTCTGAAACCGATTGACCGATATGGACCAGCCTGGTATCATATTGAAGGCCCAGCGATTTGGAATGGAATGAGATCAACCACAAGCTTCTGCGATGCCAGGGGGGGAACTAGCAGCCGCCGGAACCGGGTGGGGGGTCGGAATTGACGGGTCCCATATTATCCTATGGGGAAAAAAACGTTACAGCTTTGCCAGGCGATATCTCCGGTTCCCGGGAGGCTAGAGACACGGGGCTGGGCTCGTTGGAAAGCCCTGGTACTCAGCTACAAAATTAATGACAGGGGGGGCACGTGCCCGGGTGCCCCCCCCCCTGAATCCGCCACTGTTCGAAGCCAACTCAAAAGTTCTTCAATATGATACTGGTCTCATGTAAATGGGTCAGTTGGTTCCGCAGATATAGCTGGTTGGTTAAAGGGGGGTAGGGAGAGGAGAGTGGTTGTCTCACCCCCTCACACCAGAAAATGCAGGGACTAGGCTGGTGTATTAGGGATCAGTTTGGGAATGTCCCTGCATGATCGTGGGACCATATTCCCAGGTAAATCCCTGCATTTTCTGTTGTGAAAGGGGTATTATTTCAAACAGCCGTGACCTGCAGTGCTCTGAATACAGCCGGACAGCCCCCTGCTCTCTGCCCAGCTGTCAATGACTGTCAGCCCTGCAGCTTCCGCTCCAATTCTTCTCCCCGCTTTCACCTCAGCCCGCCCCCCCTTTGATCATGTGGTGCCAGTGCCCGGCGTGCTCCCCCGACGTCACGCACAACGACAGCGCGCACAATATTTCAAATGTCCACTCGGCTAGAGGGGACACTAGGAGGGGAGTGGGAGTGTGTCCTCTCCCTAAAGAAGCAGCTGCACAGCTCTCCATCTCTCCCTGCAGCGGCAGCGAAGGCTCATATAAAAATTTACAGTAAGTGGCACTTTTGGGGGCATTCTTAAGGGATGCTACAAGTGGCGGTATGTGGGGGCTTTACGCATAATGTGTGGCTTAATGTGTAAGGGGCATTACGGTGTGCAGCATCATGTGTAATGGGTACTATGGTGTGCGGCATCATGTGTTATGGGTACTATAGTGCCATCAAGCAAGAACCCCCTAGCAATGAGCACGTAGGTAAGCAGCACTTATGTGGCAAATATGTAATGGGCATTACGGTGTGTGGCCTTATGTGTAATTGGCATTACGGCGTGTGGCTTTATGTGTAATGGGTATTACGGAGTTTGCTAAAATGTGTAATGGGCATTACTGTGTATGGTCTAAAGTGTAATACCACACCCCTTTTTGTGATGCCATGCCTCCTTCCCATGAGGCCACGCCCCATTTTTGCTACGCCGCGCAAAGGTCCCACTGCTGTTGTGTCTAGGGCCCTTATTCTGATTGACGCGTACTTTCCCGCATACTTTCGGATCGCGTCTTTACGGCGTCTGCGCATGCGTGGAGAACGCAACGCGCATGTGCCACGCCTTGACTCCGTACCTGTTCGGCCAAATCCCGTACAAAACTGTTCCCCGCAATCAGTCGGGAAATATGGGCGTATTATGGGCGTCATGCGGAATGACACATGGGCGTAGTTTCAAAGTGGGCAAAACGGGGCGGAAACATGGGCGGACACGGGGGAGTACACTTATGTTGGGGGGCGTACATTCGGATACCACTCCGAATGCACGCGATCAAAAAGGGAAGAAATGTGCGGTGTCCACAAGTGTACTATTGCTTTGCGGACACCACTCGTTCATGCGGTAGGCGAACGTACGCCTAATGACTACAAGCATTAACACCTGAACCCAATAGAATCGACTCCTTTACTCATTACTCACTAATAGGACGCTTGTCAGTGCTTTAATTGAAACCATTGCTGCTTCAAGGAAACCGTACTAATCCCCCACATATGCTGTACTTGTCACACACTATAAAACTGCTAACAATGGACATGACTGAATATTAATACTAGCAATACACATGTGTATTCGACATGTACTCATGAAACCACACATTTTTGGTAAAGTAAACAAATTTATTTCTATACATGTCACAGTCAATGCCACTGTGATGCAATGACCAAAAAATAAAAAATCCCAAACAAAAACAACATGGCAGGAATGTACAAAAATAAATAAGAATACAAAACAAATATAATTGCACACAGATGGACTCCAGCACCTCCTATGTGCCACTGCACATGCAGCCAGTGGGAAATGAGGAGGCTGCTGGCCCTTCGACAGCAGGCCAACCTGCACCTGACCATTCTACAGCAGGGCAACCTACACCTGGCCCTTCTGCAGCAGGCCAACCTGCAGCTGGCTCATATGCACCATCAGCAGAATCATTTGGAACACAACCGGGGACTTCACAAGATAGTACCATGGCCATCACTTCAAGTACAGCTGACAGTAATGGCAGGCAAAAGAGGGCAACAGGGGCACCAAAAAGGACATATGAAGCAAGGGCTCATCTGGTTACCCTCAGCACGTGATTGGACACAAGAAGCTGACACACACAGCACAATGGAAGATTTGGGACCACATAACGGTGGAGATTAATGCAGCCACAAGTTCATTTGCGACCACGTTTGGCCTTGGGAGGCTCCTTGGCCTGTGCAGCAGCTCTTCTGGCACGGGCAGATGCTGGGGCAGGTGGAGCAGATGATGTTGAGGGGTTGGCTGGTCTACCCCTCCTGCCAGCAGGGAGTGTTGCCGGTGGTAATGCACCAGAAACGGATGACATTAGGACCCTGTTGCTGGTAACCAGCTCCACCATAAGCTCATTATGGTGGAGGAGGAGATCATTTTGGCGGGTGGCTTGCTCGGCCAGCACCTGAGCACTTGCAGCCATGGCCTGATGTGACTCAGCCATGGCCTGCATGCTCGCAGCGATGGCCTGCTGGGTGCTGACCAAGCTCGCCAGGATCTCCTCGGTCCTATGCATCCGTTCTGATGCCAACTCTCCCTGCTGGTTGATGTCCCCAAGCATGTTGGCCAAGGCGGCCAAATCGGCTTGGTCCGATGGCTGCTGCTGCACAGGCCTACCCCTGGGGCCAGGTGGCACGGACTCCTCCACCTCCTGAGCAGAGTCGTCACCAAGCGGTGGGTTGTCTGTGGAAAAAGATAAACAAAATTAGGACACATTCTAAGATAATTACTTGCACAAGTTTATGGCATGACCAATATTTACCTTCAATAAAAGACGCAAACACTTCAGCTGGGGCCTCGCTATCCATCGTGCTCACCCCCCTGATCTCCTCAACTGATATACAGCTCTCGGCCATCAACTCCAGGGGGGTGAGCTCTAGCCCTGATGGCATGGGCCCGGCCCCAGATGTCTGGCTGTGTTCCCACCGCTTGGTCATCTTCCTCTTCAGGTTGGTTTTGAAGTCCTGCCACCTGCAATGTAAGTTGACATATTAATACATGTCACTCCAGATGTTAGCTGTTGCAGCCATTGCTCTGTGCTACATATTACGGCATGTGATTAATGTCCAATAGATAATATTACATGCAACTATGATATCAACCGTTACAATACACATTCACAATCACCCTACTCTAACTCTCAACGAAATAACATGTCAATAATGTCTGTGTATCGTAACAACCTCACGGGCCATTTGCAAAATCCATCTAAGCATCAGTTAAATCATTACTTGGCTATTACTGGGCACATGTATCACAAAACAACTTGCCTCTTCTTCACATGGTCCGTCTCACAAACTTGTGGCGCTACTTCATTAATCTCTGCCGTTATCTGTTCCCAAATCTTCCATCTGCGTGTGTGTGTCAGCTTCTCCGATGGACACTCAATCCAATCACGTGCTCGGGGAACCAGGATGGCAAGCTCCTGTGCTTCATATGCCTTATTTTTTTTTTGTGGTTCCTCTGTTGCCCTGGCTCTCCCCTTGCCACGTCCATGGCCACGCCCCCTGTCACGTGTCGCTGCACTTGAAGTGCTGGCCATGGTACTACCTTGTGAAGTCCCCGGTTGTGTTCCAAACAATTCTGCTGATGGTGCATATGAGCCAGCTGCAGGTTGGCCTGCTGCAGAAGGGCCAGGTGCAGGTTGCCCTGCTGTAGAATGGTCAGGTGCAGGTTGCCCTGCTGTAGAAGGGCCAGCAGCCTCCTCATTACCCACTGGCCGCATGTGCAGTGGCACATAGGTGGTGCTGGAGTCCATCTGGTCAAATAGTTGCTGCAGGTCTGGGTCCACCTCTGGTTGTGATCCAGACATGTTAGCAACAACATTGTCACCTTCTAATACACCTTTATATACTGTTTGTGTATCCTGTTTGGCGGACATCAGCGGCAGCTGCGTTCCGTGCGTGAGCGTACGTCGCTGTTTTTTCGCGCCGCATACGGTGGCGGAAATTCCATTGTGTAAAACCTGGCGAAAGTTCGACATGAAATACTGGTCACCAATGCTAACATTGCATAGAATCTTCTGATACACCTGTGACTATTGCACAATACACATGCTATTTGCTAGCATGACATGACATTTGATTCATGACTACTGTGGTATTGTGGAGTTTGTTTGCAAGCTAAAAGTAGCCCAATCCCTTAGATAATCCAGGCCACAAGTCATGCAATACTCATCTCTACTGTTATAGACCACACATGTGAGAGGCCTATAAATAGTGACTGGCTGCTAGAATCATTTGTCTCCAGATCTGGACTTGTCAGGGTCTAAGGTAAGCTCTTCCATGCTCCTTGTAGATATGATATCCATTAACAATGTAAGTGTATGAATGTATGCACCATTGCCTCACTGCCTACAGATTGTTGGGCCAGCAAAGTGCGTGTCGCATTATTGCAACATGTCACATGTTCACTATTTCACTCACAGGTCTTAAACCTGTGTGGGTTCATCTATTGCAGGACAACATGTCCCAGCAATAGATGAAATGTCTCATAGTACATGATGTCGGCAAAAAATGCTGACACCTTTATCTGTGTGTTTAGGACGGTGTGTATTGAGTTCATATTATTGTTACATCATTATAGAGTCAAATGGATCTGCGGGATTTCACGGGGCGGCCATCTATTGTACGTATTGAAGCATACAAATCTATTTGTAGTCGGATATGGCCATTATGTGCATAGGTGCATCAGTATTTATGTTCATTTCTTTATAGGTTGCTGAAGCAATGATGCGCTACATGGAGAGGAGGCTAAGGGCACTTGCGGCTCTCCCCACTCGTCGCCCAAGGAGGCCAGGACGTGCTAGAATCTATCGCACACGGGTGACTCTGTTTGCTATGCCCGATGATGAGGTACTTACTAGGTACCGGTTACCGCCACATGTAATTCTGGATCTGCTCTCGTTAATTGAGAGTGATCTGGAACCTCTACACGGGATCACGACAGCAATTCCGCCTCACACACAGCTGCTGGCGGTGTTGCATTTCTGCGCCTCAGGATCATTCCAACAAGTAGTGGCAGTACTTGCTGGAATATCTCAGCCGGCCTTCTGCCGAATCCTGAGGCGTGTGACGTCGGCCATGTTCAGGCGCAAGGGGCACTTCATGGCCATGACATTTGCCACCGAGACCCTGCGCAGAAGCCAGCAGGCCTTCCATCAAATTGCTGGCTTCCCTAATGTGATAGGGGCTGTGGATGGCACCCATGTACCATTTGTGCCTCCATCTCGAAGTGAGAAGATATATAGGAACCGCAAATTGTTCCACTCACTGAACGTGATGGTGGTATGTGGCCCATCCATGGAGATTCTCGCCTTCAACTCGAAGTTTCCCAGAAGTGCCCATGACTCTCATGTCATCCGACAAACCGGGATATGGCAAAGACTACAAGAGCTGGAAGGCCGTGATGCGTGGGTTCTGGGTGACTCCGGTTACCCATGTACGCCCTGGCTACTTACGCCGTACAGCTACCCAGCACCGGGCCCACAGGAGGCATTCAATCGGGCGCATGTTGCCACCAGGCAAGTGGTGGAGCGCTCAATTGGCCTTTTAAAGGGTCGATTTAGAGTGCTCCACCGCACTGGTGGTGACTTACAATATGCGCCTCAAATGGTGTCGAGGATCGTGGGCCTGTGTATATTTTTCCACAACATTGCTGTGCGGCGTGAGATACCCTTTGATGAGTGGGAGGTACCATCTGAGCCGCAAGATCCGCCCATGCGCCCATCCCGCGCCCCTGAATGCCGGAGGGGATACCAGCTGCGGGACTCTGTGGCGCAAAGATACTTCAGGTACATGTTATCGAGTTGACAGAACACACCAATTTTAGTAAAAATCACCCCTTCAAATAAGTACAGTGTGTTAGTTGTCAGTGTTACAAAACGAAAATTAGCCAGCCTGCCCTCCTAATGGCAAAGAAATAGGAGATATTTATCATATGTGCTTAGTTTTGGGGGAAGTTCAATATAGGTGCTCATTATTATACCTTGTACAAGGGATCTTATGTGTTTGTTATATCTTCATTATTGTAGTTGATACTATCCCTGATGACTGGTGAGTACATTGATTTATTCTCTAATGTGTTGGGGATTTTTTCCTGTGTTGATGTATGATTTGTTTGCAGATATATATATATATATATATATATATATATATATATATATATATATATATATATATATCTATATATATGATATTTGAATTTATTAACATGTTTCAACATTTCAAGGAGCAGGCAGCCAGGCAGCCAGGCAGCCAGGCACCCAGGCAGGCAGGCAGGCAGGCAGGGCTGGTGTATAATGCTGGTCTAAGGATACCTGCAAGTATGTGTATGTGTCTTTTAAACATAAATGTACGCATACACATAGATGCATAGAGTAAGTAATGCTAACTACAGCTATGCGTTGTTAAGCTATAGCACGCGTTGCTTGGCGGAGCGAGGCGTCATTGGATTTGCTAAGTGCATACACACTGTGTTTTATATATATCATATTTGTTCATTGCCATACATCAGCACTACTGTTTTGAAGGCATGCGAATTTGTCACCATTTGTGTTGGCGCAGAGACGCTGTTCATGTAAAGATGAACAATAAAGTTATTAACACAAATAACTGTGATAAACCAATGCCACCACCTGATTGGTTGATAGATGCCATTGTTAACATGGCGGAGACACGAAGGGCAGACCCCTTTTCACCTGCGGAGCTGAGGGTTCTGGTCTCCGTCATGGAGACAAGGCTGGGCCGTGCGGGGCCCTTTATCAGTAACCGCCATAAGCGGAGGGCCTATGCTGCGGCAGGGCGCCGTATTTACGCCCGCACTCGGGTGCGGAGGTCCATCGGGCAGCTCGAGAGGCGGTGGTCGGACCTCCGCAGGCGCCAGCCCCAGCTGCTACAGCAAATCAGGGGCGAAATTGCTGATTGTGAGTATTTTAGCTATGAAATTTCGCACTTACAACATAGCATATATAAACAATAAAATGTGTCTCATGATAAGTGGGTGTCCATGGGTTTAAAAGTCCATAGACTGTTATGTGTGCTTCTTCCTGGTTAACATGCAGTCATGTGGCTTTTATATGTAATGACATAGCATTGAGGATTCTGATGCATACAATGTGCCAGATCTAATATGTGTTACACATTGATAAATGCCAGGGTTGTAATGTTTGAACAAATTACTAACAATCACATAATAATTTAAATGTCACATTTTGGAGCCCATTAACAGTAAGGAGCTACTTTCCTGCATCGTTTGCCATCATTATCACCCTTCCATGTATGTCTTGTTATGGATTAATACATGTGCCCCAATGACCCGACATTGACCATGATTTTTTTTTCTACCACACAGCACGAGCCCGAGCCCGACAGGCACGTGAAGAGGCCGAGGCAGCCCTGGCCCAGGAGGAGGCCCAAGACCCTGAGGAGGAGGTGGCGGCAAGGGTGGAGGAGGAGGAAGTGGAGGAGGAGGAAATGTTGGAGGAGCAAGTGGAGGAGATGGTGGAGGAGATGGTGGAGGAGGTGGTGGAGGAGGAGGAGGTGCCTGAGGAGGTGGTGGTGGAGGAGGTGGAAGAGGAGTTGGTGGCAGAGGAGGAGGTGTTGGTGGCGGAGGAGGAGGTGGAGGAGGAGGTGGTGGTGGTGGAGGAGGAGGTGGAGGAGGAGGTGGTGGTGGTGGAGGAGGTGGTTGTGGCGGAGGAGGTGGACGAGGTCATGGTGGCGGAGGAGCTGGCGGAGGAGGGGGCTGAGGAGGCCACGGTTGCCCCAGAGGTGTCCGATTCCGAGGGGGAGGAGGCATGTCAGGCCCCGGAGTCACATCTGATCGGTATGTTTACATAATGCATCATTCATGAAGTAGTTGTACTGGTATTTGTTATGTAGCACTGGTGATGATAAATGTTTTTACAATACTATTAATACAGACCCCAAAGTGGGTAGCTACAGATACAGGTACGGGTTAGATGGGGTGTCCAAGGCATCCCTTTCATCCAGGACACCTCTGAATTACACAGGTTTGTGGGATGGCTTGGAGCTCCATTTTGACTGCCACATAACCGTTGTAGTTAAACAGGATCCTGGAGTAAAGGGATGAGTGGATCATTTGTGGATTAAATTCACCTGCTGCAAGCGTTGATTATGACCCATCAAATAGTGGAATCTATATTGTTGGTGAATGTTATTTCTAAACTATAGGATGTATGCTATAAATGGAGTATGGGCCGGCCTACCTTGGAATGGAGTCACAAGTTGCCAGTGTCCCAGGAGCCTCCTCTACCTAAACACCCCCTGTAGTTCAGATTGTTTTTTTGCCGTCACAGAATTGTAGGTTGGTTTAGACAGAATTATGATTTGGAGGATGTGTACTGTGCATTCCTGACATTTGCATAACTCCCATGCCACGAACCATCACTGAACTTAGACTGAGGAGATTGTGACAAGTTCTTATTGACGGAGGCCATGACATGCTTGTCATTGGTTAGTCATGGGTGGGTTGTGACTGAGAAGAAACACTATGACTGTTATGTCTTCTGCAGAGTAAAGGGTAGAGGGACAAAAACACAGTATGTAGTAAATAAGTGTGTATGTATGTAGATATGTATGTGTCATATCTATTTATCTATGTGTGTCTCTATCTCTCTACATAGATATATATATATACACATGTCACCTAGCATTTGTGCAATTTATGTAGCAGTATGTGAAATGTATGCATGAATATCATGACTAATTTTTGCCCCTTTGACATGCCCACAGATGACACCACACCGGCAGATGAGGGAGTTATTGGGGCCCTCCTGCGGACGGAGCACCATTTGAGGCTCTTACTAGCAGATCTGCAGGACCTTCGCGATCTCCTGATATAATTTATAATTTTATATTTTGTGATTGACATGTTAATTTTGGTTTATAATAAATGTTTTATGCAAGTTCACAGTTGTTGGTTTTCTTTGCACATTAAACAGTATATGTGTAGATTGTTTATAATCTTTTACACAGGGTCTAATAGAAACCATTGCACTTCAATTGCTGTAAGGGTTAATGTGTGCAATGCATGTGTTAGGCATGCTTGTAAGGATATATTGGCATCTAATTGATTCCAATTCCAAATAAGAAGTTTTTTATGAGGATAGGTAATTGAATAAGTGGGTCATGTGATGTATTGCAGAAGATACATAATAGTGGGTTGTTTGGCGTAAATACTCCGCTTACGTGCGGTAGCACCGCTTGGCTCCCGTTCGGATGCGGTATTCCCGAGCATACTCTGTAATACTCTGTAATACCGTGCAGAATCTGAGTGTTTCTCCCGCACACGCATGGTTTGTATGTCGTCCGTAAACACGCCCTGTTCTTAAAGAGTGAGTCCGTCCGAATGCGGAGGACCCGTGGGCGTTTCTACGGACGATGGCCGCACGCGGCAGAACACCGTGGCGTGCGGACCGCTCCGTAAGAATGCGGGAATATCCGCACCGATCAGAATAAGGGCCTAGATCTGGGACCACCCATTACCATAATTCTAGATTCGCCTATGGTCATGTCACCATATGTGTATTAGACTCTGAGGGAGTAATTCAATTAACCCATGAATTGCCACATGGCTGCAGCTCTGGGATTTATTGCCCTGAGCTATTCAATTAAAGCCTGTTTTCTTGGATGATAATTCCCACAGCTAATGCTAACCACTCACAGCCAGCCACGATAATCACAGATAACCCTACTTACTGCATATTTCTGTTCACACCACAGGAGGTTGTGAACAAAAATCTGAGTGCAGCCATATTCATATACGTAACATTTACTAGCATAGACCTACTCCCTGGTCAGTTTCCCTGCACTGGCCATACAGACAAACCGCCCAAATCAACCTTATATACCCTAGACGCCCTCTTGATATGCTGTATATACAATACAAGGGTAAGTCAAAAATTATCCGCACTCTAGCTGTAGAATTTATTTTAATCAATTTTCAGAAAAAGACAAATATATTATATTTCAACATAAACTCCCTGCTGTGCAATAGACTTTGTCCATCTGTCAACAAGCTTTCATATTCTCTTAGGCTGAAATTCAAGCCACAAATACACCCAAGTCTGTTGTGAATGATTGCATAGACTAGGGGTGGCCAACCAGTCTCCCGCAAAGAGCCTAAACACATCTGTAGTCAAGCTAAAGAGCCGATATAATGCGTGGCAGCAAAAATGGGGCATGGCCTAGCTGGTACAAGGCCGTGCCCCATTTTCTTGCAAGCGACATCACATAAAATACACTGAAACCAGCCAGATCCACATAAACTACATTCTACATTTTAGAAGCCAGAACCACATAAAGGGGGTTATTCAGACCTGATTGCTGCTGTATAAATGTGCACAGTGGCCGATTATTGAACAACTGCACATGCATATAGATCACAGCCATTCATCGAAAAAATCGAGCATCTTTTCTGATTGCTGGCCGCTAACAAGTTGATTTACAGGAAGCTGGGATTTGTGGGGGTCATCCAGTCGTTTTCTGGAAGTGTTGGGGAAAATGCAGCTGTGCCCAAGAGTTTTCAGGAACGGTGTGTGATGTCAGCTCCGGCCCCGATCAGCCTCATTCTATCACACTGGCAGAGTAGGTTCTGGGTTACACACACACTGAGAAATTCACTCTATGGTGAGAGAGTTGGGAATGGATTTGCAGCTAGGCGCCAGTCGGCGTGGTTTTCGTAAGCCATTGGCAGGCTTGCACAGGGTGGGAATTCTCTTTGTCTGGGTGGTGGCTATTTGATGGTAGGGAGCTGCTAAGTTATGTTCCGAATAATTCCCACAATACATTGAAAAGCTAAAATCACATAATACACAACAGCTACTTCATGTGTCATTCCAGCCAGCCCCAGCTCTGTAAGCAGCTCCCCACCAACTTCCACACAGTTCTCACCTTGAGACTGCATCCACAACCGCATCCTCCATGTGGATGCCTTGAGCTCTGCCTATCATCATCCGATGTAACCTCATGATATCACGTTGCACATGGAGCAGCCTGGATAATGCTCTTCCCAGATAGTGAAGCCTCTTCCGAACAGCTGAGCGCCTGTCAGAGGACTCAGGCTGACAGTGCCGGAGCCACATCACAACAAAAACTGAGCCCCATTGTGGCTCAAGAGCCACTAATTGGCCCCACTGGCCTAGACATAGCTATGGCTGATTTGCAAATGTTTAACAACATAATCGACTGTCACTTGTCTATCCAACAAAATCCATTCATGTGCACACTCAATATTCTCATCAGTCAAGAATGAGTGTCTGGCTCCTCCTTTATGTCTGAAACTTGTGTGCCCTTCTTTGAACATCTTTATCAATTCATACACATTTCTTTGTGGCAAACTCTTTCTCCATATGGAGACACACCCTCAATCACAAAATAAACAAATCACTGAAAGATGCTCTTCTTTCGTGCTAATAACTAGTGTGGTAGCCATTTTTCCATACACTGCCGTAACATGTTCAGGCCTGCACAGCAGTGATTGGAGAGACAGAGACCTACAGATGGAGCGCCCCTCATTCTTGCAGGGGTTGGCAGTGGATTAGCCAGCCACCAGCCACTGGAAGGGGACTACGGACCTCCCCTGCCGGTCCCCACCACCCAATTTCACCTCCCCGCTCCCCCCCCCTAACCCTGCCCGTCTCCCTGAAGCGGAGACGGCAGGGTTCTCATCCCCCACTGCCAGGAAACTGGAACGCTTGTGCGTGTGGGATGCTCGCACGTCCCAGTCAGATGTTGTGCCGGCTCGCCAGCGGGGGGTGTTCTGGCAAGCCCCAGCACTGGCTGAGAGGCGCTCCATCTGTAGTACGGAAAATCTAGTTGCCGCCGGCAAAAACGCTTGAAAGCCCTCCACAGAGGTGAGGAGCAGCATTAGTCTTTTAGGATATGTGTATAGTCTACTAAAGCATGCTTTGAGATTTCGGGCTCTTATGTGCCATGACTGAGAGAGGCCAAGCACGCACATCACACACAATAACATGTCGAAGGTACATTTAATCATACTCATCCCGTTAAATTAAATAAATTTAGTTTTTGGTGCTGCTAGTATGAAGTCTGAATACATAGGGGTTAATGAAGTTGTGAAACTTCTTTTTGGTATGGTAACTCAATCACTGCCTACGCTGTGTGCCAATTATTTCACTCCCCCAGCTATAAGTCAGAAAGCTTTTCCTATAAGGGAACATCCCTTATGCTTTTGTGTGGGGGAGTTGGGCTGGCTTGTTTTGCCCAAGTCATACTTCTGACTAATCTACATGTAGTTCCCAAGGATTCAGTTTCCATGGTGATATCCCTTAACAAATGAAAGCGTGGGTTTGACACAGCTGATGTGACAGCGGGTGAATCGGAACCAGAGAATGTGTTTCTCTGTATGTTTTTTTTGTATTATTATTATTATTATTATTATTGTATTTTTGAAATTTGCTGGACTGAGATCTGCCACCTGTGTCAACCAGCAAGGGATACTGTGTGTATGTTTTCATGCCTGATTTGTCTACGCACGCAGCAATGATTTTCAACTTTGTTTATGCTACAATAGTGGAAAAGGCAAATCTATTTTAAAAGAAATATTTTATCACTATGCCATCTGTCTCAGGAACACTGCTTTGATCATTTGTCATTTAAATCTAAGCACTGCATTATTATGCACCTGTTTACCAAAAAAAAAAACACTTTGATTTGTGAAGTTTCATGGCAGAAGGGTAAGAAGCCATCTGAGTCTGTAGAACAATTTATAGAAATTAATTTACTAATTTTAAGATGTTTAAACTGTTGATATGATTTCATCACTGTCCTATACACGTGATATATTGTAGATGTCAGCAAAAACGTATTTGAAGGCAGATAGACTTAAACAGGATCTTGGGTTTATTGCAGTGCCAGATTGCACATCTGTACCCTGAGTAACCCCAACAGTCAGCAAAGATGGAGCAAAGCATACGGTGGACCAGCCAATCATATATGGTAGCGGTTACAGTCAGAACATAAAGTGTTCCCTGAGAGGTGGTGGAACTCTTTTCACTTCTGACCAAACCCCCTTCCCTCTCCCAATTAGGCGGAGCCCAGCCCAGTGCCTTCATTACCCCCTGCAAACTACAATTTTTTTATCCTACCCCACACAGTTGCACATATTCACATATCACAGAATGTAGATTTATATTGCACCACATACAGTAGTAGTGCCCATTATTCATATTAAGTCACACAGTAGTGCCTCTTATTCAAGTTACGCTACACAGTAGTACTCTTTATACATGTATGATGCCACACAGTAGTGTCGCTTACAGCTAATGCCCACAGTATGAAGTATTGCTGCTTATACAGCAGGTGAGCCTTCTACATAAATATGTCTTTGTCCCTCAAGCAGCTCACCACCCATACCCTACAACAGCTTCCACTTCTCTCTGTCCTCCCCCCGCCCCCCCACAGCTTCCTCTCACCTTGTCTTCAGCATGCACCAAGGCCGCTCCTCCTTTTAGCTCTTCTTCACCTCCGTGGTGGTGACAGCTTGATATCACATATGCTGTGCTTGAAAAGGAAGCCATTGGGAAAGGCTTTTCTGTTGGAATTACTGTGCAGGACTGTGGTGAAGGTGGAACTGAGTTCCCCCTACAACTGTAACCATTACTAACCATTACCTAGCTCAGACGGCGCATCTCCTCGGCGGCGAATCTCCTAGGGAACGCACACTGCACAGTGCAGCCTGCAGAGCGCCGAGCCCCTCTGTGTCCTAGGCTCGGTGGTCTACAGGTTGCACTGTGTATTGTGCATATCTGGCTGGGCGGTGCGCTGGGTGGGGGAGGCGGTGTGCGGCCGCGGGGGTGAGGGGGTGGCATTATGCCGCTGTCGCTGTTAGCAGCTGCCCGGGCCCCTCCAGAGGTTGGGGCCTGGGACAGCTGTACCCACAACACCCCCTTGTCAGCGGCCCTGCATATCTGTTTAGTACTGTGGCACGCACCGTGGCAAAATGGAACTGAGCCAGTGGCGTAACAACAAAGTGTTCTCGCTGCTATAGATATATATAGGATAAGCTCACCCTGCTGCTGTCATGGGTGCTGCTGCCGGTTCCGGGGCCGGGGACATGACCGGGGTCACGGGTGTTGCTGCCAGTTCCGGGGCCAGGGACATGGCTGGGGTGACGGGTGTTGCTGCCGGTTCAGTGCCGCAACAGGTGCTGACTGGGTCCAGCGGCCAGCCCGAGAAATATACACAGTGCCCCCGGAGCTGGCTGGCTTGGTCTCCGCCAATGGCAGGCGGGGTCAGGCCTCAGTGAGCGGGAGCTGAGCTGCTGTCAGTGTGATAAAGACTCCGCACGCAGCCGCCGCTCTCTCTCCCCAAAGCGAATCCCCGATGCTCCCGGGACCCCCGGTGCCCACATTTACTATGCACCTCCAAGCGATCGAGGGGTCTGCGGAGCTGTAGTTACACCACTGAACTGAGCATATGCGGAACAACTGATGGCAGCCATCTTGGTAAATGACCGATGCTTCACTTATGGAGCATCATGGAGATGATATAGAAGCTCACTCCATATACCAACATAAAGTGACTGAAGGAAGTAAAAAAAAAAATTCATCATTCAGTGTGTTTATTACATAGTTACATAGTAGGTAAGGCTGAAAAAAGACTTGCGTCCATCTAGTTCAACCTGGTATAGATATCCATTGCTGATTTGGTAGGTTCTGGTATTTTACAGACAAATTATATTTATTATTTGTACCCATGGATGTTTTCCTCCAGTAAATGTTTGTCCAACTTTGCCTTGAACGCATTTAATGAGCCAGCCGTTACCACCTCTCTGGGAAGAGAGTTCCAGAGTTTGACCGTAAAGAAATTCTTTCTACTAGCTGAATGAAATCTTTTTTCTTCTAATCTATACTCATGCCCTCGTGTCCTAGATTCCTTTCTAGTAGAAAAGAGGGTGTGTGACAGTTCCTTATATTGGCCCTTGATATACTTGTACATGTTGAGCATGTCCCCCCTTAAACGTCTCTTTTCTAATGTAAATAGTCCCAAATTGCTTAATCTCTCCCCGTAGCTTAAATTCTTCATTCCCCTAATAAGCTTTGTTGCTCACCTTTGGACTTTTTCTAATTCTATGATGTCCTTTTTATAGTGTGGGGCCCAGAACTGTACTCCGTACTCGAGGTGAGGTCTCACCAATGCTTTATATAGTGGCATAATTACCCTTGAGTCCCTAGTTTCCATTCCCCTCTTAATACATGCCAGAATTTTGTTGGCCTTTTTTGTAGCTACATTACAATGGGCACTACATCCCAGTTTGCTGTCTATTTGGACTCCTAGATCCTTTTCAAGTATGGAATTACCCAGTTCCTCTCCCCTAAGGTTGTAACTTGCACACTGGTTGTGTCTCCCAAGGTGCATAACCTTACATTTATCTACATTAAACCTCATCTTCAATTTTTTTGCCCACTCATCTAGAATTGCAAGATCATTTTGAAGCATGGTGACATCTTCTGATGATTTGATGACTTTGCTAAGTTTTGTATCGTCCGCAAAGATGGATACATTGCTGAGTAACCCTATCCCAATATCGTTAATAAAAATGTTAAACAAAATGGGCCCCAAAACCGAACCCTGGGGCACTCCACTTAGTACCGGTATCATATCTGATACGGCACCATTCACAACCACTCTTTGTTCTCTATTACATAGCCAATCCCTACCCATCTGCAGACATTTTCACCCACTCCTAGGTTCTCCATTTTATTAATCAATCTCTTGTGTGGGACAGTATCAAATGCTTTAGCGAAATCTAGGAAAATCACATCTACAGCATTTCCATTATCGAGGTTTTTGCTAACCTCTTCATAGAACCCTAGTAGATTAGTTTGGCATGAACGATTTTTCAGGAACCCATGTTGGTTAGTACTGAGTAGACGGTGATGCTCTAAATATTCCTGGATACCATCCCTTAAAAATCCTTCAAATAGTTTACCCACAATTGATGTTAAACTAACGGGTCTGTAATTAGCGGGATCTTCCTTTTTTCCTTTTTTCTTTTTTTGAATATTGGCACTACCTCTGCTATTCTCCAATCTTTTGGTACTATACCTGACGATAGTGACTTGCTGATAATGTAGGGGGGTAGCTAGTTCATCCCTTAATTCCATTAATACCCTTGGATGAATCCCATCTGGCCCTGGTGATTTATTTGTTTTGAGTTTGCTTAGCCTGAGTATTATTTCCTTCGGCGTGAAATCCACAATGAGATGTGGCTTATTTGTCCCGTTTGTTGTAAATGTTCGTTCCACAGTCTGCTCTCCCTTAGTAAATACTGATGAGAAGAACTCATTTAACAGTTTTTCTTTTCCCTTGTCCTCAGTAACACTTTTTCCACTAGTATCAGTTAGTGGGCCTATGTTTTCCTTAATTAAACGTTTACTATTTATGTATTTAAAAAACTTCTTTGGGTTGGTTTTGCTTTCAGTGGCTATGCACTCTTCATATAATATTTTAGCTGCTTTGATTACCCCTTTACAAGTTTTGTTTGATTCTTTGTATTTTGCGAACGCCTCCTCAATCAAGTTATTTTTATAGAATTTAAAGGCTCTGCTTTTATTGTTGATAGCTGACCTTACTTCTTTGTCCAACCATGGTGGCTTTTTTTTGTTGAATTTACCTTTAGTTACTTTAGGAATATATTCAATAGTTAGTGAATCAAGCACCTTTTTTAGAGTATCCCACATTTCCTCTGCATTTTTTCCCTCCATAACTGTTTCCCACCCAATTCCTTTCCCTGAATAATTCAAAGTTCGCTTTTCTGAAGTTTAGTATTTTTGCAGATCCTTTTTTATGTAATTTACTGAAGTTGATTTCCAGTGAAACCATATTGTGATCACTGTTCCCTAATTGTTCAATTACTTTTGTGTTTGAAACTAAGTCTGTGTTATTTGTTAATACTAAGTCCAAGAGTGCCTCATCACGAGTTGGAGTTTCTACCGTTTGTGTAATAAACTGGTCTTTAAGTAAGCTTAAGAACCCATTGCTTCTTGCTGATTTACCTGTTTCGTTTTCCCAATCAATGTCGGGTAAATTAAAATCCCCCATAATTAATACCTGACCCAGATTTGATGCTTGTTTGATTTGGTTTAAAAGAAGAGACTCTTCCCTTTCGTTTATATTTGGTGGTCTATAGCATACCCCTATTATAAATTAGTTTTTTGTTTTTTTATTATTGTCGATTATCTCTGCCCACACTGTCTCCGAGTTGTCTTCTTCCAGGTCTGTGCTTATATTTTTCTCACATGATGTTAAGTTATTATTTACATATAGGCACACACCCCCGCCCCTTCTATTTTCCCTGTCTTTCCTGTAGAGTGTATATCCCTCCATGTTTAATGCCCAGTCATGCGACTCATTACACCATGTTTCTGTAATACCAATGATGTCGTAGTCGTCCCTACTGATCACCGTTTCTAGCTCCCCGATTTTACTCACTAAGCTTCTTGCATTAGCCAGTAAGCATTTAATTTATGTTTATTTTTAGATATGGCTCTAATATTGTGATTAGTTTCACCCCAGGACCCATTTGAATTCTTTACTAGCTTCCTCTTTCCCCTCTCCCCTTCAATAGACTCTCTACAGGCCTCCCCACCATGCACACTGCCTGCCCTCTTTATAGTTCTGGGAATTCTTCCTCTGTCATTCCCTCCTTCCCGTATACTAAGATCATCTGTACCTAAGAACTGTAATGGGGTAACGTGACTGTTACAACATAACATTTTATTACATGACATTCCTGATGCACCCCTGAGTTACCCCCGATTATACCCTTGTTATGTCCAAGGACTTTGTCTATGTCTCCCCCCCCCCCCATCTCCTTCCCCCATATGATTCCTGATCCCAGTCCGGCTTCTCTCCCTGATGGTCCCATAATGTCTTGCTGCCCCTACCCCCCCGTCACCTAGTTTAAAATCTCCCTCTAACCATCCTTCCCCCCAGCACCGCAGCCCCCTCCTCATTCAGGTGCGATCAATCACGGCAAAAAAGATGGCGCCTGACGAGAAGTCCGCCTAGTGTTCCATGAACATGAATCCCTCTTTCCTACACCAATCCTTAAGCCACACATTTACCTCCCTGATCTCCCTCTGCCTCCCTGAGCTAGCGCGTGGCACTGGTAATATTTCCGAGAAAATTACCCTAGATGTCCTCGCCTTTAATTTCTTACCTAATTCCCTATACTCTTTCTTGAGGACTTTCTTTGTCGTTGGTGCCGATGTGCACCAAGACCGCCGGGTTGCTCCCAGCCCCTCCCAACAATCTGTCGACTCGGTCCGCGATGTGCCGTGCCCGAGCACCCAGGAGGCAACAGACCGTGCGGCGATCGCGGTCCCGATAGCAGATTGCCCTGTCTGTTCTCCTAATGATGGAATACCCTACCACCACTATCTGCCTTGGTACCTCACTAACTGTCATCCCGTTTGAGCTAGAGGGACCGCTCCTCTGGTTGCTAGAGGGAGCAGTCTCCTCCCAGCTCCGTCATTTCGTCTCTATCCTCCCCCGAATCTTCATCCAACCGGGCAAATATTTTATTGACGTTGATATGCTGGATGCAAACTTTAGAGAAATATTGTGATTTGCCAAAAAATTGGTATCCTTATTCTTTACACAGTGGCATTCTTACAATGGGTGCAATGTGTGCAGCGCACACGGGCCCCTGAGTCCCAGGGGGCCCACTCCGCACACGTTGCTCCCATATTTTTAATACATATCCTCCGGCGTCTTACGGCGGTGGCACTAATGCTGCGGAAATTGTCGGGCAAAATGCCATTTTTCCAGAGATCTGGGCATGCGCAATGGAGTCAGAGCACTCGGACTTAATAATGCTGCAGTGCTTCAGGTAGTTTTCGGGATGTGGAAATCATCGGAGAAGTGGCTGCAGCACCATATTTCCAGAGATCTGGACATGCACAGTAGAGTATGAGCGCTTTAGTGCTCAGACCTACATCGCCCTACTACTCCTGTCAGAGAGGAGGGGTCCAGGCATAGGAGGAGGCTCTACACAGGCCTCCTCCTCTCTTAAAGCACCCTGTCTGTACACTAGAGAAACTGAGCTCTGTCTCAAGTGTGTGTATGTGTGTACAGTGATTAGTAAATTCACAAATGTTTAATTTGTAGCAGATGACATACCAGCATTATGGATGCATATTAAGTACTAGGCTCAGCATTTGGTTACAGCTGGTTATAACTAATGAGTTAAACTGTCAGTATTTACTATTGATAGGAATTAAATCCTGTCCATTTTCATCTACAAGATAGATGTGAGTGTATATCAGTGTTTTTCAACCACTGCGCCGTGGTACACTAGTGTGCCTTGAGCTGTTCTCAAGTGTGCCCCCAGATCTAGAGATGCCCAAACCAGTTTACAGCCATCATCAGTTCAATGGTTATTTACTGGTCTCTTCTTTTCATGTAAAGGGCCAATGTATTTTATTTTTGTTACCTGTGCAGACTAGTGTGATTGTTTTTCATATGGGTGCCAATAGGTTTTTTTTTTCCTGTGGGGGCCAATGTGTTGTGCCCTGTGGGGATCTCATGCTGTGCCTTGGCAATTTTAAAATCTTTAGTGTGCTGCAAGGTAATAAAGGTAGAACGTCACTGGTGTACAGGGCTTAAAGTGGTCCTGGAGAGGAGGTGGAACTCCATGTCCCTCAGCAGTTCCATTCCCTGTGTCCCTACAGCAGCTTCCCCACCTCTGAGTCCCTCCAGCCCCCTCTCACCAGTCTTCAGCATGTACAGAGGCTGTTCCACAGAGCCTGTTCCACTTAGTGGCCCTTCTTCACTTCAACGGCAGTGATAGTATGACATCATATATACACCAAGCCAGAAGAAGAAGCTGCTGGGACAGTTTTTTCTGTTGGAATTACTGTTCAGGACTGTGGTAGAGGTGGAACTCAGTTCCCCCTACCATTAGAGGTGGTGGAACTTAGTTCCATCCAGTTCCCCCTTACTTTAACTCCTGCTGGTGTATATGGTAAAGAAGAATTCAATACCCACATTATTCAACTTACATAGAGCAGGTGTTATTAATAGAACATTCTGCCATTCCCTTTGTTTGGGACCACTATTGTACTATTGAATTTCATCATCAGGTTTCCTTGGTTACACCCTTATCACTGAGCCAGTGGTGTCTGAATGCCATTTTGAATGACAAAAGCACATTTCAACTTTGACTCTGCACCTAAATGTTCTCCGAGCACATACAGTAAGTAAAGAAAAGAAGAGGGAATTATTTACAACAGAGCACAATCCTTCACATTCTGGGGAAGAAGTTAGAAGTACAGAATATGCTCAGTCGCGCGTCTGATTTTGTAGACCAGTTTATAAAAAAGTTTTCAAAGCCTAACGACGAAGTTGAGCATTTATCAGTAACTTAGCATTGTGCACCTTTCTACAGTATGTGCTGGGCCCTGGCCATTCTAATGTATGATCACACTGGGCAATTTCCCAGGGCCCCACGATTTTGGAGACATTTGAGCAAGGGTAGGCTGGTGCCTCCAGAGCGTCTTGGGAGGCAGATAGTGAATGCTGCCCAGCCATTCTGGTTGTAAATGACACATAATCAGAGCAGCCAGGCAGCACTCTCTACCTGCCTCCCCAGCCTGCAGCCAGACAGTGAAGGGCTGCCAGCATGCTGATTGGTGGATAGCTGGAGCTGCCCTTCTATCAGAGTACTTATAGCCAATTTATGGAAGCCTATGGAGAGAGAGTACAGGACACTGCAGCAGGTGTAAGTTATGATTGTCCTTTTAGATGTTGTCCTGTGAATGGGAGCTAGGGGCCCTTTGCATTACTTTGTCCAGGGTCTACAATGCTGGTAATACACTCCGGACTCTGTATAAAAGGTGACCCAGGTTTAATGTGAAAGCATCGGTGTCTGGTCAGACCCAGGATAAAGATCCTAGGTCTGACCCGACATTGCAATGTGAAAGGGATACTTTTGTACCTGTACAATTCTGTTGTTTTGCTAATTTATTTATGTACTCTGATGAGGTTTATTTTGGCTATCGATTTTGTTAGTCAAAATCGCACCATGTTTAGCCGCATACGATGCTTATGCGTGGCATCAGAATCGCAAATAGAAATAGACTGTGCAGCTGAGTCTATTGCACTATCTCTTATCAAGGGCAGGGCCGGTGAAAGCCCCCTGCCCGCCCCAGGCAAAAAAAAAAACATGCCGGCCGCCCTGGGGGTGGGGAGGGTGCAGACGATACTTACGTGCGGCACGGCGGGGGGGTTGCGGCCGATACTGCGGTGGGCGCCCGCACCCCCCGGAGCTCTGTACCTGCTGTTAGAAGCCGCGATAGGCAGCTTCCGGGTGCTGCGAGTCCTCTCTGTCCTCGCTGAAATCCCCCCAGCAGAGCGCGGGCGGCGCGCGTGGGGGACAGCGTTGCTTCACGCCGGGTGGGATGGGATGCTTTCTGGTACCTCTCTATGGTACCACGGTGGCTCAGTACCGCCCTCCAGTGGCCGGCGCCCTAGGCAAATGCCTAGTCCTGCCTAGTGGTGGCGCTGGCCCTGATCAAGGGCCATGTTTTCCCCCACCATCATTCGTCACACGCTGGCCCATGCAGACACCCCGCCGGGTCCCTGCGTCTGCCGATATCTGTAAATAGCATTAGGTTTTGAAGGACCCTTATGGCACAATATACATAAGTAAATAATATACACACGCACACGCACTAACCAACATTTGCACACATTTGTTTCCCCCTTTTTTTAAAGGAGGGGGGGCACCAAACTTTAACTTGCCACTGAGCGATTGGGATGAACTTACGCCACTCAAATGACATAACCGTAGCACAGGTCTGATATGATATTAATACTCCAGTCCCAATACTGTACTTAATTGATATAAAAAATAAGATAACACAATGGCATATAGAAGTATTACTACATTTAATTTACTTAAATAAAAAGAAAAAAACGGAAAGAACATCTTACACAAAGACTTCTATCTGTGCAATGTTTTCAATGTAGGAAGATGGAACATTTTGAAAGTTGAGAGAAGGACCCAGTGCTGCCATTCGCAAATGCTTGACTAGCATGAAATGGGATGCGGTCAATTTCCCGGCAGTCGGAATCCCGGCGGTCAAAATCCCGACGCCGGAATCCCAAAACATTCTCCCTCCGTGGGTGTCCACGGAGGGAGACTAAATTAGCGTGTGGCGAGCACAGCAAGCCCGCAAGGGGGGGGGGGCGATCCACGCCCCCCCTTGTCGGGATTTTGACCGCCGGGATTCCGACCGCCGGGATTCCATACCGAATCCGCATGAAATGACCACTTTACTTCTACTAATGTCCAGGATGGTCTCCTTTTGGAGACTCTGTCCTTAGAGGCTGATCAATATTTTATTCGCCGCAAACTGCTGTTTAAAGGAGTCCTTATTTACAGGAGGCAGTCTGAATATACGAATACCTTAAAAGGTTAAAATGCATTTTTTTTAGGTTTATAGTGTCCATTTTAACTTGTAGCATATGGAGCGTTCACTCACCATGCTTCGGGCCAGGTGCCTCAATCCAGTCGCTTACCATTTCAAAACATAGGCAACGTGGATGGTAAAGTATAAAAAAAGTTTTCAAAAATTGTAAAAAAAAAATTGTCATGCCAACCTTTTCACCACATCAACCCTTTTACTGGCAACCTTTAAATCCCGATATGATAATTTATATCAAGGGATTTTCAGTAGAGATGTGAGTGTGCACTTGTGTTTTTGTTTCTAATTCATCATGGTTTTCGTTTTGGCAAAACTTGGTATCAGGCTTGGTTGCTATGAAAATAGTTGGTGTTTAAAACCGGTTCTCTATAAAGACACAAAAGTTGACTATTCTTAAACTAAGACTTTTTGCTCAACATGTAATCAGCACTAAAACACATAAAACAGACGTCCATTCAAAAATAAAGGTTAAGTAGTTTGTCTTTGCTGCTGCTGCCAGTGTGTTGGATATACACTCCCTTGTGATATTCTGCAGATAATTCCATATCTCAGGAGTAATTCCGCTTCAATAATTAGACTTGGCAATGACCCAAATACCATGAATTTTTGTAAATGATAAATTAGTCATCATTAAAGCAAGTCATGTTCTTTCAACACCGTTAGATGTGTAATGTCCTTATTTGACGCTTAGGTGGCTATGTATCAAGCCCATTTTCACAACATGATGCATAACTTTATGTATGGTGGCTATGTACTAACAGCTGAATGCAGGAGATTTTGCAGACATTTTCTGCAAAAGACTAATTAGTGCTGTAGACCGACGTACCATTATTATTATTGGTAAGGTTATGTTCCTAGGATTTCTGGAGTTTAGCCCAGTTGGTTTACGCCATGCTCAGTTGGCCTAAACAACTCAAAGATGGAGGCTTACTGAAAGGAGAGGGATCTTATGATCAATCTTCAGGCACCCTGGTCCAGATATCAAATGTGATAGACCCCTCAAATTTGCCAAATGTCACACCTGTGGTCTGTCTATGGCTTAAGATGACCACAGGCGTAGGGGCTGACTGATCAGTAAACCTGGATGAGGCTTTTGTTCATAACCAGGAGATACCTTAATTAATAGGTCCAGAGGTGTAAATGCAACGGAGGTAAATATTAAATATAAAAAGTCTTTTATTATGCTCTCAGGTGATGGTACAGCAGTGGCAGTTGGTAATGACTTGAGTAACAGTGTCACAGATATAGGCAGAACAGGGAATCACATGCATAGAGGCGATTTGGAGATTCTTATCCATCATCCTTATAGTAGCCAGTGAGCAAGGATTGGTTGGTACAATCTGCAATACAATCAAGCAGAACAGGAGGACACTCAGGATAGGCTCAGGAACATCAGGTGACCAGACCAAACATGGCAGCATCCATGTTTGGTTTAGGAGGGAAACTGTGTTTGTTTTGCACATGCTTGTGACCTAGTATTAACAGTAGGGGAATGGAAGCCTTTGGAAGTTTGAGACTTGATAGTCAGACATGAGACAGATGTTGAAAAGCTGGCATGTCCGTAATGACCAGGTGAACTCAAGAGCGGACGTTGGTTGACTGCACTGTGCACAGATCGTAAACCGCACTGCTGGAAACCAGACCTGAAGCGCAGTGACAACTTAGACAGATACTTAAGTGGTATAAATGTCCGTTTGGTTACCTCGATCATGGCACCAAGGAATTAACTCCCAGAGATAGGGGCTATCGATCCTGGCATCCCTACAAGTTAACTTTAAGACATACTGTAGCAGAGAGAAAATATACATTGCCATATAGACTGTTAATACTTGTGGCAATGCTACGTTTATAAATACATAAGTCACTTAATTGTCACTCTTTCTAACATTTTTATATTGTTTACAGTGTAATGGGGTTTTTTTATACTGTTTTCTAGACTTTTAAACCGTTTTTTAATTTATTTTTCTTTCAATTAAAAGTTCATTTATTTTCTGGTTTTGTGTTATCTATTTGTTTACCTTTCATTTGATGATATGGAAAGTGGTACAATATTAATATTAGTACCTTTTGAAAGCTCAGTAACACACACATGTACTGTATTTTATCATGCTGCACATTTATATCCATAAAAATGGAGTGTTCAGGATTTCATTAAGTGACATTTAATGGAAAATATATTTCCCTGATGTGTTGGAGTGCTTGCAGCTAGTTACTGGCATTTGAACACTTTTTCTTGCTGAGCGGAAAAGCAAGGACTATTTTTATAGTGCTTATACTGTTTTTGGGGGAATGTTTTTTTTTTTTTTTTTTGTAGTTGCCATATTTACAATCTTTTCCTTGTTCAACAATACATACACACACACATATTGGTTTACTACATACTGTAAATATATCACGCAAGGCAAAGCATTACAATGTGTTTATAACCTCCTTTTATTCTAACATTCTGGGTTCTATTTCATAAAATAATACAGAAACGACAGTATCAGCACTATGTGCTAATAGCCTAACAGAATATTTCCCAGAAATGCTGTGATTATTAATGCATAGGCTCCCAATTCTTAGTTTGTTCTAGCATTGCAAAGCCATCAGATTTTGCAGCTGATTTGGATAAAATCCATAAGGTTTAATTTGACTTAATTATTCAATAGAACCATAAAATTACATTCTACAGTCGTAAGAACTGCGATTTGCGAAATTCAAGATGTCTTCAACTTCAATATAAATGCTGGATACATCATATTGTATTTCTCAGTGTGCCTTAGATTAGAGAATAAAGGGAAGCCTACAGTAGTATATGTCCTCTCTTCTCACATTAATATGCACAGCTAAGGACAGTCACACTCCGTACAATATGGTGACTTTGCTAATTAGTCTAGCAAAGAATAAATTAGAAAGCAAAAAAGTGTGAAGAAAAGTCTGTAAAGCACCACAGATAGATTCGATGTCACCGGAGAGGGAACACCAGGCAGGTTTCTTAGTGAGGCCTGGAATGAGTGAGGTATAGGGCACTAGAATACTAATGGATCTCATTTATCAAAATCTTTTAGCAAAATGCCTGGAGCAAAGAAAGATCACCAAATTTATTTAAGTGTTTCAGATTTGTTGCCTTCATTGGGCCTTTTCCCTTCATGAATCTTCCTGTATACTGTTTGGTATGTTTGATGAATTGCCCTTTTTATCGTTTAATGGTGACAGTGACTGAGCTCTGTCAATAAAATTCACTGATGCTTCATACTGTAGGCATTAGTGCTGTATGGGAAGGGAGCTGCAGATCCACAGGAAACCTACAGAATTGATATGCTTTAAAGATCTTGGCGCTATCTTGGAGAACATTATTTATTTCCCTTTAGCTTTAGAGTGCATCAGATCCTTGGAGTTTATCTATTGCTCTAGCATACAGATTTTAAAAAATTGGTTGCCTTAAAGGTTGGTTTGCATTGGTTATTTGAGGAACGATTCAAGTCTCCTTTACATCTTGAGACTTGAAAGAACAGTACACGATAGTGACGTTTTTCATCTTTCTGATCTCTGTCAGTGATTTTATTATGACATACAGTAACCCCAGTGTAAACTGTTGGTTTCCATAGTAACATTCAATGCCCGGGTCATGAAAGGTCCACTGGGGGATTGCAGTGATTGGAGCCCATTTTGAGGGGTGTGGGAGCTGCCATATAGGTTTTGTCTGAGCCCCTTGATAAATATATATAGTAAATACTGCTGGTGCATGCAAGATAATATACTAGATCAATGATAGCAATGTACTGAAGACTATACACCTTAGTGAATATAACTCAAGTGAACAGAATTGAACCTGATCTCAAGAGGAGTATGTGAGGCCCACTGGGGGTTTCCCCTGTACCCCTGTGGGCCAATACAGCACTGGTAACATTTTCAGAGGTCTCTTGAAAATAGAATCCTGTAAAGTGTTTCCATACTTGGTCCAAAATTTATCCCAACAGTCCAGGTTTATGGATATCAATGCTTGAACACAGATGGCTATATCAAATTTACTGAGCTACTAAAAGATGCACCTGTTTGCAAGCATGGATATCGTTAAAACATGAACTGTTCAGATACCTTGCGGACAGAGCTTTGTAAGCCTTGCTGTACATCATAGATGATACACGTTCATTGCACTCAACAAATTACTTAGTGGATTACGTGTCTGATTTACGTGTTTGCCTGTGTTGTATAGTGGATGCTGTGCACTTTTTAGTGCCCATGTCGACTGTGTTGACATTCAGGTAAAAAAAGTGAAAAAAACCCTTGTTGACCTATGTTTGTGTCAACCTAATGACCCTGTCGATGTAACCAATGTCAACCTTCATGCATGTTGACCTTCAGTAGTCGACCTAATGCTTGTAGACCTAATGTCTGTCTATCCTATGATCCATACCCGTTGTGTAATAAGGTGGAGCTTTACAAGGACATTGTATGCACATTTTACTGAATACCAGGACAGGCCAACCTGTGGCTCTCCAGATGTTCTGAAACTACAAATCCCAGCATGCCTTGCCACAGTTTTAACACTCCCTTATAGCAAAACTGTGGCAATTCATGATGGGATTTGTAGTTTTACAACATCTGGAGAGCCACAGGCTGGCCAGGTCTGCTTTATACAGTTCATTAACACATAACCAGTTACTAACACTGCACAGTCACCCTGCTTACTTACATTGTACAAACCGTTGCAGACACATCCAATACCACGCACATGTTTGTGCTTCCATACTACTACACAATATCTTCATCCTTTATGCTAAAGCATGTCCACTGTACAGGCTTCTGTTTTACCAATGGCCATTGATAATTCTTAATCATTGATGGTTTAGGGCCATTGTTTTTATAAACATGACACTGAGCATCACTCTGCCCCTGACACCCATGAAGGCCAGTCAGATTAAAAAATAGGGATGACCGTTGATTGGTGAAAACATTGATGGCGAGTTGTCATACGGCTATCGATGGTAACACACCGATGACAAACCCGTTGCCTGGCTGACGGCAAGAACAGAATAAGTTATTGCGCAAGGAGAGAGTGACAGTGGTGCACATAGGGGTACATTTACTAAACTTCTACAAATTAAAAGAGGTGATGTTGCCCTAACAACAAATCACGCTCTGTCTACAAATTCCCCGTTGCATCCTAAAAAATGCTAGCCCGAAAACTGGTTGCTATTGGCAACCTCACCTCTTCTTTTCAAATTATCTTCTTCTCAGATCATCTTAGAGCACTGTCTTAGGTCTCTGCTGCTTCAAAAGACAAGAAACAAAGCATTTACTACTTTGGCATTATTGCATAAATAATATAATTATGGCATAAAGATTTGTTGTTAAGCTCGAGCTCAATATCTATGATGCTATTAAATCATTTTGAATTTGTAAATTAGTTTATTTATGTACTTTTTACGGTCACAAAAGAAAACAACTCTAATATCTTTTATGCGCACTTAACACATTTACATAACACCTTGTCTATGGTGCTGATTGGGATTTGTTACATACAGTACTGTAGGAATTGCCAATTAATGTATTTCAGGGAATTTCTGAATTGCAGAACCGCTTGTAAAGGCCTCCATACACTAGGCAATATACCTGCAATTTGGGCTCTTTTCCTCCGATTGATCATTGCAAATTCACCAAATTGCAGGTGAATGACAGCAGGTCCGATACGTGGTCCCATTCGCATTGCACCAGAGCCTGTGAGTTGCACTGGCTGCACAAGCAATCTCTAGGATTGCTTGTGAGCCGGGCAGGTTTGGCTGGGATCGCAAAAGGGCCGAATGTGATATATTGCATACCATCCTGCCACCTGCGACCTTCCCAGGTGGTTCAAGGGGGATTGCGGGCAACTTCTCCATAGGGAGAACTGGCCCTAATGTATGGGGGTCTTAGTGTTCATTCTAGAACCCGCCATCTCTAAAGACCCATGCTATTCCTCTTACCTGTCTGGGGTGTCACTGTCTGCTGTAGTGCTTCTAGCACAGTGTGGTCTGTATATAAGCACTGATATGCAAACCAGACCTGTGCTAGAAACACCACAGCAGACAGTCACACCCCAAGCAGGGAAGAGGAACTGCATGGGTTTTCAAAGATGGCGGGTGCTAGAATGAACACTAGGGTCTTAGTGTCAATCAGAGAAGGAACATTCAAGAGGGAATTGGAAGTGCAAATTTTTTTGACCAAGCAGCTGCTAAATGGCAAGGTAGTCAGCCCTGTACAGACCAAATAAAAAACATACAAAATGTGCAGTGCTAAGTTCCTAAGTAAAAATATATAAATATAGAGATTGGATTGGCTTTACAATAAGAACATTTTATTACTAGCAGAATGGGCACATGCTGTATCATGAAAAAGTGACAACAAAAATAGCACTTGCATAAATTACAGACTTTTCTAATAATGCCCCTTGGGACATATGGGCATACTCTGCCCATAGTCAAAGAATATATATTTTTGTAGCTATTTATCCATTATGGACGTGGGGCAGCTCCTTCCAAAACCTGACTTTTCTGGATGTATCCTGCCACCCAACACCGAGAACATGGCCTCAGAACAGTTCTGAGATGCATCAAGATAAATTCCAGCCCAGTGATTAGGAATGGATAATGTCACTAACGCCGCACAAGCGTGCTTGTACCTAAGATGATGTTACAAAGAGACAACCACAGGAAAGTTATAAGCTCTTAATTGAATGTCAAAACATTAACATTTATCATTTGCCATTTAATAAAGCAATAAGTAACTTGTATCTAATTATCTTCTATTTGTTTAGAGGAACAACTTTCATGGAATAGAAATGATGTAGTTTATCGAAATATTTCTTGCATTGAATATCATGATCACATTTATGGTATTTCTGTTTATACTCAGATAACATGAGTTTCCCTATTCTCTGGGTATAATATCTTTGCATTTAAGCAACTCCAGTTAAGCAAGGATTTTGGCTAGTTTCATCGATCTGTGTGCAATAGATCTGTGTCTGTGCTGTCCGGCTTATTAAGGAGATCCTGCTTTTATTAAGTGCTCATCATCTTAAGTACATTGGCTAACAAGGAATTCCATGTTCATGGCTTGGAACAAAGGGACACTATGAACGGTAATTAGATATTGACCAAGTTGTAGTAGATTAGCTTAGAAGCTTCATTTCAATTACTCTGGACAATAGAGATAACGCCAACGGTTGTCTTTAACCCCTTAGCGGCTAAAGGCTACATTTCTTCCGACGGTTCTTTGAATAACTATAAAGGATGCATAAATCGCAAAATATCTAAAGCAGGCACAAGAGGCGAGTTCAGTCGTAATTAGGTTCAAATGGACTGGAATCATGAGCTTATTACACTGACAGCCAAGGACGGGTGCATGATTTGAATACAGCAAAGGAAAGATAGGCAGCACAATTTGTATGTCATTTTTACCTGTTCTGTAAGTGCAGCAAGTGTGTGACTCACACATAATTCCACTAACTAAGCAGTGGAACAGGGCGGTGTACAGTACCCCATCAGTCTTGCTTTCCGCTTCAAACTTTTGCATACGTGCTTAGGATAGTGGACATATATGGCTGTGAAATTCTGATTATTATTTTAGGATATGCATTTGGAGCGTGACGTTTAGTGCAGTAATCTTAAATACAGTAAGTTGACACCTGTTTCACCATGTACAGACATTACAAGTGTTCTGTATGATCTCTTTTGCACCTCAGCAGGATAAAGTGTAGTTATGCATCGCATTCACATGTAACCCATTTCTACCATTAATCACTTTTTAGTAGGATCATAAACTACATAATCACAATTTACCACTAAAGGTTATCACTAAATCCATATGAAACACACCAGATAATTATGCTGCTACTTAAATGACATGGCAAATTATTAACAAGCCACTCAAAGCGCTAAAAAGGTAATTGCAATACCAAAATAATACGAACATGTTAAAAAAAAAAACAAATATGAATGTTTAGGCTGTTTTGTTGTGCTTTATCTGGGTAATGGGTAGTGTAGCTTTGCCGTAATACAGTGGGAGTTTGCCATAGTACAGTTGATTACTAACTGTCCCTTACTAGTTTGTCCGGGTCTGCAGGTTCTCCCATTAGGCATCTGTACTTCTGGTTTCTGTCTTTTTGCTCCAACGTGTTTCGTGCATGGGCACTTAATCATGGATGTGGGCTAGTGGTCTCTGTTCTGCTATTTGAAAATTTGAATCAAACTTTATTTAATAATGTTGAAAACACAACAGGAAGTTGTGTTTTTTTGGTGGCAACCATGTGCATAGAAGTTGCTGCAGACAGACCTGGAGCAGAAGCCACACTTAGGAGAGAAACTGCAGACAAAGACAAATTCGTAAGGGAGAGTTAGTAATCAACTACACTACGGCAAACTCCCACTGTATTACGGCAAAGCTACACTACCCATACAGCACACAATTACCAGAAGAGCCAAAACATTCATGTTTTTTTTTTTTTTTTTACTAGCACTTTGTTTTCTTGATTTTTAACTATTGTAAAACCCCACAGAGCCGCGTTACATACTACCAGGCGCAGGAAACAATATATTCCCCCTAAAATGAAGAAAGCCACTAAAATTTTGTGAAACATTCCACATTTATGTTAAGTATTTATTATAATGAATCCATAATAAATTCAAAAAATTAATTATTGTAAATCTCCGGCAAAAGGATGATCATTTTTGAAATTTGTGTAGACGATAAGGTTGTTATTTACGAAGATGGAATTTCTATTGAAGATGGGATGTTGCTCATAGCAACCAATCAGAGTCTACTTCTTATTTACACATTCTAGAAGATAAAAGATAGAGGGCCAATTGCATTAAGCTTCAAAAGTAATAAAATGGAGAGTGATAAACAACCAGCGAATCAGCTACTGCCAGTCAAACCCAGCCTGTGACATGGCAGAGAGGAGCTGATTGGCTGTCTGTTTATCACTTTTGAAGCTTAGTACATCTGGCTCAGAATCTGATTGGTTGCCCATAGCAACATTCCATCTATTATTTTCTAGAAGGTGCTAAATGAGAATCAGAATCTGGTTGCTATGGGCAACATCCCATCTTCAATAGAACTCCCATGTTAGTAAATAAACAAATTTTGTTGTCCATTTTATCCAAATGTCCCATTACTTTGTAATAACAACTTGCTCATGAATGTTACATGTATTATTTTAGAATTTAAATATGTATTTAGATAGAAACATCTTGGGTGATTACATATTTAAAAAGAAAGGCTGGAGGTGGACCACCCTGTAAGGCGGGAGTTGGCGTTCTGCTTGGAGTGAAGTCACCTTTGGTGTTATGCTCTCTGTCAATGACAAAAAGGACAGAAAAGATCATAATGGAAGATGCCCCAATTGACTTTAAGAGAGTCCTATTCAACTACTGAGTAATTGGTTTCACAAGCTAAGATACAGTACTGGGTATTCTAAGCTATCACATCATTTTTTTTTCAAGATTGCCCCCAATGTCACATCAGAAGCCTCTCATTTGCATTCATCCCTGGTGACCTCCCTGAACTGGTTGAGACTTTCTGGTTGGTTAGAGGGAATGTTCCATTTTTGATCTGTAAAGATCAACTTTTGATAAACCCACCATGGAAAATACTTTCACTAACTTAGTGGTCACTTGTTTGGCAGTGGAAGTTGCCATGTTGGATTTGTCCTATTGCCCTGGACCAGTGAGACTACTACTGTTAAAAGCATTTACTATTTAAATGCATTTCATGGATCAGTTGGGTGTTTGATCCAGCACTTGACTGATCATGCAACATCATCCTCACTACTTTTGTTTATATACAACCAAATCCATCTAGTACTGTACTTACTAGTATCTTGGATGAAATTGTTAACACATTTACATTGCAAGCTAATCAGTGATCAATTCTACATGGCCAGTTGCTATATCTGCTGTCATAAAATTAGAAAACTGATCTGTAAAGTTCAACTTTTGATAAACCCACCATGGAAAATACTTTCACTAACTTAGTGACCACCTGTTTGGCTGGACCTGGCTGGATCTCTCAGGTTAGAGGAAAACTCGATAGATCCAGTCAGTTCCTACCCCTTACTTTTGCAAAAGGAAATCCACCATAGGAAGTCTTAAGGTGCCCATACACATAACAATTATTGTATAAAATATTGTATACAATATTGCATCTCGGTTTTGCGATGAGATGAGATCTAGTACAAAAAGCATGTGCTGCACATACTTTTTGTACTAGATCTCATCTCATCGCAAAACCGAGATGCGATCTTGTATACAATATTGTATACAATAATTATAACGTGTATGGGCACCTTTAGCTGAGCACTTTATAGCCTTATTCTGGCCATACAATAGACCAACTTTCATCCAACTAGTTGGTTGATTGGACTGAAAATCTGGGCCTGTACGAGAACAAATGACAATCAGTAATTTGCTCACAATCTCAGGAAAATGGACAAAAACATTCTGTTAAATTGTTTAAATCTAACATATTTGGGAGCAAATTTTTAAATTACAAATTCAATTTGCTCCTATCCAGTACCAAATTTGTATTCCATCCAACCAAGTAGTTGGATGAGAGTTAGTTTAGTGTATGGCCAGCATAAATTGAGTAACCTTTTTTTAATCTCATTATGAACACCTGGCAGAAAATACTAGTTGTGTTTTTAGCTACAGTTATGTCCCGCCACAGATATTTTCCCCGCAAACTCGAATTAACCATAAATAAAACATGTTGGTACTTATGTAGTAGCCGGGCGCCCAATTTGCATACGTACGGTAACTTAGGAAAATCGCATCGCATTGCATGGGCCATTTTAAGGGCCATGCGATGCAATTCGATGCGATTTTCCTATCTTATTTATTCACTGCTCTGTTAGCCCCGGCTGATCGCATTGCATGGCACCTCCCGCAAAATCGCATGCGACCTCATGTGATTTGATAGGGTGTACAATGCCTTTACATTAGCTATACAATAATATTATTGTATGACATACAATGAGGTTTTAGGCACCCCCCCACTATCCACGCCACCCTGAAGCGTGGCGAGCGGCGGCGGAACACGTCCTCCGACCTCTTCATACCCCCACTATCCACATCGGCGCGGAGTTGATTTTAGATAGTGTGGCGAGCGCAGCGAGCCACCAAGCCCGAAGTGTGGCGAGCGGATGCGGATTACTTTACATGTATTCCTCTGCCCTTCGACCACATGCAAGGGGGTGTGTTCGCGTATATACCCTCGCATGGTACCAAGGGGTTTCGGTGGCAGCGGGGGCGTACGTTCGGCCGGGCAGTGTGGGTTTTTTCAGGGCTCTCTAAGCAGTGAACGACCGCTGCTTAGCAAACCTTGCTAAATTAAGCCCACTATGTGCAACCATACTAATACTATAATTTGGGAACAGTATGAATGAAGGGAGAATAATCACCAGTGTGGCCATAGAGGTGGGGCTGCAACGCAATGCAGGATTAAAAATAGGGAAGCCACAATAGGAGACAGCCAGGTCGGCACAGCGGCCGGTGTGACACTACATAGGGTGTGGTGGGGTAAACATAATGTCAAATCGGTTTGGAGCAAGGGGTCGCCACACCGTCCCATCATCATCATGCCCTGTCTACACAATGGTGAGATTATTAGCAATGTGAGGGAGGAGGCGGAGCCATGATGACATGTTTCAGCGCAAATCATGTTATCGGACCACCCACTGCATGGGGGAAGGTCTTACCAACTGTGGCAGGTGGTATCTGACTGGTGGACTTGTCTACTCTTCTGGTAGGCCAAGAGTGCCACATGATTTTCTGGAGCCTCCTAGCCATTCCAGAGGAGTAGGCAGGTATGGTTAACCCTAAACCTAAACATAGCCTTTTCTTAAAGTCTAATGGAAATGTCAACATTATGACAATGTCAACCCTGTGCAGGTATCAGTATTAAAGATGTTGACATTTTTACCATGCAGGCATCATCATCAATTGGGAATGTCCACATTTTAAACTGAGACATTCTGGCTGCATACCATATACTGTGAACATCAAACATTGTAGTATATTTTATCATCAGCAGGTGGAGCTGCAGAGCTTATACGAAATGAGTAGGTTCAGGTCTGTAATTTGACATTGTGAATAGATAATTATTAGCTAAATGAAAACCCTGTATGCCTTTTACATTTAAGTGACACTTTACAAATACTGTGTATCGTTTATATGCTTCTGTCACTACAACATACTATATAATAAGCAACCTGTAGCTTCTATGCTCTTATGCTGGCATCAAAGTCCTGCTTTGAAAATAAAAACAAAACAATCCCAGTTTAAAATATCAATCCCATTAATTGGGCTTTGTATGCACTCTTATGGTAGTATACAGAAATGTGCTGTCTCACCACATGACCTGAACTCTTACAAATGGGCTGGTGGCTAATTTGGCCTGGGTCAGCTGTGTAAATGCACACAGCTGTAAATGCTCCACCTCCTGGTGCACTGCTCAGGGCTCAGACAGCAAGCTTAAGGCCCCCATACACTGTGCAACTTCTCCAAGGGGAGAAGTCACATACAATGCCCCTTGAACCGCCCAGGAGCTTCCCGTCGCCAGGGACATATATATGGGGGTCTTTCTACATATAATATGCCGTATGTGATCCTGTTACCCACTGCTGGAAAGGGGGCCAAGTCGAAGTTCAGAAGTGCAGCAATTCGCGGGTGAATTTCAATGGGGTTTTCACAGTGATTCACCGAGAGTGTATTCAATGCTAGGATGGAGAACTGCTTTCAGCATGATTTTCTCCATGATTCACCGTTTTGCATTCAACATCTTTTTAAGGTGAACTGGAATGTGTTGTTTTAAAATAAAGGGGGTTTTCTTTGTGCGTCAAAATATCAGTAATTTTATTACATGAAGGGGCATGCTATTTGGATTCATGTGCTAGCAGCACATGAATATATTTAATTTAATTATTATTTTTTTTACACATGATGTCATGACAGGGTATTGTCTAATCGCTGTGCCCAATTATCCACCCAAAAATGACATGACTCTCCTGTTGGATAAAATTGGCCACAGCAGCCATCTTTATTGAAACAATACAAATTTAACAATAACCAAAACATTCCCACGGAAGGTGGTCCCCGAGGCCCTCAATAAATCTATCCACACCTCTAAGCACTTCCAGGAGTTCTTACCCCCAGCCGATAGCGATTGGCTCGAGGGCACCAATTGTCAACACCCAGTGCTCATTAATTAACCTCACCCAGGGGAGTCCAGCCCCCTCATGGGGCCCTCCCCGCCGCATAATTAAGCCTCAATGCCACTAACCTCGAGGACCCCCCTCCGCACAGGCCACTGTGACAAAAAGACATCCTATCAATTATTCTACCTAAAAACTATAAAAAACAGGGAGGGTGGGTGGGAGCTGTTGAGAAAATTCTCCCAGTGACCCCTATTTCCCGCCTGAACCCTGCTTATAAACCCCTCTAACACCCTGTTAAGCCCCTCCCCCTATGACCCTCTCCTTAAACACTCCTCCTATGACTAAACTGCTAGTCAGCTCCCTACAAACCCTGTCAGGGGAGCCTACCCCCAGGCTTTGCCTCCAGTCCGGCTCCTACAGCAGGGGGAGCCGCTCATTACATATTCACTACACACACTGGTCCCACTCATTACATATGCAGGAGCGGTACCAACGCAGCGGCTCCCTCCACCACATCGCCTGCCAGCTCTCCTGGGGGGCAGCTTCTGCTGCCTGTGTCCCTGGGAGCCCTCCTTCTCCCCTACAGTGTCTGGCGGAGGCCGGGAGGCTTCCATCTCCCTGCCTTGCGCCATCCCCCTGGCTCCCTGCGGCATTCACCAGGGGGGGTTAAAAATCGCCGTCAGGGGCAGCGAGCCCCTGAGGCGTTGAATAGGGGGAATTCTCCAGCCCTCCGGAACCCGGCGATTGTGCAGCGAATCCAAAACAGGATTCGTTGCACAGGGTGAAAAAAAGCATTGAATACCTGCCATTGTTCGACTTCAATCTGTCCCTAACATTTAAGACCTTATATAACTACTATTTACTACACCAACACATCTAAAGAGCAAAAATGAATACAGAGAACATTCTCTTGACCTATGTACAATGCATACCGCATTTTAGCAACCTGTGTACAATACACAGCGCATTCTGACTGATTTAGAATACACAGAGCAATTCAAGTGACTAGATTAACAATAGACAGCGCATCTTAATGACCAAACAGTGCAGCAATCACTATACAGCAGGGTTCTCAGACAATAAAATTTATTACAGGACTCCAGCAAGTTACAGCAAAATGGCCGACAAATGTGTAATCAGCAGACCGAACTTACAAGGCAGCATTGCGGAGGCACACAACAAAAGTAACAAAATCACTTAATTACTTATACAATTTCAGAGATGCTCCTTGTCTTGCGTGATATATTCATGCGAGTGTTAAAACTTATACCTGCTGTGAAGGCTTTGGGGATGATAGGGAGGCAGTGGATGATGGGGGAGGCAGGGAATGGCAGTGTGGGAGAAGCCCCAGGACATGGGTTTCCATTTGCTGCCAGCTGTGTACTCCCTATGAATATATGGATGTAGCTGAGGGAGCCAGGAGTGCAGTTTGCTGGTGGCAGCAGAGGCTGTGAGGTGGGATAGGTGAGGCAGAGCGCAGGAGTGGGGGCGGAGCTGCCATTGCCTCCTTAGATCTCTAATCCATTGATGCTAGGAGACTGAAAAATCAGTTGAATTACATGTTAATTCAGACTGCTTGGATAACTGACAGAGATCCGAGAAGTCATTAGCCTGATGGTCAGCAATATAGAGTCACGAGAGTCACGACCCTATACTGAGATGGTCGCAAATTACTTTGTGGTCAACCGCTGCTCTAAAGTATTTTACTGACCTCTCTACAGTCTAGTGATTCTCTTTATACTGTACCATAAAGAGTATTTGCATTTTTCCGAGAGACCCAAATCCAACAGAAATAAAAAAAAAAAACATTGGAAATTACAACTCAAGCCTACCATATTTATTAATACTGCATTTTAAAACTACTTTACACAGTATGACCCTTATTCAGGTTGACTCGCAAGTCTGCAAATTTTGGTTGGCGAGTCCACTAGTTGCAGCCCACCGCATGCACAGCCACCCACCACCCCAACCCCCCTCACACAGCAGTTTTACCCACAGGTATGCAAATGAATGATTTGCATAATAATCCATTCGTAGCCTTGGGTTCCGACACAAAACCATTCGATGGTCATGGACCATCAAATGATTTTTCAAGCGTTCACAAATATAAGACACCTCTTTGGAGTCTTTACATCTGAGAGTGCCTGTATGAGGAGCGGGCGGGCAGCTGACATCCGCTGACATCAGATGCCCGCCCCCCGCACCTGCATTATTGGGGAATTACCATGAATACGAATGCCCATGAAACACTGGGTGTTCCCATGGGCGAATCCTCTGGCCCACAAACCCACACCCCCTGCCCGCACTGATGTGTGCGAGCACCAGCAAATAATCTATTCGCCGTGGCCGCTCGCACACAGCGGCTGCACATGCAATAACTGACTGTGCAAGAGCACCTTACTCTGTAGGACTGTAGGAGACCTCATAGTCCCAGTGCTGCCTCTGTTTAAAAACCCTCCCATGACTAGGCTGCTGCTGCTGTCCTCCATGGGTCTGAGAAGCATGTATTGAGCTCCACCAATCAGAGCTCAACACAAACCTCTCAGCCTCTGCCCTCTTGTGCAAAGTATAATGGGACTTAGTCAACTCACAGTAATGCACTGCACAATTGTGCAGTCAGTGTGCCTTGGGCACCCCATGATCAGCACCATTAATCATTGTCACATTGCCAGATAGGTGAATTGGCAGCACTACCCCACTCCCTTGCACAGGGATGCAGTGTAAATCCCGGCGGTCAGGATCCCGACACCGGAATCCCGACCGCCGAAATCCCGACACCCGTCCACGACACCCTCGGAGGGAGAATAAATTAGTGTGCCGAGCGTAGCGAGGCACTGGGCCCGCTGCGTAGCAAGGGGGGGGGGGGGCGATCCACATCGCAAGGGGGGGGGGGCGATCCACATCCCCCCTTGTCGGGATTTCGGCGGTCGGGATTCCGGCGTCGGGATTTTGAACGCCGGCGGTCGGATTTAATAATTAATCCCCTTGCACAAAATCTTTTTTTTTTTAAATACATGCCAAACACAGGGGGCCCCTAGCTAGAGGGGGGCCCAGGGGTACTGACCCCTTTTTCCCCTGCCCTGTACACACTTGGATTATTATTGTATTATAAAGGCTGCAGAAGAAAATAAAAGGATTATAGATTAGATATCTATATATATTCAAATTCAGCTTTCATAAGCACCTGGCACCTTGATAGCAAAACAGTGGAGTATAAATTCTTTTACCATTGTATTCTGAAAGATGGATTATCCAAGAGAATAGATTCCATCCTCAGCCTGTCTGATAGCCCACCCTTCTGAGAGGGGATTAAGGTGCTATAGCACCTGGCGCCCATTCTTAATCACAGTCATTAAGTTCGCTGAGCACACACCTAGCAGTATGATGCCAGACCACCAATGGGGAAGAAAGGAAAAATCCACTGATCTTCACATATAGTACAGCAAATGCAGCTCAGAGATACCAGAGACGTGGTTCTACGGACTTTTATGTTATACACCCACTGCTCTGCAGTCTCTGTAGTAATGCTTCAATTTTGGTTTTGCATATGTGAATAGACATAATTGCCTTCTATCTATCTATCTATCTATCTATCTATCTATCTATCTATCTATCTATCACAATGCCTCTGGTCACTCTCTTCCTCCCAGTCTCCTCTCTCTTTCTCTGCCCCTGGTCACACTCCCTTGTTCTCTCCCCCCTAGTCTATCTCTCTTTCTCTCTCGATACAAAATCAATAACTAAATCTCCATAATTATTAAAAGCTAGAAGTGAACAGAACATCTAGGACAGCTAGCTGATATGTTTTGGCTAATTAGGTGATTATATAATGAAGTTGTACAGTATGTTGAATAGGAAATGTCAGCCACCTGCAGTTCTCCAATCCTCTGATTATTGTCTAGTAGCACTGTGAAAGCCTCCAACCACTAACGTTTACAGTCATCTGAGACCAAAAACGGTCATCCCAAGCCGGAGCGAATAGAACCTTATTGGACCGTTTGGGACATCACTGTATTTATGGCCTGATTCAGCATGGGAAGCTGTTTCACTTGCAGATTATTGGGGATGTGTGCAGGCGCAGTACCCATTCTGTGAATGTGCAAAACTGATCTTGAGTGTACGCACGCAGCCCCCCCTATATGCCTTTGCCTGATTGGCAGGCAGGGGCATTTGAGGCGGGGACAGCTGACGTTTTTGGAAACGGCGGTATGTTGAAACAGTTTTCAGGGAGTGACAAGGGCAGGGCCTGCATCTCGGAACCACAATAGCAGCAAGGAGGTTTATGACTTCTAGATGTAACATTTTCAGTGGACGGATTTGCTGCTTGTACAGTATGTGACTTTGCAAATCCATCTGTTGCTGAATCAGGTTATGGGGCGGCTCTACCATTATGCAGCTTTAGGCAACTGCCTATGGTGTAGGGATCTGGGGGGGGAGGCACCAGCAAGTTTGCCTATCAAAAATTCAAGAATATGTATGAGGATCCTTGTTGCACTTAATGCAAGTGGTGCACAGTGATAAGTTCAGTGGCAGTGGCAATTTTGGTTTGGAAATGAAGCCACCCCAACCTAGTGCACAGTAGTGCAAGACAATTTTTTATACTGCAATTTAGAATTGAGTTTGGGCACATCCCTCACATCCACATCTTGCTACGTCTCTCTGCACATTTGAAATCTGCCCTACCTGCCCCACCTGCAGTGCAACATGGTTTTGCCGAGGTTCATAAGTAATTACTTGCTCAAAGCACTATAATCTTCCTTCTGGTACAAAACTCAATGTAGATGAAAAACTAAAATACAGACGTGTCCTCATACAACAAGCATCTATACCCCATATGGAGTAGTGTATAATACAGGTACAATCTATAAAAAAAGCTGTCACATACTGATGGCAAGCAGCCACTGGCTAAGTGCTGACTTCCCTAAGTGAAGTCTGTCCCACCACTGGCATATCTGTGACTGTGCTGGTCTTTCTCAGTGCAAAAAGGTGTAACCTGCGATTCCGATGCTGACACAAGTTTCCAGAGAAAGAATGTGTAGTCTAATGTGGCAGGGGCGCCGATTTACGTTTTTGCCAGTGGGTGCTCAAGGGGGCGTGCTCAAGGGGTGTGGCCCTGCAATGGGCTCCCACAGACATCCCCCCCCAGTCCTGCATGGAGGTAGATGGGGATCCTGGCAGCACCGCAGCGGGGTCCCAGCAGTAAATATGCTGTCAGCAGCAGGGTCCCTGCGGAAGATGGGAACTAGCAGTATTAATACAGCTACTAGTTCCCATCCACCGCAGGGACCCCTGCTGCTGATGGCATATCCGCTGCTGGGACCCCACTGCGGCGCTGCCAGGATCCCCGACGGCGAGCAGCGGGTGAGCTCCGGCCATGGCCCATGGGTGCTCCTCACTTTCCATGGGTGCTCGGGTCTATGCAATGTGGTAACCTTTTAGATGAAGCTGTTTTCTGTGAATAATGGAACATATATTCACTTTGTCCTTGGAATGATACATGGGAACTATGTCTTTGCTGCTTTCTGGCTGCTATCTGCAGTCAGCTTGCCAACATGTGTAGGTGTAAAGTACAGTACTGGTACATCCAGCATGGAAATGATGGCAGAGAGCACACTGTACTATTAAGGCTGGGTGGGATAATACAAATGTCATTGTGTCTACAGAACAACACGCTACAATGAAACACCGTTCCTAAAGCATTATAATGTGAATGACAAGTAAGTAAATCTAGGAAATATGAGACAGTAAAATATATAATCAATACCTGACCATCTTTCCAAAAGTACTGTAAGAGTGTTGCAATTGTAAAATTGTAGAAAACCATCAACCCATGTAGCAGTGAAAAGTATTGTTCCTAGAACAAAAGTAGAAGGGACTGAGGTTTATTGTGATGTGAAGTATTGTTGCATCCTTAACAATACAGTATTGTTGCATTGTTTTTTAGTCTGTCGCTTTCATAACTTAATTTGAAATGTTAACTGTTCAAAATACTTTATGCAGTTTGTTTTCAGATGATAAACTCTACCACGGGTGATGCAAGAACTAGAAATCTGGGTACTTGTTTCCTAGCACGGCCACACCATTGAATCAAATGTGAATAGGGTCCCTGGGACCCTATTTTACATTGGATTCAATGTAAAATATTCCCCAGACCCCCAATTTTACTCCCTCAACGCCACCCCACGATTGACGCCAACCCAAAGCGTAGCGAGCCCGCGAGGGGCGGCGGTGCGCGTCCTCCGACCTTTTCATACCCCTACTATCCACGTCGGCGTGGAGTTGAAAATATAAAGTGTGGCGAGCGCAGCGAGCCACCGAGCCCGAAGCGTGGGGACGCGTATAACTTCACAGGTGTACGCGTCCCCTCGCGGGGCTCGCCACGCTGCGGTCTCAGTGGCTCGCTGCGCTCGCCACACTTTATATTCTCAACTCCACGCCGACGTGGATAGTAGGGGTATGAAAAGGTCGGAGAACGAGCACCGCCGCCCCTCGCGGGCTCGCTGCGCTCGCCACGCTTCGGGTTGGCGTCAATCGTGGGACAAGACCGACGCGATGCTCCCGATTTCAATGTTAAAAATATTTTAACATTGAAGCCTATGGCAAAATCGCGGGCATCGCGTCGGTCGCGTCGGGGGCCATGTTAATGGACGCAACCGACGCGATGCCCCCGATTTTGCCTTTAACTTTAAGGTACACAATGCCCGCGATTGTGGCCGTTCTAGGAAACAAGTACCAAAATCGGTTATGTTCCAGGGAACCCCAGGGTTCTACAAGTAATGCAAACCAAATTGTGCTTTGACTCCTTGACAGAAACGGTATTGTGCTTTCACGTTTATAGGGGAATTCCAGATATGCCATTGGAACTATTACAATTCTTATTTAAAATAGAGTTGGTTTTGCACTTGCGCTGCCAGATCTGGATTAATCACCTGCGAACCACACTGAACAAAAGGACACCTGGGCACGTTTCAAATAATGTAATTCGATTTTATATAAGAAGAAGCATATTATAAAGGTTCACATATACATAAAAAATATATAAATACACAGATAAAAGGCAGATACCATAAATCGAAGAAGTGGGTTACTCATATGCAGATGAGGCCCTGGGGTAAAATATACGCTATAATAGCCAACAACAGATGGGTCACGTATTAGATGGTAAAGCGTGGTTTCAAGAGCACAGTCAATGTCAGTAAGCGGTTAGCATCAGCCCGACTGTTAATAGCGGGGGCTGAATGGGTTAAGGGAATAGGAGAAGGTAGAAGCCAGAAGTACTTTATAAGCTGTTATTGCAGGAGCTCAATGCGAATTGCCTGTTAAGCGCATGTAACGCCAGGTGGTAAGTGTCAGGTAGCGCAGAGTCTCCTTAGGAATATGCTCACCCTCCTTGATGGTTAGAGACGGAGGGGAGCCCGATGACAAGTGGCTCGACCCGCTGTACGTTGTTTGCTGGCATCCTTATTTTGTATTCCAAAGGGATGCGGCAATTAAGCCGTGGAGCCGGCTGGCTGGTGTCTGCGGCTATACGAGTTGGGGGAGGCTCCGATTTGAGTCGGGGTAGACAATCCGTGATGCTCGCTCCGTAACCACGTGATCGTGACCTCACAGGTGGGTTTGCGTTCAGGCGGATTTGACGTCGACGCGTTTTGTTCTCTAGCAATGGGAACTTTTTCAAGACGGTTGCTAGGGAACGAAACGCATCAACGTCATATCCGCCTGAACGCCAACCCACCTGTGAGGTCACGATCACGTGGTTACGGAGGTTGTGTGTTGGTCAGTATCTAATGATCCATAATATAAACATGACTTTGGCTTTCTCCCAAGCACTAGCTACATGCTCTCTTGTATGTTTTGGTCTTCTGAAGACCATGCTTCCCTTGTTTCAGTGTTTGTAGCACTCTCTTTTTTGTTACTGTCTGTGGTGACCACTTGAGCACTGTTGACTCTGTGCCTAATTTAAGGGTATGTCATCTCTGAATGACACCATAAAATTCCCTAGTAGAATTGATGACTGCTTCTTAAGAAGAGCATATTGCAAGTTCTTACTAAAAGGATAATCTGTACCTGTCTCAAGTTGGCCTTGTTTCAAATCAACCTGGTATGTGTTTGGTCTATTTTAATATGATTTGTTATGCCAACTGCAGTGCTTAGAAAACAAACAGATGATGGTGATGATGTTTTGAGTGTCAAACATACCTCCCAATTTCTGGCTTCTTGTTCCTTGTCTTTTCTGATGGGTTTTTTTTTCTTTTTTCTACAGTTGTCTATATACAGTATACAGCTTTGGCTCTTAGATCCAGTGTGTGTGAATATCTGCTTTCATTTCTCATATAAGGGCAGATGTATGAAGCAGTGATAATAGAGAAGTGAGCCAGAGGAGAAGTGGCCCCATTGCAACTAATCAGCACTGAATTAACATCTATGGGCCCGCTGCGTAGCAAGGGGGGGGGGGCGATCCACATCGCAAGGGGGGGGGGGGCGATCCACATCCCCCCTTGTCGGGATTTCGGCGGTCGGGATTCCGGCGTCGGGATTTTGAACGCCGGCGGTCGGATTTAATAATTAATCCCCTTGCACAAAATCTTTTTTTTTTTAAATACATGCCAAACACAGGGGGCCCCTAGCTAGAGGGGGGCCCAGGGGTACTGACCCCTTTTTCCCCTGCCCTGTACACACTTGGATTATTATTGTATTATAAAGGCTGCAGAAGAAAATAAAAGGATTATAGATTAGATATCTATATATATTCAAATTCAGCTTTCATAAGCACCTGGCACCTTGATAGCAAAACAGTGGAGTATAAATTCTTTTACCATTGTATTCTGAAAGATGGATTATCCAAGAGAATAGATTCCATCCTCAGCCTGTCTGATAGCCCACCCTTCTGAGAGGGGATTAAGGTGCTATAGCACCTGGCGTGGTGCTATAGCACCTTAGTTCTCAACTCCACGCCGACGTGGATAGTAGGGGTATGAAAAGGTCGGAGAACGAGCACCGCCGCCCCTCGCGGGCTCGCTGCGCTCGCCACGCTTCGGGTTGGCGTCAATCGTGGGACAAGACCGACGCGATGCTCCCGATTTCAATGTTAAAAATATTTTAACATTGAAGCCTATGGCAAAATCGCGGGCATCGCGTCGGTCGCGTCGGGGGCCATGTTAATGGACGCAACCGACGCGATGCCCCCGATTTTGCCTTTAACTTTAAGGTACACAATGCCCGCGATTGTGGCCGTTCTAGGAAACAAGTACCAAAATCGGTTATGTTCCAGGGAACCCCAGGGTTCTACAAGTAATGCAAACCAAATTGTGCTTTGACTCCTTGACAGAAACGGTATTGTGCTTTCACGTTTATAGGGGAATTCCAGATATGCCATTGGAACTATTACAATTCTTATTTAAAATAGAGTTGGTTTTGCACTTGCGCTGCCAGATCTGGATTAATCACCTGCGAACCACACTGAACAAAAGGACACCTGGGCACGTTTCAAATAATGTAATTCGATTTTATATAAGAAGAAGCATATTATAAAGGTTCACATATACATAAAAAATATATAAATACACAGATAAAAGGCAGATACCATAAATCGAAGAAGTGGGTTACTCATATGCAGATGAGGCCCTGGGGTAAAATATACGCTATAATAGCCAACAACAGATGGGTCACGTATTAGATGGTAAAGCGTGGTTTCAAGAGCACAGTCAATGTCAGTAAGCGGTTAGCATCAGCCCGACTGTTAATAGCGGGGGCTGAATGGGTTAAGGGAATAGGAGAAGGTAGAAGCCAGAAGTACTTTATAAGCTGTTATTGCAGGAGCTCAATGCGAATTGCCTGTTAAGCGCATGTAACGCCAGGTGGTAAGTGTCAGGTAGCGCAGAGTCTCCTTAGGAATATGCTCACCCTCCTTGATGGTTAGAGACGGAGGGGAGCCCGATGACAAGTGGCTCGACCCGCTGTACGTTGTTTGCTGGCATCCTTATTTTGTATTCCAAAGGGATGCGGCAATTAAGCCGTGGAGCCGGCTGGCTGGTGTCTGCGGCTATACGAGTTGGGGGAGGCTCCGATTTGAGTCGGGGTAGACAATCCGTGATGCTCGCTCCGTAACCACGTGATCGTGACCTCACAGGTGGGTTTGCGTTCAGGCGGATTTGACGTCGACGCGTTTTGTTCTCTAGCAATGGGAACTTTTTCAAGACGGTTGCTAGGGAACGAAACGCATCAACGTCATATCCGCCTGAACGCCAACCCACCTGTGAGGTCACGATCACGTGGTTACGGAGGTTGTGTGTTGGTCAGTATCTAATGATCCATAATATAAACATGACTTTGGCTTTCTCCCAAGCACTAGCTACATGCTCTCTTGTATGTTTTGGTCTTCTGAAGACCATGCTTCCCTTGTTTCAGTGTTTGTAGCACTCTCTTTTTTGTTACTGTCTGTGGTGACCACTTGAGCACTGTTGACTCTGTGCCTAATTTAAGGGTATGTCATCTCTGAATGACACCATAAAATTCCCTAGTAGAATTGATGACTGCTTCTTAAGAAGAGCATATTGCAAGTTCTTACTAAAAGGATAATCTGTACCTGTCTCAAGTTGGCCTTGTTTCAAATCAACCTGGTATGTGTTTGGTCTATTTTAATATGATTTGTTATGCCAACTGCAGTGCTTAGAAAACAAACAGATGATGGTGATGATGTTTTGAGTGTCAAACATACCTCCCAATTTCTGGCTTCTTGTTCCTTGTCTTTTCTGATGGGTTTTTTTTTCTTTTTTCTACAGTTGTCTATATACAGTATACAGCTTTGGCTCTTAGATCCAGTGTGTGTGAATATCTGCTTTCATTTCTCATATAAGGGCAGATGTATGAAGCAGTGATAATAGAGAAGTGAGCCAGAGGAGAAGTGGCCCCATTGCAACTAATCAGCACTGAATTAACATCTATAATTTGCATAATATGAAATTCTACAGAGCATCTAATTGGTTGCCTTGGGCCACTTCTCCTCTGGCTTACTTCTCCTCCTCTGCTTAATACATCTACCCCAATGTTAGTCATGCTTCTGCATCTCATCTTTGTTTGGCTACTCCTGGTTGTTTGTCTCCCATAACAATTGTTTTTATCTCCCTTATTAGTCCCCAACCTACAGTTCTGGTATCTATCATAGAAGTCTATTTATTAAACAGTGGTAACCCATTTTTGCCAAAGGAAGGGCTTGTCACTGTTTTCCCTTATTTATTGATAGTGCTACCAGCACTATAAATTTGTTCGCACAGGATTTCAGTGATTGCATTTCTGTGATGCGATTGACACTACATTGCAATTGCATTGTGTGGAGGGACGCACCATATTGGTGGCCTTGACCTGTGCAGGACGGCCCTAAGTTAGCAGTAGACGCCATTCGAGGTTTTTTGACTGTTTAGCATAACTTCATCTGCAGTTGAATAAATCCCATAGTCCCTAGCCGTGTCTCAGATTAAGGCAAGTTTTCTTGCCTGTAAACTCTTACAATCATACATGTCTATGGTGTTTATGGCTTTCCAGCAACTGTCGCCATTTGCATTTATTTCTGAGCTTTAAGGCCAGATTAATGATGAGGCGGATAGGATTTCAGCTCCAGGCCTCCACATAAATATAGTGCCAACATCACCACACGCTTATCCATAAATCATAAGTATTAGAATTTTTTTTCTACTTATGCAATCTTTATACTTTTACACATTTTGGGAGATATTGGTGATGACCATGTAGGAAGTGTACACGCCTACATGGAACTGGGCACACCAACCCAAAGAGCATTGGTAGTCACATCTCCTTCACTTCTCTCAATAGGTCCTTGATCATTTTCAGGCTTTAAACAATTATACTGATATCAAAGAAGAGAAAAACGAGAAGGAATACTTGCCATAAATCGGCACGGTGATCCAGTAAAGCACACCAGTGAATATTGTTGAAAATGAGAACCATACAAATGTGTTAATGCAATGGGTTAAATAACCAAAAACTGGGGTATCCCATGTAGTCAAACCTCCTGGTAAAGTAAAAACTTGGAATTGGGGTATGTCAGCGTGTGAGATTTGCTGGGTGTCTTTGCTACTGAACAGAGGAATAATAGATGGATTTAGAAACCGTAGTGGTTCAGCTTGATATCTGCTGTCCCCCTATGTGCCAAGGCAGTGAATAGGTTTTCACAATCAGTACAGGGAACTACCATCAGCGATGTAAGTCCTGGCGGCATTGAGTACCATACTGTAGGTGCATCTAGCCTTAAGGGAAACGGCGGGTGTTAGGAACGAAGACCCGCTGGTGTGTTCTTCAAGTCTCAACACTGGGCTCACAAGGGCCATTGCTCCGCCTTAGACGGAAGCCAATCCGGAGGAGGACATTACCCTCAAGTTTGGATACAAATCAGATATAAAAACCGGAGGTCCTGATAATGAAAATATGCGATATAATATAGTGATTGTAAAAATGTCTCAATGCAAGAAGTGATTTTAAATGATAGCTGTAATATTAGCATGAAGTCTAATACCTACAGTCTGGCCCAACATGGCATGGCTTCCAAAATCTGATGAAGATGGGCTCATTCTATGTGGTATGACTGTAGACAAGTGATCACACTCTCAAAAGGTCCATCTAACAATGATTCTGTAATAATGCTGTAATCCCTTTGGCATCTCTAGTGAGTATTCGTAGGCTTATGTCCTACAAGGGTGTTATATTACTATCCAAGAGGTAGACATCCTCCTACATATGACTTATTCTAGATAAGATACTATCAGAATTCCTCACCAAATGACAGCAAGATCAAGTTGCTATTGCACACATAACTCACATATGTTCTTGCATTTCAGAGTGTAGTTATAGCATTTACAAAGTAACAGCAAGGTCAAAGTGTGTTATACACAGATATCACATTTGTGCTTGTATTAAGATCTCAGTTCTTACAGCAATATCAGTTTTAATATTCACATAATGGCATGTAAGGAAAAAAAGAGAAGAAGAATGTCCTGTTAATATGGGTGCACCTGTTCGTATTAAAATATAACTTTTAATAAGTATTAGTAAAATGCTGCGAAATGTATTAAAAGAAATGAAGAGGGGACAAACAACAATAATAGTAGGAAATTACAAATGTTAAAAATGAAGGTGGCAGGCAGAGCGCTCTCTCAAATGCACTTGGATAGTCTGGATTGGTAGGTGTGTTTGTGCGTTATCGGGCGAATTGGTGTTTATCACATCAGTACTGGGTAACTTTATTTAGTAAACATGGAGCCCACACATCAGATACAAACAATTTCGCTACACAGGGTTTTAAAGTCAGATACTTGGCTTGTAACCCTTTTACCCAGGAATTAACTGGGATATGTACTGGGGTCAGCACTAGATATCGTGTGACGTGGCTGGCAATCATCCACTGCAGGCCCGCATGTGGAGATTCTACCTTAGCCTGAACTGAGCCGGCTGGCCGTTACTCACCGCTTGTAATTGCACCCGCGGTGTGTACGCCTGTCTCTATGTCAATTTGATATAATGAACAGTTCGTTCTATCTCAGGATCTTCAGGCTGCTGGGGTGTATCAATCACCTCAGTGCTCTGAGATCGTGTCTGACTGAATTAGGCATATAGATGCCGGCTCCCCTGGTAGCCCTAGGTGACCGGCCACCCGTCCTGCTCTTGTGCCTATTAATAAAGCTCAATGGCTGGACACGGCAGAGGTGGGAAATGCCAGTACTAGTACCCGATGTGACCCGCTACCCTTATAAGGGCTGTGGGATAACGTCAGATACACACACACACAAAATCGTAAATACATCCTAATAAGAAAAATAATAAAGTGAGAGAGAGCGCTGGATCTGCTTACACACCGCTAGCCGGCACGCGCTTCGCAGAACAGCTTTTTCAAGGTACATACTGAAACATTTGTACCAACTTTTGAACTACAATATTACATAGTATATGATATATGACACTCTACCCAGTATTTGAATGTGTACAGTGCACAAACATTAAAAAAGCCCTTTCATTTGTGTTTATATTGCCTATAAAAACCCAAGCGATGATTGGGACACTAAAACATCCATGAATATAGCAGTACTTTGAACTGATGTGACCAGGACAAAATTGCACACATACTGTAAATGATTGATCTTCAAAGATTTATTGGTATTCGCGTACAATAGATCAGCTGACAGGAATCATTGATACAACAAAGTTTCCCGCAACACTTATGAGCCATAAGGGCCAAATATTACTATTAAGGAATAAGTGCTAAGGGACTCCGCACGTGCAATTTTAACTTGCACCATACTCACCATGTCTTTATTTTATGTTTCATGTAGTTTGTCATATTTTCAGCCTTTTTTTAACATATAATCCCAATAAAAGGTATATTTTAAGTCTCCAATTATTTCTCCTTTGGTGCACCACTCATGCGACAAACTTTTCGTACCCTTTTCTTTCATTTTTAATGATGATAGCTGTATTTTCATCAATGCACTTGATTAACGGAGTATCTGCTAAGTCTGAACCCAACATGAATTTCTATCCCTTGCCTGGAGTACTGAATACTGTAATGTTTTGTCTGTTAACCTATTTGGCAGCTGGTGAAAGAAATATAATCAAACTGAAGATACATGAAACTGTAACAAAGCAAGGTTCTGTTGCATAAGGGGAATTTACGATGAAAAGCCGTTATATAAAATTTGAGCGTGTTTCAACACAAGCCTAATCCTTTAAGCATAACCTGTTTTTCTCTCTTCTAATCATACAGTTCAAAGAATTATTGACCATTTTTTTCACTTCAGTCTGGCTTTCCTTCTTCCAGCTGTTGAAATGAATTGCTGGTGTTTCTGTTACTTAACGCTTAGCATCTCAACCATGTCATTTCTTTTTTAGTTTATTTTATTTGTTAGCAGATCACATCAGTCCCTGCCCCAAAGGAGCTTTGCAATCTATGGGGGAGATTTACCAAAGACAGGAGAGATGCCCCCTCTGTCTGTCATTTGTAGCTGAGGACCTGGGCTTTTCAACGAGCCCAGCCCTGTGTCTCTAGCCCCCCCAGGAACCAGAGATATCGCCTGGCAAAGCTGTAATGTTTTTTCCCATAGTTTTATATGGGACCCGTTAATTCCGACCCCCACCCGGTTCTGAAGGCTGCCAGTTCCTACGCTGGCATCACAGAAGCTTGTGGTTGATCTCATTCAATTACAAATCGCTGGGCCTTCCATATGATACCAGGCTGGTCCATATCGGTCAATCAGTTCCAGAGATATTGCATGTAAACCATTTTTTTTATTTTTGAAATGTCATTTCATGGCTGTTCATGTTCTTTGAGGGCAGATTACTCTGGAACCAAACGTTCCAGTTTCACTGGACCAAAATCATTCAAAGCCCACTCAAAAGTTCTTCAATATGATACTTGTCTCATGTAAATGGGTCAGTTGGTTCCGAAGATATAGCCGGTTAAATTAGATAACTGGTTAAAGAGGGGGAGGGATGGTTTTCTCTCCCCCTCACACCAGAAAATGCAGGGATTAGGCTGGTGTAAAAGGGGCCAACCTGGGAATGCATTTTCTGGTGTGAAAGGGGTATTATTCCAAATAGCCGGGACCTGCAGTGCTCTGAATACAGCCAGGCTCTGCCACTGTCAGTGGCTATCACTTCTGCCTGGCGGCTGTCCCCCATTTACCGCGAGCATCTATCCCCCTTGGCAATGAGAATGTAATCCCACATGGCAACAAGCATGGAACCTCTGGCAATGAGCATGGAACCCTTGGCAATGAGCATGTAGATAAGCAGCACTTATGTAGCATAATCTTTAATAGGCATTATGGTGTTTGGCATAATACATAATGGACATAATGGCGTGTAATTTAACGTGTAATGGACATTATGGTGTAAATGTTTAATGCGCACCTTTGGTGGACAATGTCCCTGTTTATGAAGTGTATTGTGAATTTTGGCTCAATCCATGTGGCATTATGTGAATTTTGGCTCAATCCATGTGGCATTATGTGAATTTTGGCTCAATCCATGTGGCATTATGTGAATTTTGGCTCAATCCGTATGGCATTTTTTGAATTTAGCTCAATCTGTGTGGCATTATGTGAATTTTGGCTCATTCCATTTGGCATCATGTGGAAGTGGCAAGTATAATGCGGTCTAGTATTTTGTTGCATAATGTGTAGAAGTTGTATATGGTGTTGTACACTACACTCAAGGACACGTCCCCTGTTGAGTGGCCACACCCCCTTTTCCAGAGCGCGCCTTCGGCGCGCGCACAACTACATCCTCCACTTGTGTCGCCATGGTAGGCCTGCGTATTTTAAATGCCAGGGCCTATTTTTAATCCCATTCCCACCCTCTCTCTGCCGCTCTCTTAGCATGTACACTGGCACCACGAACACCGCCCCTCCCCCACCTAAACCCTCTTTTATCATGGTGCCCCCCCTGTCATTTTATCCTGGATCTGCCCCTGCCCGGTGGACTTGCACACTAGATTGGCTTCAGTTCAGCATATCCTACTTAATTCAAACCTGTAACCTGCAGAGGTTTCCAGCAAGGCCCTGGGTCTTGTGGGCAATACCCGGAATAATTCAGAAAATATATTGATGGTGTCGTGCACGTGCTTAACTATAGTGGATGCAAGGGCTGGGGTCAAAAGGCTGGGCAATTGGGCCTGATACAATTGCCCAGCCTCAATTGTAGGACATTATATTTTCAGTAAGAAGAATGTGTAATGGATGTTCTAATGGGGCACAATATGAGCTGGAACTTGGAAGGCAATGATATGTGACACAGTATGAAATGGAAGGCACTGTAATGTGGCAAAATCTCATTTTGTTCATTGTAGTGTTTCGGGCATTATAAAATTACATAATATGAACCGGGGCATTTTAATGTATTATTATATATTAACAGGTTCTTATATAGTGCAGCAAATTCTCATGCGTTTTAATGAAATGGAAGCACTAGAGTGTGGCATAATTTGACCTGGAGGGCACTATAATGTAGCACAGTGCAGTATTAACATTATGTAATTTGTTATAATATGAATTAAGGGCATTTCATGTCCTAATTTGAACTGGGGGTACTATGTGGTTTAATGTGTACTGGCAACCCTATACGGTGACTTAATGTAAAGGAGGGAACTACAATGGTTCATAAAATAAACTAGGGTGCTACTATGGGGCATAATGTTAAATAGGGGACTATTGTGGGGCACCTCTCTGCTGCAGTTAATCATATTTGCCCCACAATAGTCCCCTATATAACATTATGCCCCATAGTAGCATAATGTTAAATAGGGGACTATTGTGGGGCAAAAATGATTAACTGCAGCAGAGAGGTGTCTATCAAAAAACATAGACCCTTCAATACGCTGCTGTGGGGCCTATAAAGTTATGGCTGTTATTTCCTTGTTTGTGTGCATGGTAGAAGAACCTATTGGATTTTGACTCTTAAGACCCTGGAAATGCCATTGGCACTGTAGTCTAATGCTGATCAAAGATGAACCAATCCATTCTAGTCATCCAACACACAGACAGAAGGGATATGGGTCATTGGATCGACTGTATGAAGGTTGACATAAATTAGGTCGACTGCAAAAGGTCGACAGTGCTTAGGTGGCATAGGATCAGAAGGTCGACAGTCAAAAGAGGTTTTTTTTGTCCTTTTGGCGTAAGTCGACATGGACACCGTATCACCGTCCCATCGCATGAAAACATGAAAAACTTGTGTCAAACTTTTGACTGTCAACCTTCCCATTGTCCACCTAATGCTTATGTCGACCTTTTGACCCTGTCGACCTAAACCATGTCGACCTGTTTCATGTGTCTACCTAAGCCCTGTCAACCTTTAGTGATCGACCTAATGTATGTTGATTTTCATATTGTTGACCTACAATCAACAGTGCACCCACCGCTGCTACTGAACTGTGAGATGGGATGATGACTCCCACTGAAGACAGCAGAATCTTGTGAGTCTGACCTAGACCAACCGGCCCTTGTCACATCTTTATTTAAAGGGGAGGGGTCACCAAATTCCGATTTGCCTCCTGGTGACTGGCATGAACTTACGCCTCTGGATAAAAGAGTTGAATTTCTTAAACCTTAGTACAGTTAAATTGTACCATAACTAGTTTTTTAATGTTTTAATTGAATTCTAATTATGTCATCAATCATCTGGCTCATTGTGTGGTAGTCCGCTTGGGAAGATTAGTCTACTGCAATGTATTTCATTTGGGGTCTGGTGTTCAGTTTGATTAGACCAGGCATGTCCAAACTATGGCCTTCCAGTTGTTGTGAAACTACAAGTCCCATCATGCTTTGCCACAGTTTTGCTATTAGGGAATGCTAAATCTATGGCAAGGCATGCTGGGATGTGTAGTCTCATAACAGTTGGAGAGCCATAGTTTGGACATGCCTGGTCAAACAGGTCTACCGACATCCTGTCTGTTTTCATAGAACATAGAGATGGGAGTTTAGCCATTTAATGTGCACTTTCCCCTTTCTCAGGAGAAGAAAAAACATTGCTATGATGCAATCATAATGTCAGAGGGCCTACGAGAGAGCCAGAGATATACACTCCATGCACTTTACCTTGGATGGAACATTGAATAAGCTATTAACAATACTATCCTTTAACTAGTGTAAATACTGAGTACCTGTAGATGTACAGTGATGAGTGACAAGACTGGACTACTCTAATAGCATTGTAGTCCATGGGCAAATAAATACACTGGGGACACTACACACCCATTCACAGGAGTAAACAAAAAATCATAACTGACCCCTCTTGTGGCCCTGCGCCATCTCTCCACATGCTGACATACAGTGATTGGCTGTCAGCACTCTAATTGGGGGACAGCTCCAGCCAGGACTGCCATTGGAATAAGCATGGCCTCCCACCCTTGCTGACCCCATGTCTGTATGTTCATTCTTGTGTTCCTTCTCTCTTATGTACAGTATATGCTAATTCTTGTGCTTCCCCTCCTTATATTTTGTGTATTCTTTTAGAGCCCCCTCCCCACCTTTATATCCATGTATGTGTTTTTCCCTTAGCTAGGTTCATGTCCAGCTCCCTATTTGTATGCTAACTCTGTTCTCTCCACCCCAGTGGTTTTAAGTTACATGGCTTCTGGTCATCACCAGTTTCCCTCTGTCTGCAGCTCGGCTGAACCTCTATTCTGACTCCCCAATGTGCACTGCCGGTGTCCACTGACATATGCCATAGTAGGAGGTCTTGCATGAAGTCCGTCGACTGGCTTGTGGCCACAACCAAATTAAAAATGCCAGTGGTGTTGTTCCTCTATGGCTTCCTGCTGTGAGCGACACTCTACACCGCTGACATCTGGGCTCCTTTGTGATGTGGGCCCAGGACTATCATACTGGCATCCCCCCCCCCCCCCCTTTCCCCATGATGGCGGACCTGGCTCCAGCCATCTAGCAATCGCCATCCTGGTAGTCATCCACTGTGTTGCAGCAGGGTAGAAGGCAGATAGAGAATGCTGCACCGTGATTAGCTCCAGCCATCCTCCAATCAGCAAGCAGACAGCTGTTCCCTATCTGGCAGGTGCCCCTTCCCCTATCCCATCCCACCACAGCTTAAGTGCCCCTATAATCGTGGGGCTGTGGGAAGCCTGAACATTAAGATGGGCCAGCGATAAGACCTTGAAATGGAAGGAGAAAACAACAAATAAAAATAGCTGCAACTACAAAATAAATATATTTATCATTTAAACTACATTTAAATATAAAATGTACTGTAATTACAAATTGTCTGTATTCGGCCTGGGAGAAAACTTAACATTTATTTATTTTATTAATGACCATTTCATAGAAGCTTAACAACAACAGTTACCATGAATTGAGCGGCTTCATATCCAAGCATGAAATTACAGCGGGCAGTTACTTGACTTGAACACTGTATTGGATAAATGTTTTCTATGTGTGACGAATACTTGCAAACATTATAGTGCTCATTACCACACCGATCCTCTTATCATTCTATACACACAGATATCCCCGTCCAGAAGAAGACCAGAATAAGACCAGCAGAAGACCAGCATGTAATCAGAATTCTGTGTACACATTTAGAAGTGATAGAAGTAAAAATAGGCTGACAATGAGAACACTTTGTATGCGCCGCGGCACCTTATCACTAATGCTGTTTTTATGCGTGCATAATTTTACAGATTAAATCCACACATTTTCTGCTACCCAGTGGCTATTCTATATGTCTGTATTCTCCCTTGACAAACCATGGCGTTGTCTGAAATAAGTATTATGTAAAGCTAACCTGGAAAATGGAAAACAACTGAAGCAAAATCCAACTCCTGTCAACATCTCGGTCACATAAAGGGCTGGATACCATACATCCTACCACTTACTGTATGCATAGCGGTGTTCATTACCATTGTATACATTTAGGTTTGCTAATATAAATGCAAAGGACAGCTCTTCCAATAGGAGGAATTTGGGTTTATGATTTGTGAGTCCTTCTGCGCATGCGCTAGCTACGTGAGACACTGGGAGGGATCCTGTTGGATCCCGCTCAGGGAATTATGAGAAAAGAAGCGAGACAATTCCTGCTTGTAAAGTCGGGCCCATTCTGCCGAGATCCCTGTTCAATGCTTTTGGGGAAGACAGCATTGAATAGGGTCCCACCGATATTTCCCCCGTCCAGAAAAGTGGCAGGAGATTGAATACCCCCTATAGCCTCTTATTTGGTAATGCAGTGTAAAGATGGCATTGCTTACCGGGTACAATCTTCAGAAAGTTTTGCTTTCCAGAGCTTGATACTTATGGACTATGCATCCAAACCTCCGAAAGTTTGGATCACAGTTTGACATTAGTATCTCCCATACTAAGGACCATATTTAGCTTATATTCCTTTATTGCATCCCCTGTTTCGACAGGAGTCTGTGATAAACTTGACACTTGTATACGTGTCTAGCCCACTACAGGGAAGAAGATTTCAATCATCTTTGACGCACCAAATGGAAACTATTTGGAAATGGGAACTTTTTAAATCATATGCTTTACACCCTATTACCAAAAGTCTACACACATACTTTATTGGCAAAATAGTATAAAACTTATATAAAGGCATATAGTCTACAAATAACACTGTTACAATAAGTAGAAATCTTGCTGATCGTACTGAGGATGTAATAGTGAAGCATATATACTAATCATTTTACTACTATTTAGAAACATAGAAACATAGAATTTGACGGCAGATAAGAACCACTTGGCCCATCTAGTCTGACCCTTTTTTTAAACATGTTACCTCAAACCATATTTGATCCTTATTTTTTTGTAAGGATATCAATATGCTTATCCCAAGCATGTTTAAATTGTACTACTGTATTTGCGTCTACCACCTCTGTTGGGAGGCTATTCCACTTATCTACTACTCTTTCTGTGAAAAAATTCTTCCTCCCATTTCCCCTGAATCTTCCTCCCTCTAGTTTCAGTGCATGTCCTCGTGTTCTGTTGCTCCTCTTCCTGTGAAGAATGTCTCCCACCTGTACCTTGTTAAAGCCCTTGATATATTTGAAAGTTTCTATCATGTCCCCCCTTTCCCTTCTCTGCTCTAAAGTATACATATTAAGATCTTTTAGTCTTTCCTGGTACGTTTTGTGATGTAGGCCATGCACCATTTTAGTTGCTCTTCTTTGTACAGTCTCTAATGTATTTATATCCTTCTGGAGATATGGCCTCCAGAACTGAACACAATACTCTAGGTGAGGTCGTACCAATGACCTATACAGTGGCATTATTACTTCTTTCTTTCTACTGCTGATACCTCTCCCTATGCAACCAAGCATCTGACTTGCCTTCTTCATTGCTTTGTTACATTGCCTACCTGCTTTTAAGTCCCCTGAAATAGTGACACCTAGATCCCTCTCCAGGCTCGGACTGGCCTGGCGGGGAGCCGGGGAAATCCCCGGTGGGCCCTACTGATTCGTAGCCACGCCCTTTTTTGCATGTGGGCGTGGCATGCGGCCCCGTCATCAGCTGCTATATCTGTATTATTACCTGGCTGCAGACCGCGAGTGGAATGGGCAGACTTAGGAGGGGGGGCACCCAGGCACATGCCCCCCCTGTCGTTAAGGGGAGGGGTAAGGCAGGGGGTCATGTGACCTGATGCCGGGCGTAGCAGCGGGCAGCCGCGGCGCTGGGTCCTCAAGCCGCGTGTACAACTTTCTCCCGCGGCGTGCGGGTGACGTCATGAAGACAACCCGTTTGTGTGCGTCTGATGCAGAGTGGAAGAGCCAGCGGGTGCCGAGGCAGGCAGCTGCTGCGCAGGAAGGAGGAGAGAGACAGAAGCTGCAGCAGCTTGGGGTGCGATGTGATATGGTAACTGAGGTCAGTAGAATAGATGACTGCCATCTCTTTGCAACTTTATGTGCACCTCCCACTCCATGCTAGTATTTAATCCAAATTCCCTTTCAACCATTGCACCTGTCAGCCAATTTACCTCTCTCTCCCAGCACCTCTAAGTCTCCTCCTGTGTGCCCCAGCATCTCACTAAGCTTCCCCGTCACCCTGCTCCCCCTCATGCCCTCTGTGTGCCCCAGCATCTCCCTAACCTTCCCCGTCACCCTGCTCCCCCTCATGCCCTCTGTGTGCCCCAGCATCTCCCTAACCTTCCCCGTCACCCTGCTCCCCCTCATGCCCTCTGTGTTCCCCAGCATCGCCCTAACCTTCCCCATCACCCTGCTCCCCCTCATGCCCTCTGTGTGCCCCAGCATCTCCCTAACCTTCCCCGTCACCCTGCTCCCCCTCATGCCCTCTGTGTGCCACAGCATCTCCCTAACCTTCCCCGTCACCCTGCTCCCCCTCATGTCCTCTGTGTGCCCCAGCAGCTCCCTAACCTTCCCCGTCACCCTGCTCCCCCTCATGCCCTCTGTGTGCCCCGGCATCTCCCTAACCTTCCCCGTCACCCTGCTCCCCCTCATGTCCTCTGTGTGCCTTAGCATCTTCCTAACCTTCCCCTTCACCCTGCTCCCCCTCATGCCCTCTGTGTGCCCCAGCAGCTCCCTAACCTTCCCCGTCACCCTGCTCCCCCTCATGCCCTCTGTGTGCCCCAGCATCTCCCTAACCTTCCCCGTCACCCTGCTCCCCCTCATGCCCTCTGTGTGCCCCGGCATCTCCCTAACCTTCCCCGTCACCCTGCTCCCCCTCATATCCTCTGTGTGCCCCAGCAGCTCCCTAACCTTCCCCGTCACCCTGCTCCCCCTCATGCCCTCTGTGTGCCCCGGCATCTCCCTAACCTTCCCCGTCACCCTGCTCCCCCTCATGTCCTCTGTGTGCCCCAGCATCTTCCTAACCTTCCCCTTCACCCTGCTCCCCCTCATGCCCTCTGTGTGCCCCGGCATCTCCCTAACCTTCCCCGTCACCCTGCTCCCCCTCATGCCCTCTGTGTGCCCCAACATCTCCCTAGCCTTTCCCATCACCCTGCTCCCATTTATGCCACCTGTGTGTCCCTAGCATTGGGATAAAAAATTAAATGAGAAGAGATCTGAGCTAATTATCTGTACTGATGGTGATGTATAAAATAACTATATATTTGTATTAATAAATAAAAACATTACCCTGTAAATTTCTGTGCTATATATATATATATATATATATATATATATATATATATATATATATATATATATATATATATATATATATATATATATACATTAGAGTTAGATTGAGGGACCTGGGGGGACCCCCAAAGAAACAGGCGGCACTTGATCAGCTGGATGGGTAGAATCCAAATTTTATGTGCAAAGTTTTCAAAAGAATACAAGCATGTCTGCCAACGTTTCAAAGCCGGTGCGGCTTTATCATCAGGGCTTGTGTAGCATGAAAAGTGCGTGTAGTGCTGTGAAAAAGGACTAGCACTTTTCATGCTACACAAGCCCTGATGATAAAGCCGCACCGGCTTTGAAACGTTGGCAGACATGCTTGTATTCTTTTGAAAACTTTGCACATAAAATTTGGATTCTACCCATCCAGCTGATCGAGTGCCGCCTGTTTCTTTGGGGGTCCCCCCAGGTCCCTCAATCTAACTCTACTGTTTGTATACCCATCCGAGGAAGGCACCGTGGCATATACCTCAGTGAAGAGAGTGCCAGTCAACCCTATAGATTATATATATATATATATATATGCACCAGGACCTATAGACACTGGCTGAGGGAGTGCCAGGCTGCATCCACTAATATATATATATATATATATATATATATATATATATATATATATATATATAAAAATCCAAATAGCCAGGCACTGCCTCCGTACAGCAGTATAGTGTGGGTGCCTTCACTTTGCAGAAGCAATATACAGCGAGAAAGGTGTGCAGCACTCCAACCACGATCTTTGAAGAAAATCAGCTTTTATTGAACAACGTTTCAATACCACATCGATATTGTCATCAGGTTAACAAACATAAAATAATACACACCTTATATACCCAGTGCAAGTGGCGTCCAAAGGGGTGTGTATCAGCCAAGCGCGCCAACAGCGTCAGGTAAGACAGGTCAGCACGCACAACAGACACACCTCCCCTGGAGGCGCAACAACGTGACATCACCCATCCCCATGGTAACCCTGTCATAACAAAAATAGGGTCTATTTTTGTTATGACAGGGTTACCATGGGGATGGGTGATGTCACGTTGTTGCGCCTCCAGGGGAGGTGTGTCTGTTGTGCGTGCTGACCTGTCTTACCTGACGCTGTTGGCGCGCTTGGCTGATACACACCCCTTTGGACGCCACTTGCACTGGGTATATAAGGTGTGTATTATTTTATGTTTGTTAACCTGATGACAATATCGATGTGGTATTGAAACGTTGTTCAATAAAAGCTGATTTTCTTCAAAGATCGTGGTTGGAGTGCTGCACACCTTTCTCGCTATATATATATATATATATATATATATATATATATATATATATAATCAGCTGGCACTCAGCCAATTCTCAGATAAAGTGCCAGACAAAGCAGCAGCATACAACTCCAAAAAGAGCAGCACTCTGGAGGCAGTTCTATACAGAAAAAACATCTGTATTACAGACATTTTTTCTTTATAAAACTGCCTCCTGAGTGCTGCTCTTTTTGGAATTGTATGTATATATATATATATATATATATATATATATATATATATTATAGTGGATGCGGCCTGGCACTCCCTCAGCCAGTGTCTATAGTCCCTGTTGCCCTCTGAAAAATGGCAAATTGAAAGATAGATAAGCAAACAGCGGCACTTCGATGTAGTTTCAAATATATATAATGTGGTTCCTAACTGTCAAAATCCTACGTTTTTTTGTCATGGTGCATGAGAGATTTTGCCAGTTTGTGACCACATTTTATATATTTGAAACTACCTCGGAGTGCTGCTGTTTGCTTCTCTTTCTTTCTATATGCGGCCGGCACTGTGCTTAATGTTTGATAGACCTGGGTGACCTCCTGTGAGAGACAATCTAGCTCCAAATAAACTTGTAGAAAGACGCGGCATTCCAACCAATAAGAATACAAGTCATATGTGTATATGTGTGTACTTGTAGAAAGACAGTGGCATATGACTGTGACTTGCAGTCTTTATAGTTGAAGTGCCACTGTCTTTCTACAAGTACACACATATACACACATATATATATATATATATAAACGGAGAAGGTGCGGCACTCGGCAATGCAACGAAATAAATCACGGAGCCAGAAATGTGGACAACGTTTCAGTTGTATTAAACAACTTTTTTCAAGTCAAACATACATACAAGTGATAAGTAACATACCTTTATAGAAGACATGCAAAACCTAAGTGAACAGTGCTGGACGGCGCCGGGCAGGACACAGCGTCAGTCCGGGAGCCGCCACTAGTGATGACGTCATTGCGCAGCCGCGTCATGCACGTCAGTTCAGTGTACCCTATCACCATGGAAACTGGTGTGGGAACAGAATAAACAAAGACAATGATTAATAATAGAGCACGAAATACTGTAAACCATCATAAAATACGCAAATACAGGCATGGGAGTAATACAGGATACATGCACAAATCGGCAGAATCAGGTATCAAACGTGTGCAAAATTAGCGAAAACATGCGTAAGAGAGCATTTCATTAAGCCCTTTAGGGGCAATAACATCTAATCGATGAATCCACTTGGCTTCGCATTGAATGAGTTTAAGGGCTCGATTGCCACCCCTGATAGACAGGGGGATGGTATCGATAATGCGGTATCTTAATGAAGACAAGGGATGTTTAGCAGTGGCAAAGTGACGCGCCACTGGCTGTTCACTGGTGCCGGTGATAAGGGCTTTGCGAATGGCAGAGCGGTGGGCTGCCATGCGATCCTTAAACTTACATTCAGTTTTCCCTATATAGGACAAACCGCAGGGACACAAAATTTGATAAACCACAAAGGTGGTATCGCAATTGACATGATGCTTTATCAAAATGTTTTTCCCGGTGTGGGGATGAGGGAATGATTTGCCTGCTAGCATAAATTGGCAGGTTACGCACCCACAGCGGGTGCAGCCCGTGGGAGTGGAGGTAAGAAAAGATTCTGTCTCAGTGGAAGATTTAATTTTGGACATGTCAGTTTTAACCAGCCAATCTTTTAAATTCCTCCCGCGGGAGTAGCATGGCATGAGTGAAGTGTCAGAAAATGGCAGTTGGGGGTCGGATTTGATGACCGGCCAATGCTTTTTAGTGATGGAATTAATCGTTGGCGAAGCAATATTATATTTATTAACCCATGGAAGTTTGGGAGGTTTGGGTAATGACAGATCTTTTTTCTTCAATAATGAATCCTGGTTGCACAACAAGGCTTTTTCTTTAGCCTTACTCAGATCAGAAAGCCTATAGCCCCGTGTATGAAATTTGGCAATCAGCTCGTCTATCTGTAATAAGGCGGTATCACGGTTGCTATTGATACGCAAGATGCGTATCATCTGTGAATACGGCAACCCGCGTTTGAGACCAGACGGGTGACAGCTTGAAGATAGTAGGGGAAGGTTTCTGTCGGTATCTTTCTTAAAGAGAGTGGTACTGATGTTATTGTTACTGAGAGACACGGTAACATCAAGGAAATTCATGGAAAGTTGGCTGGCTGTAAATGTGAATTTAATGGGACATAGAGAAGCATTGTGAGTAGCTATAAGAGAGGCAAATGATTCATGGGATGAAGACCAAACAATAAACACGTCGTCTATGTAGCGACCGAGAAAGACAGTGTTTGCCATGACATTACAATTATTGTAAAAAACATCATCCTCAATGGCATACATCACAATATTGGCGTAGCTCGGAGCTGCGCTAGAACCCATCGCGCAGCCCCGAGCTTGCCTGTAGAATTGCCCATCATACAAAAAGAAGTTGTTGGTAAGAATTAATTCCAATAAGTCAATAATAACGTTAATTTGCTCAGGGGAAAAGGTACTCCTGTGAAGTAAAAAACGTTTAGTGGCTTGTAGGCCAAAAGCATGGGGTATAGACGTATACAAACTTACGACATCTAATCCAATGAGCCAACAGTTCGCAGGGATATGATGCAGTTCTTTGAGCTTTGATAGAAAGGAACCAGTGTCCAGCAGGAAGCTCCTTTCACGTTGAACCAACGGTTGTAGCAGAGAGTCCAAAAAAATTGCAGTGGGTTGAAACAGGGAATCGCGGGCGGCGATGATGGGGCGCCCAGGGGGGTTAACCAAACGTTTATGAATTTTTGGGAGGGTGTAAAATAAAGGGACCAAAGGAAAGGCAGGAATAAGAATGTCACTGGTTGCTTGGGTCATCAGACCAACTTGTACCGCTTGCTTGAGTGTGCTGGCCAAGGAGCGTCTGAATAGGGGAGTGGGGTCCTTAGACAACAAAGTATAAACGTCTCTCTGCTACAACCGTTGGTTCAACGTGAAAGGAGCTTCCTGCTGGACACTGGTTCCTTTCTATCAAAGCTCAAAGAACTGCATCATATCCCTGCGAACTGTTGGCTCATTGGATTAGATGTCGTAAGTTTGTATACGTCTATACCCCATGCTTTTGGCCTACAAGCCACTAAACGTTTTTTACTTCACAGGAGTACCTTTTCCCCTGAGCAAATTAACGTTATTATTGACTTATTGGAATTAATTCTTACCAACAACTTCTTTTTGTATGATGGGCAATTCTACAGGCAAGCTCGGGGCTGCGCGATGGGTTCTAGCGCAGCTCCGAGCTACGCCAATATTGTGATGTATGCCATTGAGGATGATGTTTTTTACAATAATTGTAATGTCATGGCAAACACTGTCTTTCTCGGTCGCTACATAGACGACGTGTTTATTGTTTGGTCTTCATCCCATGAATCATTTGCCTCTCTTATAGCTACTCACAATGCTTCTCTATGTCCCATTAAATTCACATTTACAGCCAGCCAACTTTCCATGAATTTCCTTGATGTTACCGTGTCTCTCAGTAACAATAACATCAGTACCACTCTCTTTAAGAAAGATACCGACAGAAACCTTCCCCTACTATCTTCAAGCTGTCACCCGTCTGGTCTCAAACGCGGGTTGCCGTATTCACAGATGATACGCATCTTGCGTATCAATAGCAACCGTGATACCGCCTTATTACAGATAGACGAGCTGATTGCCAAATTTCATACACGGGGCTATAGGCTTTCTGATCTGAGTAAGGCTAAAGAAAAAGCCTTGTTGTGCAACCAGGATTCATTATTGAAGAAAAAAGATCTGTCATTACCCAAACCTCCCAAACTTCCATGGGTTAATAAATATAATATTGCTTCGCCAACGATTAATTCCATCACTAAAAAGCATTGGCCGGTCATCAAATCCGACCCCCAACTGCCATTTTCTGACACTTCACTCATGCCATGCTACTCCCGCGGGAGGAATTTAAAAGATTGGCTGGTTAAAACTGACATGTCCAAAATTAAATCTTCCACTGAGACAGAATCTTTTCTTACCTCCACTCCCACGGGCTGCACCCGCTGTGGGTGCGTAACCTGCCAATTTATGCTAGCAGGCAAATCATTCCCTCATCCCCACACCGGGAAAAACATTTTGATAAAGCATCATGTCAATTGCGATACCACCTTTGTGGTTTATCAAATTTTGTGTCCCTGCGGTTTGTCCTATATAGGGAAAACTGAATGTAAGTTTAAGGATCGCATGGCAGCCCACCGCTCTGCCATTCGCAAAGCCCTTATCACCGGCACCAGTGAACAGCCAGTGGCGCGTCACTTTGCCACTGCTAAACATCCCTTGTCTTCATTAAGATACCGCATTATCGATACCATCCCCCTGTCTATCAGGGGTGGCAATCGAGCCCTTAAACTCATTCAATGCGAAGCCAAGTGGATTCATCGATTAGATGTTATTGCCCCTAAAGGGCTTAATGAAATGCTCTCTTACGCATGTTTTCGCTAATTTTGCACACGTTTGATACCTGATTCTGCCGATTTGTGCATGTATCCTGTATTACTCCCATGCCTGTATTTGCGTATTTTATGATGGTTTACAGTATTTCGTGCTCTATTATTAATCATTGTCTTTGTTTATTCTGTTCCCACACCAGTTTCCATGGTGATAGGGTACACTGAACTGACGTGCATGACGCGGCTGCGCAATGACGTCATCACTAGTGGCGGCTCCCGGACTGACGCTGTGTCCTGCCCGGCGCCGTCCAGCACTGTTCACTTAGGTTTTGCATGTCTTCTATAAAGGTATGTTACTTATCACTTGTATGTATGTTTGACTTGAAAAAAGTTGTTTAATACAACTGAAACGTTGTCCACATTTCTGGCTCCGTGATTTATTTCGTTGCATTGCCGAGTGCCGCACCTTCTCCGTTTATATTGTTCCTTTTGTGAAGGCACCGGACACAGTATCCAGCATCATTGGGAGTGCCTGACCTGCTGCTCTTTATATATATATATATATATATATCTAGAATAAACAGGAGAGAGAGGTGCGCCTCATAGTGCAGATCAATGAGTATTTATTAAAGAGTTAAAACACTCCAGGTATAAAACACAGTTGCTCGTACCATGAATTAAAATGCTGTGGACTGATTACCACATGATATAACACGTTACCCACGGCAAACAGCTCCTCTGGAACCACGAAGTCCTTAGTAGCATGTATCGCTGCAGACACTGGGTTGTGCCGCAGAAACCAGCAGACGGTCGGACGAAGGGACACCAGAACAGGAGAGAAGACGGGACGTGATGAAAAGCGGGTATCACAGGCCACGCCCTAACGCGTTTCGTCAGAGACTTCGTCAGAGGGCGTGGCTCTGTGACTACCCGATTTGAATATAACAGGACAACAACCAATGAAAACACACTGGGTGTCTGACATCACTAAAGGTGTACACAATGTAGTAACGTGCTGATTAGCAACAAGTGCATGAATGGAAACACATGAATTCAATGCACCCTTTCTTTTACATAGTACAAGAAATAGCGTATTATGGCAAACTGGAGTGATATGTATCATGTCACAATCCTGTATACATATACAATTATAAACAAAACAATTAAGAGCATGATTAAAACATGTATAATTAAAAATATATATATATGTGCAAAAAAGCGCACATGAAATATCATTAAAAAAATATACAAAACAGAGAGACATAATATACATAAAAAAAAAAAGTAAGTAAATAAGGGATGTTTATCAATAAAATAAGGACATATAAGCAGCGATTTAATTGAGGAAAGGAGTTATTTCATAACCCTCATTTAATCCATACGGTGTTAGGGTATTTAATTTGAGAATCCAATGGGTTTCTCTACGTGTTAACAACTTATCCCTATCACCTCCCCTTTTGGGTATAGGAATTTGTTCTATGGCTCGAATCTTCATACAGCCAGGGTCACTATTGTGAAAATTTTTGAAGTGACGGGGGATACTGTGGTTAAGAAGTCCATTCTTTATGTTACGCTGGTGTTCTAGGGCACGGATCTTAAATGCCCTCTTAGTTTTACCCACGTAATGTAGGTCACAACTGCAGGATATGATATAAACCACATAGGTGGAATTACAATTAAGAAATTGATGGGGTTTAATAAGGGACAATTTGGGATTACTTAGATCTGTCCCCTTTGCAATATGTTTACAAATCTTGCAGTTATTGCAAGGAAAACACCCCTTGATGTCCAAAAAGGTGTTAGAGACAACCGTATTGGTTGGCTCAAGCTGACTTTTGGCAATCATGTTTTTTAAAATCTTTGCCTTCTTAAACACGATACTGGGTTTGTTAGGCAATTGTTTACCCAGTACAGGGTCTAGCTTGAGTATGTGCCAATTTTTATCTAAGATGGTCTTAATTTCCTTTTCTTTAGAATTAAATTGGGTAACAAACAAACAGTCATTTCTTTTAACCACAGGTTCAGATGAAGTTTTATATTCCAGAAGGTCTGTGCGTTCTAAAGCTCTTGCTCTCTCACGTGCACGAGTTACAGTATTTTTAGGATACCCTCTTTCATCAAATCTAGAAGTATAAACCTCAGCCTGGGAATCATACATAGATATATTGGAACAATTACGCCTCAGGCGGATAAATTGCGAAAATGGGATATTTTCCTTCCAGGATTTGAGGTGGCAACTCTCAAATTGCAGATAGCTATTAGAGTCTACGGGTTTAAAGAATGTAGAAGTCTCAATAGATGTTACCTCAGGAAAATTCTCCACATTTAAAAAGAGATCCAAAAATTCGATATTTTTCTTGTTAAATTTGTGGGTAAACGTGAGATTATAAGTATTACAATTGAGAACATCGACAAAGGAATTAAATGATGATTCATCGCCATCCCATATAACGATGATATCATCGATATACCTTTTAAACAATTTCACATTCCTTAACAAGTCAGGGGTCAAGGTATTCTTCTCCCAGTCACCCATGTAGAGGTTGGCCAGACTTGGGGCACAAATCGTCCCCATCGCCGTGCCCTATGTCTGGAGATACCAATCCCCCAAAAACTCAAAATAGTTAAAATGCAACACAAATCTTAAACAATCGCAAATAAATTGGATTTTCACATCAGATAAACCACTATTGTTTGTGAGTACATCATTAATAACATCGATACCCCTCTGGTGTGGGATCTTGGTGTAAAGAGAAGATACATCGATTGTACCAAACCCAAACCCATCACACCATTCGATGTTTTCCAATATTTTAAGCATATGTGTGGAATCCTTCACATAGGTGTCTAGGGATGGAACGTAGGTTTTAATGAACATATCTACGTATTCAGACAACCTGGAGGTCAAGGACCCGACACCTGCAATAATCGGGCGCCCTGGTGGGCGTTCCCGATTCTTGTGCAGCTTAGGTAAATGGTAAAAAGTGGCAAATGAGGGTGTAGTATTGTAAAGGTATTTAAATTCATCCAAGTTAATGCTTTTTTCACTTAGACCACGCTTTAACAATACTTCCAATTCCCCTATATACATTTGTGTAGGATCATTGTCAAGTTTTCTATATGAAACATCATCTAATAATAAATTGTATGCTTCAGTGACATAGTATTCACGATCCATTATAGCAATGCCACCGCCTTTATCGGCATTTTTAATTACTATAGATGCATCACTCATCAAATCTTTTAAAGCACCTCTTTCTTTGAAAGTAAGATTTGAGGGATTATTCTTAGTGTTGTCAATTTTATCAAGGTCTTTCTTAACTAATTCAGAAAACATATCCAAGTATGGACCCTTGGATTCCAGTGGGTAAAAAGTAGACTTAAGTTTGAGGCCAGAGTTATCGATATTTGGAGGCTTATCCACCATCGAATTAGTTTCTCCATCTTTTTTGAGAAAATGACGTTTGAGCGTCAACTTCCTGACAAAAAGATTTAAATCAATCTGGAGGTCGACCTTATTAGGAAGACTAGAAGGTGCAAAAGAAAGACCCTTCATAAGAAGTGATTTTTCGAAGGGAGTGATGGATGGACAGTAGTACGCCCCAAAAATAGAAATAATAGAAATCCCAATATGAGGGACCGCAGACAAAAATTTTGGAATCAACCGGTCTTTGACGAACCACATGGATTTGTTCATGACAATCGCTTTGAGCGACTTTATTCTAAAGATGGTGAAAATGATCAGCATTTTTTAGATCAGGCTCCCCACCCAAAACATCAAATACAAAAAAATTTACCCAGAACCCGAATAAGTATAAAAAGAAGATTAGGGGAGGGAGGGGATCAGGAGCTTCCACTAAGAGAAGCAAAGATCAGAGTGTTATAAACACTATAATTCCTGTTACTGACAATGTTTTGGATAATAGTGGGATTTATAATCTTTCTAAAAAAATACTCACTCCCTTCGAAAAATCACTTCTTATGAAGGGTCTTTCTTTTGCACCTTCTAGTCTTCCTAATAAGGTCGACCTCCAGATTGATTTAAATCTTTTTGTCAGGAAGTTGACGCTCAAACGTCATTTTCTCAAAAAAGATGGAGAAACTAATTCGATGGTGGATAAGCCTCCAAATATCGATAACTCTGGCCTCAAACTTAAGTCTACTTTTTACCCACTGGAATCCAAGGGTCCATACTTGGATATGTTTTCTGAATTAGTTAAGAAAGACCTTGATAAAATTGACAACACTAAGAATAATCCCTCAAATCTTACTTTCAAAGAAAGAGGTGCTTTAAAAGATTTGATGAGTGATGCATCTATAGTAATTAAAAATGCCGATAAAGGCGGTGGCATTGCTATAATGGATCGTGAATACTATGTCACTGAAGCATACAATTTATTATTAGATGATGTTTCATATAGAAAACTTGACAATGATCCTACACAAATGTATATAGGGGAATTGGAAGTATTGTTAAAGCGTGGTCTAAGTGAAAAAAACATTAACTTGGATGAATTTAAATACCTTTACAATACTACACCCTCATTTGCCACTTTTTACCATTTACCTAAGCTGCACAAGAATCGGGAACGCCCACCAGGGCGCCCGATTATTGCAGGTGTCGGGTCCTTGACCTCCAGGTTGTCTGAATACGTAGATACGTTCATTAAAACCTACGTTCCATCCCTAGACACCTATGTGAAGGATTCCACACATATGCTTAAAATATTGGAAAACATCGAATGGTGTGATGGGTTTGGGTTTGGTACAATCGATGTATCTTCTCTTTACACCAAGATCCCACACCAGAGGGGTATCGATGTTATTAATGATGTACTCACAAACAATAGTGGTTTATCTGATGTGAAAATCCAATTTATTTGCGATTGTTTAAGATTTGTGTTGCATTTTAACTATTTTGAGTTTTTGGGGGATTGGTATCTCCAGACTTGGGGCACGGCGATGGGGACGATTTGTGCCCCAAGTCTGGCCAACCTCTACATGGGTGACTGGGAGAAGAATACCTTGACCCCTGACTTGTTAAGGAATGTGAAATTGTTTAAAAGGTATATCGATGATATCATCGTTATATGGGATGGCGATGAATCATCATTTAATTCCTTTGTCGATGTTCTCAATTGTAATACTTATAATCTCACGTTTACCCACAAATTTAACAAGAAAAATATCGAATTTTTGGATCTCTTTTTAAATGTGGAGAATTTTCCTGAGGTAACATCTATTGAGACTTCTACATTCTTTAAACCCGTAGACTCTAATAGCTATCTGCAATTTGAGAGTTGCCACCTCAAATCCTGGAAGGAAAATATCCCATTTTTGCAATTTATCCGCCTGAGGCGTAATTGTTCCAATATATCTATGTATGATTCCCAGGCTGAGGTTTATACTTCTAGATTTGATGAAAGAGGGTATCCTAAAAATACTGTAACTCATGCACGTGAGAGAGCAAGAGCTTTAGAACGCACAGACCTTCTGGAATATAAAACTTCATCTGAACCTGTGGTTAAAAGAAATGACTGTTTGTTTGTTACCCAATTTAATTCTAAAGAAAAGGAAATTAAGACCATCTTAGATAAAAATTGGCACATACTCAAGCTAGACCCTGTACTGGGTAAACAATTGCCTAACAAACCCAGTATCGTGTTTAAGAAGGCAAAGACTTTAAAAAACATGATTGCCAAAAGTCAGCTTGAGCCAACCAATACGGTTGTCTCTAACACCTTTTTGGACATCAAGGGGTGTTTTCCTTGCAATAACTGCAAGATTTGTAAACATATTGCAAAGGGGACAGATCTAAGTAATCCCAAATTGTCCCTTATTAAACCCCATCAATTTCTTAATTGTAATTCCACCTATGTGGTTTATATCATATCCTGCAGTTGTGACCTACATTACGTGGGTAAAACTAAGAGGGCATTTAAGATCCGTGCCCTAGAACACCAGCGTAACATAAAGAATGGACTTCTTAACCACAGTATCCCCCGTCACTTCAAAAATTTTCACAATAGTGACCCTGGCTGTATGAAGATTCGAGCCATAGAACAAATTCCTATACCCAAAAGGGGAGGTGATAGGGATAAGTTGTTAACACGTAGAGAAACCCATTGGATTCTCAAATTAAATACCCTAACACCGTATGGATTAAATGAGGGTTATGAAATAACTCCTTTCCTCAATTAAATCGCTGCTTATATGTCCTTATTTTATTGATAAACATCCCTTATTTACTTACTTTTTTTTTTTTTTTTTAATGTATATTATGTCTCTCTGTTTTGTATATTTTTTTAATGATATTTCATGTGCGCTTTTTTGCACATATATATATATTTTTAATTATACATGTTTTAATCATGCTCTTAATTGTTTTGTTTATAATTGTATATGTATACAGGATTGTGACATGATACATATCACTCCAGTTTGCCATAATACGCTATTTCTTGTACTATGTAAAAGAAAGGGTGCATTGCATTCATGTGTTTCCATTCATGCACTTGTTGCTAATCAGCACGCTACTACATTGTGTACACCTTTAGTGATGTCAGACACCCAGTGTGTTTTCATTGGTTGTTGTCCTGTTATATTCAAATCGGGTAGTCACAGAGCCACGCCCTCTGACGAAGTCTCTGACGAAACGCGTTAGGGCGTGGCCTGTGATACCCGCTTTTCATCACGTCCCGTCTTCTCTCCTGTTCTGGTGTCCCTTCGTCCGACCGTCTGCTTGTTTCTGCGGCACAACCCAGTGTCTGCAGCGATACATGCTACTAAGGACTTCGTGGTTCCAGAGGAGCTGTTTGCCGTGGGTAACGTGTTATATCATGTGGTAATCAGTCCACAGCATTTTAATTCATGGTACGAGCAACTGTGTTTTATACCTGGAGTGTTTTAACTCTTTAATAAATACTCATTGATCTGCACTATGAGGCGCACCTCTCTCTCCTGTTTATTCTAGATATTTGTTTCATCCTGACTCTGGATGCCCCCCTTAAGAGAGGTTGCTGCAGTTCATTAACCTGGACTTGGTGCACTATATTGGTCATCCTTGCAAAAGTTTGACTTTGGACTTTCTAACAGACAGTTTGGACTCTAATTAACAGCGCTGCTCACACTTGTCATTTTTTTCTATATATATATATATACAGTATATATATATATATATATATATATATATATATATATATATATATATATATAGACTTCTTTCACATAGGACACGGCACTCCAGGTCGATATAAAACGTAGAAATTTTATTGAGACAGCAACGTTTCAATACATCCGTATTATCATCAGGCAGGATGTATTGAAACGTTGCTGTCTCAATAAAATTTCTACGTTTTATATCGACCTGGAGTGCCGTGTCCTATGTGAAAGAAGTCTGCATTATCCTGTTGGCAAAGGCACCCGGCAAGTACCAATAATTCGGAGGTTGTGCCCGGCCCTGCAAACAAGTTTATATATATATATACTGTATATATGTGTATATATATATATATATATATATATATATATATATATATTAGTGCTGTTTGCTCTGCTATGTGCTGTTTTATATGTGGGGGACCTACAGTATGTGCTGTACTATTATCTGAGTGGGGGGACCTATGCGCTGTACTATTATCTGAGTGGGGGGACCTATGTAATGTATTATATGGGGGACCTATGTGCTGTACTATTATCTGAGTGGGGGGACCTATGTAATGTATTATATGGGGGACCTATGTGCTGTACTATTATCTGAGTGGGGGGACCTATGTGCTGTACTATTATCTGTGTGTGGAGGACCTATGTGCTGTATTATCTGTGGGGGCTATTTGCTGTATTATTATCTGTGGAACCTATGTGCATTATTATTAGGGTGGGGGATTTACGGATCAGATGTCACACACCTGCGATTTTGGGCCGATTTTGCCCGATTATCGGCCCAGAGTGCCGAAATCGGATGAAATTGGCCCAAAATCACATAGTGTATAGCCACTCCTCTCTGGTAAGGTGGCCACACCCCTTCAAAAAGACCACGCCCCTTGGTGGGCCCCTGTGAGTGCATTTCCCTGGTGGGCCCTTCATGCCCCAGTCCGACACTGTCCCTCTCTTCCTCAGTAGTTTCCATTATAGTGCCATTTATACTATATTGAGTCTTTGGATTTCTGAGACCCAAGTGCATGATTTTGCATTTTTTGGCATTAAACTGTAGTTGCCATTCTCTTGACCATTTCTCTAATCTGCCTAGATCCTCAATCATTTGTTTTACCCCTCCTGGTGTGTCTACCCTGTTGCATACCTTTGTGTCATCTGCAAAAAGGCACATTTTACCCTCAATTCCATTTGCAATATCACCAATAAAGATATTAAAAAGCACCGGTCCAAGTACAGATCCCTGGGGTACTCCACTTGTAACCTTTCCCTCCTTTGACTGTACTCCGTTTACTACAACTCTCTGTTTTCTGTCCTGCAACCACGCTCTTATCCAATCAACTATCTTAGAATCCAATCCCAAGCTTTCAAGTTTATTTAACAGTCTGCGATGTGGGACAGTGTCAAAAGCTTTACTAAAGTCTAGATAAGCTACATCTACAGCCCCACCTTGATCTATTACTTTAGTCACCCAGTCAAAAAAGTCAATAAGATTTGTTTGACATGATTTTCCCCCAGTAAATCCATGCTGTTTTGGATCCTGTAAATTGCTGGTTTTGAGATATTCTACAACTCTTTGTTTTAAGAGTGTTTCCATCAATTTCCCTACTACTGATGTAAGGCTCACTGGTCGATAGTTGCTTACCTCTTCCTTGCTTCCACTTTTGTGCAGTGGGACTACATTCGCTGTTTTCCAGTCCTCTGGGATTACTTCAGTAGCTAGTGACTGGTTGAATAATTCTGTTATTGATTTTACCAGCTCCCCTTTAAGCTCTTTTAGTATCCTTGGATGTATCCCATCTGGCCCCATTGATTTATCCACTTTCAGTTTTGAGAGTTCTGTGAGGACTTTCTCCTCTGTAAATGTACTTGTCTCTCCCTCAGTTTTCTGACTATACTTGCAACGTAACTGTGGCCCCTTCCCCTCTCTTTCAGCAGTGAATACTGAGCAAAAATTATTATTAATATTATCTGCTATTACATTGTCCCCCTCAAGAAAACTTCCACTCTCTGTCTTTTATAAATATTGTCTTTTATAAATTTGCCACGTCATAGGGGAAGGCATCTACCTAGATGGAACCCTGGCACTGTTGAAAGACTGGGTGCAGAGTCCCCATCAATCATGTCTTACAATTATTCTGAAAATGCCCTGCTGTAGAGAATCAATCGTAAAAAAATAAAAATAAATGCTATTTCCAATTTCTAATGCCTAATTTAATTAAATACCATTAAAAAAAAGGAAAATATAAAATTAAACTCCTATGAATGAAAAGGGAATCTATTAATATATGTTTTGTGCGCATAAATATTTTCTCCTTTTACATAGGACACTATGCATGTGTCTATGGACTAGATGCACTAACTAAGCTTCAAAAGTGATAAAATGGAGAGTAATAAACAGCCAGCCAATCTGCTCCTGCCTCCCATGTCACAGGCTGGTTTGAAAAATGTCAGTCAGCAGCTGATTGGTTGGTTGTTTATCACTCTAACAGCAGCCGTGACTCCCCTTGTTCTCCTTTCCACCCAACCAGCAGTAATAGATGGGCGATCACCCCAGTATTTGCAGAACTGTGAATCCCTAAAATAAGTGTACAGAGTTATTGTTTTATATAGTAAAGAAAAAAAGGAAGTTCATTATATTTATGTTGTACAGTATATGTGTTTATATTGGATACATATGGATGCCTGGCGGTGGGGCTGCCGGCGTTCAGAATACGGACGCCAGCATCCCGATGGAGTGAATTCCGGCAGGGGTCAGGTAAGTATGTCAACCACCCGACCCTCCCTCCGCGCAACATACCCTGGTATGCATTGAGTGGATAGACAATGTCTAGTACAACAGTCACTAGGTCAACTACTAATGGTTGACATTAACTAAAAAGGGGTGACATACCTTAGGAACACACTGCCAAAAGGTAGACACAGCTTATGGTCGACATAGGCAAGGTCGATAGTCGAAAGTCGAGTTTTTCATGATTTATTTTTTTAAATAGGTGATTTTTCATACTTTCCTATCCAACTGGCCATAGAGTGGAAATATTAATAGTGTGCTGAGCACAGCAAGGCACCGTGCCCGAAGCATGGTGAGCGAAGCAAGCCATGCCAGGGGACATAGCACATACAGTTTATATAGTGTCCATGTCAACGTATGATTACACAGACACCAAAAAATCATGAAAAACTCATGTCGACCTTTTGACTGTTGACCTTGCCTACATCGACCAGAAACAATTGTTGACTCTTTGGCAGTGTCAACCTCAGGTATGTCGACCCTTTTTCAGTGTCTACCTTCTCAATGTCAACCATTAGTGGTCGACCTAGTTGACTATTGACTTAGTCATTGTCTATCATCTCCAGGCATGTCCAAACTATGGCCCTCCAGCTGTTGTGAAACTACACATCCCAGCATGCCTTGCCATCGTTTTAGCATTCCCTAATAGCAAAACTGTGGCATAGCATGGTGGGACTTATAGTTTCACAGCAGCTGGAGGGCCATAGTTGGACATGCCTAATCTACAGTATACCATAACTGCATAGCCTAAACCCCCCAAAGCCCAAACCTCCCCGCTAGTGTCTAACCTGCCCTCCCCATAGCCTAATCCTAACTCTCGCCCCATCAACCTAACCCTCCCCGCTAGTGTCTAACCTGCTCTATCATAGCCTAATCCTAACCCTCCCCGCAGCAGCCTAACCCTTCCCGCTAGTGTCTAAACTTCCCTCACCATAGCCTAATCCTAACCCTCCACCTATCCCCGGCCTGACAGCACACCGAGGACCGGCAACCTGGGTAAGTACTCCCTTCCCCTTTCACATCGGCCAGGTCCCCAGGTTGAACCCGGGAACAACTCCATAGCAGGGTTGAAATCCCACAAATTTTGACGGGATTTTGGGCTGGGAACCTTACACACCAGCGCTTGTTGCAGGTTGTTCCCGGGTTGGTTAATTAGGCTGGTGTGAAAGGGGTATAAGTGTAATGTAATGTAATTTTTTTTTTTTTACTGAATAAAGCCCTTTACCCTTATTCAGTAAGCTTTTACTAACAAATCTGCATATTTGTTTATAAAATTATACTGAATTGGGTTTCACTGCACACCTTGTATTTACATAATTGGATAATAAAAAGTTTGTAAACCTTTTGGGGACATTTTTGAATATTAGCCAGTAAAGTGATTAATCTGATATTATAGTACTGGTAACAAAAAACAAGGAAAACTTAACTGCAGCTGAGGCTGAATGTCCAGGAAAGGCGCGGAGGCAGAAATGACTCACCTAGCAACCACATCACTGCACCTCTCTTCTCGCCCACCACTAGCCCATTCTCTAAAAATAATCACTGTTCCAAAGCAAAAATGTTCCCTGCTTGGATATGCGCCAAGTGTTCGTGTACGAGGACAATTTAAATGTGAGGAGTTTTCCAAAATCTACATTATATATGGTTGCTGCTTCTGTTGCTTGGTAACCATTTTAGTCATGATGGGAGAATAATCTATGGCATGTTCTTTTCAAATCATTGAAATGCCACTTTTCTGAGAGTTCCACTGTTTCCATTATCTGTCTGTTATTTTAAACTGATGTTCATTGTTTTATTCAATTAATAATTGAAATAATATTCAGGATTTTTTTTATTGTACTTAATGGATATATTTGATTAATCTTTTTAACTTTAAATTGTTGATATTTCCAGACCCACCACTTAAAACCTTGACAAAAACATCGAGTAAGAGACTGTTCCCCTTTATATATACATTGTACTGTATATAGCTGCAATATTGATCCTTTAGGACCACCATTTTTAAAACCAACATTCACTCAGACACTAAGGGGTAAATTTCCGAATGCTTCTAAAAATGAAAAGAGGTGTTGTTGCCCATAGCAACTACCCATGCTACTCACACACATGCACTGCATACATGCCTAGCCTCCCAGAATGGCTGGGAGGCTCCCAAAAAGGTGAGCAAGTCTCCTGCATCCTCTCCGGACCCTAGCACCTCCCACAGCACAGAAATAAATGCCGGCACTTGTGGCGCATCGCAGAGGGTGCAGTGCTAAAATGACACATATCACAAGTTTGCATAATTTTAGCTACATATCCTCTTTGTAAACAAGTGAATTGTGGCATTTGACTGGAAGGGGAGCCGGCTTTATGGCATCTGTGCCTGTCCTCACCCCCCAAGTTGCAAACAAGCGTCCCCTCTCCGTGCTTCTCCAGTAATACCCCTTTTACACCACCGCAAAAATCCGGGGTTTGTGGACCTGGGTGTAAAAGGGGTTAATCGTGTCCCTTTACACGGGACTTCTTCCCAGGTCCTGACCAGGCTAGAACATGGGCAAGATCCGGGTAGCAGGCAGTGTAAGCCGGCTCCTGTTTACAGCAATGGGGGTGCACAGCCTCAGCTGCTGTCTGCTGTACTGAGGCAGGGATGAGGTGAATGCGGCATCCATTTACCTTGCAGTCGGGGCTGTGTGGGGTCACTGAGGCTGGGGGCAGCCCAGCAGCTTACCCTGGTGCTGGGCTTGCCCCCAGTGCGGCAGTCCGGGGACAAGAGTGGCGGTCCTGACGCTTGGAGATGATGCCATCTCCAAGCGCCGCCCCTGTTTACACTGCGGGTCGGCCCCGCCATGTCAACGGACCAAAATCCCAATCCAACCTTGTTTGGAACCGTGTTCCAAATACCGGGTCAGATCCAGGATTTTGGTGGGTACTTGTGCAGTTTCACGGCGGCAGCTTACACTACGTTTGAAGCTACGCTATTAGCATAGCCAACGGCTGCCTTACTTGTGTAGTTTCACGGCAGCAGCCTAAGCTACGTTATCAGCGTAGGCTGACGCCGTGAAACTACACAAGTAACTACCATACTGTTGCCAGGAACTGCATCTCTGTCCCCGGCTTCCCTGGCAAGCCTACTCAGCGCTTCTCCCACATCGGCGGTGCCAGCATGATCCCCTCTCTTTTGCGGAGAGGGGATCATGCTGGCGCTGGTGGAGAGGCGCTCCATCTCTTTGACACGCAGGAGCTGCTCAGATGCTCCAGCAATGAGACGCTTCTGCGTCTGAGTAGCTATTATGGCAGGGTACAGCAACCCTGCCTACAGGGTTAGGGGTTCTGTAGCGCCTTTTCAAACCCCCACTATCCACAGCAGCCCGAAGCATGGCGAGCGGACGCGTTACGCGTCCTCCCGACCTTTTCATACCTCCACTATCCACGTCGGCGTGGAGTTGATTTTATATAGTGTGGGGACGTGGATTACATGTAAGGTAATCCGTGGGGCTCGCTGCGCTTGCCACACTTCAGGCGCGTAACGCGTCCGCTCGCCATGCTTCGGGCTGCTGTGGATAGTGGGGGTTTGAAAAGGCGCTACAGAACCCCTAACCCTGTAGGCACGGTTGCTATACCCTGCCGTAATAGCTACTCAGACGCAGGAGCGTCTCATTGCTGGAGTGACTGAGACGCTCCTGCGTGTCAAAAAGATGGAGAGCCTCTCCGCCGGCGCCAGCATGATCCCCTCTCCGGCAAAGGGAGGGGATCATGCTGGCTTTGGCAGTGTGAGAGAGGCTTTGAGTAGGCTTGCCAGGGACGCCGGGGACAGAGAGATGCAGTTCCCGGCAACGAGTACGGTAGTTACTTATGTAGTTTCGCGGTGGCAGCCTACGCTAATAACGTAGCCAGGGACGCTTAAGCGGCCGCGGGAACATTACACTACTTCTGACTGACTATGCTAACTATGCTGGCCGCGGGAACACTACGCTGATTCTGACTGACTACGCTAACTATGATGGCTGTGGGAACACTACGCTGATTCTGACTGACTACGCTAACTATGCTGGCCGCGGGAACACTACGCTGATTCTGACTGACTACGCTAACTATGCTGGCTGCGGGAACACTACGCTGATTCTGACTGACTACGCTAACTATGCTGGCCGCGGGAACACTACGCTGATTCTGACTGACTACTCTATCTATGCTGGCCACGGGAACACTACGCTGATTCTGACAGCAACGCTACGCTGACGGCGTAACTGCCGTCGTGAAAGTACACAAGTACCTTTTGGAGTAAAAGGGGTATAAGTAAGTAATGATGAACAGTTGTCCCAACCTCCAAATACCGTACAGTAGATTGTTCTCTCATGAGCAGGGTCCTCATTACCCTCTGTTTCCACATACTGTATGTGTTTATTTTGTTTACTTTGTATATCATGTTTTCTGGAAACAGCCAGGCATATGTCTCCTTTAATCATCTTACTGCATCTAACTGCACAAAAATGTAGAGATAAGTCAAGTGCACTCAGGTTCTCACAGTAAAAGCAGATAAGTGGGAGAGCCTTTGAAATGAATTCTATTAACATGTGAATTCCTTGTGGCATCCTGTGAGGGTTACAATAAATAAATAATTAATTATATGGGCAGACTGTTACAGCAGGTATAATGAAATGGAAATGACCTATAAACATTCTTAATACCAGCAGAAGTATCCTTTTTCCAAAGCCATCTGCAAAAGTCTACTTATTATATTAACACTTAAAGCTGAGCTTCTGAGAACTGTTAAGACATGTCAGGATGACTGACTAGAGGGGAGATGTATAGCATACCTACCAAGTGTCTATTAACGGTCGCAGAGGGTGAAAAAAATGGGGGCGTGGCCCAATGACACCCTCGATTTGCATATGACACACCCCCTGTCCACAGCACGAATGTCCATCTTCTGCAGATTAAGAAGTTGGGAGGTATTTATAGTACTAAGAATTGGACATATTTGCCTAATTTAGTTTTCTCCTCTCTTTATAACGGTGCAATTTGCAAGTTTGCTAGGTAGGGGGAAGGCTAAAATGATGTGATTTGTTTCTCAATATTAGCTTCCACGCATTCTGCAATTGACATGATCATCATTGGGATGTGAATAGAATGTGGGCGATAGGATTACTCTTCTGGGGTGCATAGGGCTACACAAAAAATCCTGAGCATTCACCAATTTAAGGATGGTAGACAGGTATGCCTTGGAGAGAGTTAAAGTGAAGAGAAATTGAGGGATCTATTTAAGAAGTATTGGAGAGAAATTAAGTACCAGCCAATCAGCTCCTTTTTTTGTTTAATAAAACAACTATTTCTGAGTTGCTGTAGCTAAAAATCTCTAAAAGTACTGAAATAGGTTGCATGCCTATAAGTCTAATTGAAAGTAAAAGGGGCTCATAGTTCCAAAGGGTAGGGAGACATTGTGTATCATGGTACTCACCCCTTTCCTTACAGGAATGTCTGTCTAGAAATGAATTAATGAGAAATAAATAAAATTGAGCATAGATTGTTAAAGTGCTCCCTAGGCAAGGGAAGTTTATATTATTTTCTAGTGTTAAGATAGAAAGTAGAGGCCATCCCAACAACCATAAAACAGGGTTAAAAGCAGCCAGTCAGTCACAGAAGACTAAAGGTGCATACACACGGGGGCGATTTTGTACAATATCGCGGGAAATATGGTCGCTAAGTGACCATATTGCCCGCGATGGGAGTGTGCACCGGTGATATATCGCCAGGTGCGCGCTCCCGTTTTTATCCCTGTAGTGATCGATAATCGCAGGAACATGCGCCTGCGACCAGCTGATTACCACTGCCGGGCTCCCTCCGGCAGTTTCTTTTTCATCAGCGACCATGAAAAAAGGACAAACTGAGCAATATATTTCCCCCGTGTGTACAGGGTTTTAGGCACTGTATGATATAAATAAATGTGGCGGGGCTAAAATGACGCGATTAGGACACTTTAGCCCCGCCCCTTCCACAGTGATCAGCAGATGGGGTTATTTAAACGCCGCAGTCAGGGGGGAGGACAACGCGATAAGGGGGCGGAGCGGGGATCCCCCAGAATCCAGGAGGGTTGCCCACTTTTTATGGGGGGTAGGGATGCCATCGTTGCCATTGATGTTTGCCATTGATGGCAATTCTGACTAGCCATCGATAGTGCTAAACTATGCAATGGATGACCATCGATATTTTTACATATCGATGGTCATCCATTGTATTTGATTGATTGGCCTGTGGGCCAATCAAAACACAGGGGGCGGGGCTTCATGTGTGTCGGGGCGGAGCTATGCTCCGTGTCCCGGCACTTTGAAGAAAAAAAAAGAGGAAAACATCGTTTTGCTTTTCCATCGATGGAGGGAAACCATCTGTTTCTCCCCCCATCGATGGCAAAAGTATTCAACATCGGCCATGAACCATCAATGATTTTTAATCATCGATGGTCGATGGCCATCCCTCATGGGGGGCCAGGAGTGGGACCTGATTTTCGGGACCCTTCTGGCCATTCTGGGAGGGTAGGCAACCCTGTATTAGCGTATACCCAGCTTTAGATAGCCAGTTTCATATACAACACTTAGCATATCACAGATGCTGTGCAGGTTGTACAAATAACACTGAATATGAACTGCTGCTATAGTCCAGCATAATACTTTTGTTGTCCGGAGAAGCAGGGCTATGCAGAAGCAAACAGAACAGTGCACATTAGCCCGACCATTCAGGGGAAGTGGTTCCCTGAGAAAGCCGTAGCCTGTAATTTTGTGCTGCTTAGTAAATGAGAAGTCTGGTGGTTTTCAAGGTACGAGTGTAAGCATGTAATTTACAAATGTTTATGTTAGGGAGCTGTGACCACAATATCTCAAGTTTCTCATTAAGTGTCTTAACATTCAGAGCCAAGAAGCTTTTCACATTAGCTGACCCCATAAACTTCAATAAGACCAAAGGCAGATGCAGAATTACAGAAAAAAAAATACAGATGGCGCTTCCTACTCCCAAAATGTTTTGCTTATTCAAAAGGTATATGTGGTTTTATTAACGAAAAAAATGGTAAAAAATAAACATATCATTAAAAACACATTAAAATCTAACCACATATAGACCACTTGATCTAGTCACACATGGTGAAATGCATTACTAGCAGGGGCGGGAACAAGACATCATGTAAGCCTAACTGCATAAACCCATACTCAATCGTATAATATAACACAAACTGTTCATATGTAAACTCTGATGATTATAAGCTTCAAAATTGATAAAATGGAGAATGATAAACAGCCGGCCAATCAGCTCCCGCCTGACATTTTTCAAACACAGTCTGTGACATGTTTGGTTTAACCCTATACAGGGTTGGGTATATACCCGCACAACCTATTTGAAGCTTTGGTCCACAGATATGGGAAGAGAGACCCCCAAATATTACATCCACAGCGTGGGGGGTGCAGTTCCCTACAGAAACAATGTATTTATACAAGGAGAGGAGAAAGGCTGTATAGGGGAACGCACAAAATATTAAAACGTAACTTTTATTAGTATATTTTAAGATGCCCTATATCCAAATCGGGGGCATTACATAAATAGCGAAAATAATGAAGGGGTTAAAAATTACATACAATGCACAGACAAAGTAGGTGATAGAAAGATAAAGAGTTTGTGTGTTAAAAACACATTTGTCAATTAGGGAGAGATGTTATAAGGTAGACATTGAGACACAGAACCTATCTTTAGGGTCAATTCTTTAAGCCATATATTTGGCAGATAATAGTGGAGAAATATAGATTGTGGGTGAGTGGTTTGTATTCCAGTCAGAACCAGAATTATCCACTTGTGATGGGTAATCCACTCACTGGTTCCCCAATCACAGGCGGTGGCAGATTAGTGTTGTTTGTGTGTTGTACTTGTAGATGGGCACTCGTTGTGAAGGGTGATCCCCTCTCACTGGTTCACCCCTCACAGACAAGGTGGGTTTAAGAAGGTAGTCTTAAAATATTCAGAGATATTGATATTTATCTATCTATTAGATTATACTTTATTGTAGTCTGTGACATGACAGGTAGGAGCTGATTGGCTGGATGTTTATCTCTCTCCATTTTATCACTTTTTAAGCTTAGTGCATCTGGCCCTAAATGTGACAGTCAGGGCCCCATTCTGAGTCTGATGCAAATTGTCTGTAATTGAGGAAACCAGATTTATGCTGGGCATTCGCAGGGCATCAAGCGAGAAGCTAAAGTGCCCACTGGTTTTCCCTCTGCAAGAGTCATCGTGATTAGTGACCTTAATACTGCTGCCCAAAATCACCCACTTCACATCAGAAGAAATCCGACCAACCACTGACCGAATCAGAATTGGGCAGAAATATGCAAAAAAGGGAGGGAATGCGCCCGGACCCCACTGCCCAAATCCCTGCTTTCTTTCCCTTTGGGTTGGGCCCCTAGGTCCTAAGTCCCCTGGGCAAGTGCCGATCGTGCCCAATGGGAAAGACGGCCCTGAATATGACGCAAATCAGCGAGATTGCAGGCACTGGTCACCCGGCTGACATACTTAACTTTCCTTGAGAACAGGGCAGGGCTGAACAGGCGGCACTGCTGGATACTTGCATGCCTTTCCAGGAGGTCTGGAACAACACCAGATTTTTCGTAGCCTCTCGGACATTTCGGGAGGTTATGCATGATTTAAGTAGAACATTATTTTGCTGCATAATAAAAAATAAAAAAAACTTTATAGTATTTATTTTGTGGCTTAGAGACAATTATGGAATACTATGGAAGTTACAATTACACAGAAGACAACCTGACCCATTTTATCCAGGACACGTGTTATTCATGATGAAGCACATGTTAGAAACGTAACATTCACAGGTGACACACAGCAGTAGTAGCTGTGTGTTTTCAGTGTAATACGCTTTATATTCTGGTGTTGACATGCAAGGTCACTTCCAGTTTGTAACCGGAGAGTTTAATGCTTTTCAGTCCGATGTTAATCTACTGATTCATCCAGCACATTACAGCCACTATTCTTCTTCATCTCCGACTGTCAATCCTAAAAGTGAGTGTCATTTTGTAAAGAGCCATTGCTTCTGTAATTAATCATGGCTTTCCAGTCAGCCTGTTGCAAAGTTTGATGTAACGAAGACTGATGTGTCACACACGTACAAAAGGACGCCCAGCTGTCACTACTAGCGCCTTACCATGTATAGGGATAATTACAGTTACTGTATACAAACACATAGATGCTAATAAAACCTGACAAATGTATTTCAGTGATAACATCGGCTAAAATCACATTAATAGTCCAGAAACATACAGGAAACATATATTACCTTTGACGTGTGTTACATTCAACATTTATAGCCCAGATCACCTTACCACTAACATATGGTAACAGTATAGATTTGTATTTTGTCAGACCTCTTTCCCCATTAAATGTTTAGTCCAATATGATGACTGGAGTAAGTGATAGGTGAGCATTGTGCCTGTGTTATCACTGTGACAGCAGAGCAGATCCCTCAAATTGTGAGTATCCTGCTGAAATCAAGAGATTTTGGGATGTATGCAGTTTGTTTCACCAGGGCCGGATTAAGGGCCAGATATACTAAGCTTGAAAAATTATAAAATGGAGAGTGATAAACCACCAGCCAATCAGCTCCTCACAGCCATGTCACAGGCTGTATTTGAAAAATGACAGAAAGGAGCTGATTGGTTGCTGGTTTATCACTCTCCATTTTATAAATTTTCAAGCTTAGTACATCTCGCCCTAAGGCTAGTGGGGCCCAGGGGCAACAAAGGTGTGGAAAACCCCTCTACTGACATTCCTGCAATAACACCCCACACTCTCACACACACAGTACTAAACCCCCACCATAGACCACACACACATGCACACACTATTACCTGCTCCAGGGTTGCCTACCCTCCCGGAATGGCCGGGAGGGTCCCGGAAAATGTGTCCCCCTCCTGGCCCCCCGGAAAGAGGGGCAACCCTCCCGCAAAACCGCCTGGCTCCCGTGACCCCCCCTCAGCAGGGGGGGGGTGTCCGTGGGTCAAATGACGCGAATAGCACCATTTTAGCCCTGCCCACCGCCATGCAATGCCTTTTTTTATGTCATTGCACTGCGGTGAGTGGGGCTAAAACGGGGCTATCGCTCTGGTCACGGCCCCAACAAGTAACCGCCCCCTCCCCACCCCTTTTCACAGAAAGTTGGTAAGTATGACCTGCTCCAGCTCATTCATGATCTCACAGGATTTCACTATCCCCATGACACGGACTATCTTTTTTATTATTATTATTATTATTATTATTGTTATTATTATTATTATAATAATAACTGTCACATCCATAGCACATGCCAATAAGAAATTATTTGAAAAACCTAAGAATGTTCAGAGACCAGCTATTGTATTAATAAATGGAACCAAAGGGTTAACGTATAATGAAAGATTTGACAAGCTGAGCTTGTTTGCTTTGAGAAAAAAGAAACACTGCTGGCAACCTAATTAATGTTTATACATATCATCAAGGGCAATACAGGATTGTCTTAAGAGCTGTTTATACCCAGGAGTGTACAGATGACAAGGCATGGGTTGATACATGATTTCTAGATGGGGGAGTTTCCAAATGCTTCATTTTAGAACCACACAAATGCTTAACACTTGCAACAATGAGCCTGATATAGACACTTTCTTTTATTCTTGTATTTTATTACTTGTACAGGGTATACAGTTTATTATCAGTGGATTGTGTTCCTGTGTAAAAACTAAAGGTGCCATTACTCACCTCCAGTTAAAAGTTGATCTATAATCTTTCATGGTTTGTATATGTGTGCAGATTTAATACAATTCTAAAATGTTTCAGTGATTTTTTTCCTCTTTCTGGAACTTCCAAAAATGAGTCCCCCAAAAGTATCAGTGGCACACTTAGGGGGTTTCTAAGTACATAGAGGCTCCCTGGTGCAAGACCATCATGCTGGTGGTTTCCGTAAACTGACATTAACCAAGTAATAATTATAAAATGATTTAACAAAAAGGGAGTACTAGTTACAAAGAGAAAATTAGTTTATTGGGACATCGGGGGTTATTTTGGTTCACTCTTTCTGACAAATTCCTTCTTAGATGGACAAATCCATGTGCACTGCAGAGAGAGTTATATTTTGGTGAGTTATTTTGTTTCTGTGCAGGGTAAATACTGACTGCTTTATTTTTACACTGCAACATAGATCTCACTTTGAAGTAAAACCCCACCCAAATCTAATTCTATCTACACATGTTAAATCTGCCCCACCTGCAGTGCACATGGTTTTGTCCATCTAAGAAGGAATTTGTCAGAAAGAATGAACCAAAATACCCCCCATAGGGCCTATTTGAGATTGAGTCGCATAAGCCATCCTCAAATTATTGCCGTTTTAAAAATACAGCATCCTGCAGGTCTGTGAGAGGTTCAAAGCAAAAATGACATGGATCATGTAATTTTAGCCCCGCCCCTCCCGGTGAATGGCCGTGATTATCTCTCAATCGTGCCCGCTTCACTGAAGTGCACACACAGCATGTAGGAGATATGCCTTCTGTTCCTGGAGGTGTGGGGGGAGTCTGCATAAAGTAGGGATCCTCCTGCAGGGATCCTCCTGCAATTTCAGGGAAAGTAGTCAAGTATGAATAGGACTATATTACATATACAAAATCATATTGTCTCAAAATTTACTCAGTCAATGCGAGTGACACATACAAGTCTTGGATGTTTTGGAATCACTATACTCCCCAGATTCTCACAGTACCGGAAAACAAGACATTGTTGGCCCGTGTTTTAAAAAAAAAAAACATACTGTCTCAATGGATCAACAAAGATCAAATCAAATCAAAATCAAATCATCATTTATTGTCACTACAACATTAAAAAAAATACATAAGTGAAAATCCAAGGAAAAAAAGAAGAGGTAAAGAAGTACTCACAATTCACATACTACAAATTCAAATGTAAAATAATACAAGATCATATACCTTTAGCCCTCATGTTACAACACTTGTCTTTACTGTACCCGATGGACTGGGTAGAATGTTTAATAAATGTAGATTTCTACTATATGGCTCTTACCTTATAGTGGTCACCATCAACAAAAGAATATGTAATATTATATATGTAATGTAAAGCCCAGTACATTCGGATCGATGTGGCATATTTTTCTATTCGATTTTGCTTATATAAGAATGGAAATCGAACACATTCAGTTTAGGTGAGATCCTGATGCACTGCCCCGTGGCATTGAAATTGAATAGAAAAATAGACTGTGCAAGCAAGACTATATAGTACAGATATGTACTACTGTGTATATATAGTACAAATGGAATGCATTTGCCTTGCCGTGTGATTCGATCCCAATTCCATCCTGATCGAATTAAAATCTAATAGCAAGGCTATTGCATCATGTGTACACCCCTTATGCTAGGTACACACCAGCATGATGCAGCTTGTGAGCGGGTAGTTACAGGAGCGTACAACCCGCTCACAAGCTGACAGAGCCTACGACCCTCCGACAACCCACTCAGAAAATGCACCTGATGTGATTGTGATCCCATCTCGACCCGCACCCACTTCAATGGTTGTTTCTCAGATCCTACCTGCTGCAGGTAGGATCTCAGAAAAGACCTAACGACCTGTGGGGCCGTGCATCGGATCGGGATCGCATCAGAACGGCAGCGAAATGGCCCAAAAGATGGCCAATTTACATACAGTCGGTCGAGATTGTATCTAATTGTCCTGTGTGTACACCACATTAGACTGTTAGACTTCCCACATGTTACAACACAGTGATTCTCACTAGTGGGGGCTCTCTATTTAGGTCACATTATAAAGAAAGCTTTCTGAGCGATATTGTTTATAATATCGCCTATCGTTAATGAACTCCTCCCTTGTCCAAACATGTTCGGATGATGGAGTCCCTGTTAACAACGGTCATGCTGCAGCCATTTCCCCCCGGCATCGGCCAGCACCCCGCCTGATCCCACACCGCTGCCAATATCGGCGGGGACATGTTTAATGTGTATGGTGCTTTAGTGTTATGGGAATCACGGACGGTGTAATGGTTAGCATCACAGCGCTGAGGTCATGGGTTCAATACCCACCATGGCCCTAACTGTGGGGAGTTTGTATATTCTCCCCGTGTTTGCGTGGCTTTACTCCAGGTGCTCCGGTTTCCTCCCACAATCCAACAAAAGTTAACCCTAGAATGTCTGTGTGCGTGTACATGTGGTAGGGAATATAGATTGTCAGCTCCACTGGGGCAGGGACTGATGTGAATGTTCAACTATACTCTGTAAAGCGATGCGGAATATGTGTGCGCTATATAAGAAACTGTTAATAAATAAATAAATAATAATAGTTTATGTCCAGCTTTCCTGTCATCCATCTTGATATTTGTATTCTGTATATCCTTTGCCAGAACATGGATATACAGTAAGACCCTTTTCTAGTAAGGAAATTCTGGGATGATGTCAGAAAAAGGGGTGATGAGCAATTATTCTTTTTATCCTCTGATAATAAATAAACTGAAGTCTTGGGATACAGCTATTTATTATCCTAACTGCTGTGTAAGTAGGCCTTAATAGCCAGGGCTTTAGCAGCTTAAGGGATTGTGCTTAATTGATTGATTTTATGTGGAGTAAACAGAGTCTGTACCTCAGTATTGAAGATGGAAAAGTTTTGGATTCTGCAAAAAAAGGAATTGTGATAAAAGGACCATTTACTGAAATCATTGTATTACGGACCTTATTCTGATCCATGCGCACCCGTTCAAATTTGCATGGGTGCGGGGTGTTTCTTCACTGCGCATGCGCATTTCTGCACATGTGCATGAGCAGGGTGCGAGCGGAGGGCGTGGGAAGGCAGGGTGTACTCCCCTGGGAACGGCCAGAGTTACATGGGCGTTCCCATGAAAACATTGGGCATTCTCAGGCTAATGGACGGACGACGCGGGTGCGCATACTACAGTGTAGTGATCTAGTATAGTCAAAAGCGTCCATAGTCAAAATCACAAGTAAATATAGTCAAGATTGTACGGTTCTGGGCTTTGGGGAGTTTAGTGGAAATCACATAGTCAAAATAGTACATAGCCAAAATCTTACTGTGTGTATGCACCTTAATTCAAACAATTGGCAGAAGCCTGATTACCACATAAACAGGAATACTCAAATAACTTAACTGTAAGTGTTACATTTATTAAAGTTTGAGTATTTGCTCATAGCAACAAAACAGATTCTAGCTATTATCCTCTAGTAGGTGCTACATAAATGATAATTATAATCTGATGGCTAAGGACAATGGGGCCGATTCAACCTGATCACTGGGTTGCGAATCTTTAGATAAAAACACCCCTAACCCTTTCTATCAAAATAACAACAAAAAAAGTATATTAACTATTGAACCCTTCTATGCTGATAATCTAGCATTCCCTAGGGCAGTGGGTCCCAAACTCAGCCCTCAGGACCCCACACAATTAATGTTTTCCAGGTCACCTGTTAATCTGCCGGGTGATCTGGAACATGTGAACTGGTAGTGCTCCTTGAGTTTGAGAACCACTGTCCTAGAGGCTTATGCTCCTTCCTGCCGATCCCTAGCACTCACTCAGGATTTCCCTTTCAGCTGCCAGGATCTGATAATGATCATGTAATAATCACCTCTCTCTTTGCTGAAGAGAAGACTTTACATGAAATCAAAATATATCTGAGAGCACAAACATAGCACTGACTCATAGTGATCTCCAAAAGGAATTTAATCATGTTCAAATTATTTCTACCTTCATTACTTTCTCTATGAAAACATAGGAAAGTGAAAGGTTGAACACCATAACTTCAAAAGTTGGGAGGTCGGGACGTTCGCGCGGCGAAGCGAAAAGGGGGCGTGGCCTTGAGAAAAGGGGGCGTGGCCTCACGGGGTGACGCAAACTCCGGCCACGCCCCCATTTTCGCCGCTCGTCGGCGCTGAATAGATGCTGTGCGCATGCGCACAGCATCTATTCTCAGCAAGCTGGGGGGGCTCCCAACTGTCCCCCCCACCGCGGGACAATGGCGGCCCCGGGTGGGACGCGGGAACGTCCCCGAATATCGGGACGTTCCCGCGGAAATCGTGACAGTTGGGAGGTATGCCATAACCTCCTAGACGGGTCACAAAGTTGCCCATAGTTTTATCAGGCTTATCATAAAGCCATATTTTTTTACTAAACTAATATTGAAATCATAGCATTCTATATTTAGCTATGTAAGAAAGTTGCCTGGCTTAAATAATGGAAGAAAAGAAGGATTACCAAACCCCGGGACTTGTTATATTACTAGTTAAAAGTCCATCAAAATGATGGGTTCTGCAATGTACTTTAGTGTTCATTCTAGCACCTGCCATATTTGAAAACCAATGCATTTCCTCTTCCCTGCCTGGGGTGTCGCTGTCTGCTGTAGTGCTTCTAGCACATTGTGTTCTGTATATCAGCACTGATATGCAAACCAGACCTGTGCTAGAAACACCACAGCAGACAGCGACACCCCAGGCAGGGAAGAGGAATTGCATGGGTTTTCAAAGATAGTGGGTGCTAGAATGAACACTATACTGCAGGGGTTCCCAAACTGTGTGCCGTGGCACCCTGGGGTGCCTTGGAGGACTTGCAGGGGTGCCCTGGGTTGGTGGTCCAGGATCAATTCAAGTTATTTATGTTTAACATTATAGTCAAATTGTGCATAAATAGAAGTGAATCCTGTCAAATACCACATTACTGATCCTAAGGATGAGATATAAACACAATATATTTAACTTAATATTTGTTTTTAACTTTCTCAATGAGAAACCTGTAGCCTAGGGGTGCCGTAAAATAATTCTGATGCTTCGGGGTGCCATGATTCCAAAAAGTTTGGGTACCCCTGCTATACTGCTCAGTCCGTCAAGAAGCCTCTAGTGGTCACTGGCGGGACTCATAGAGGTGAGGAGTAGTTAGCCTTAAATACTTTTGTAAATATAGATTATGGTGCATACATAGGAAAGGCATTTTTTAATACAAAACACCTTTTTTGACACTTATCTTTCAAATGATTTGATGATAATTTGATCCTGGTTCTCGTAGGTCAATATGATTATTTTCAGCACACATGTATAACCCCATGCCTTAATCCTAATTATAAGAGAGACCAATCTTTAACTGCTGTCAATAACTTGTCACGATCAGCAGTCACTTGAGCTTGCATGGCCAGGTTATGCAAGCTCAGACAAACCTGCAGTAATTCTGACACAGCCTGCACAGCCGAGGCTATTGCCTCTTAGTAAATGTCCTCCAGGTCCTTCTGTGCAGTGCAGACATGCATTTTGTGACCCAGCAACACAGTGGAAAAAAATTCTTAGCATCTAACTGATTGCACACCTCCCAACTTGTGAACCACACCAGGCCGGACCCCCGCACATGCTGCAGGTGCATGTCGCCACTGTGGGGGCATGGCCAGCGGCTCGGTGAGCCGCTGGCCATGCCCCCAGCCCATCTATCCCCTCTGTCTCCTATTCACTGCTGCTCTGAGCCAGGCAATGTTGACTCCCAACTGCCCCCCACACACACACACACACACTGCGGGACACTGCTAGCCCCAGGCAGGACCATTCCAAAAATCTGTGACGATCCCGCGAAAATCGGGACAGTTGAGATTGTTCTGTCGTCGAATAAAGACTTCATTACAGTAAAAAAAAAAGTCATTCTACGGATGGCTTACTTCAACAGAGCCAGGATACCTTTATGCCTTCCTAAAGTATAAACAAGCTCTAGCCACTGATCCACCCTGATCTATCACTGCAGTTACCAAATCTATAAAATAACACATTTATGTGACATGTTCTCCCAGTAGCTGCTGCTTAGATCAAAACAAGTGAATACGTTTCTTATTACTGATATGACATTCAAAGCTTTATAGTTGTCATTCTTCTATTTTATCATTTTTATAATTTTCCCTGTAATTATATCTGTCAGCAGCAATTGGTTGAGCCCTAATGACATTGCAGTTAATATCCATTTATCATAAATGAGCAAGGGGCAGTACGGACGGTGTAATGGTTATCATTACTGCCTCGCAGTACTGAGGTCATGGGTTAGATCCCCACCATGGCTCTAACTGTGTGGAGTTTGTATATTCTCCCCGTGCTTGCGTGGGTTTCCTCCGGGTACTCAGGTTTCCTCCCACAGTCCAAAAATATACTGGTAGGCTAATTGGCTCCCAACAAAATGAACCCTAGAATGTCTGTGTGTGCATGTACATGTGGTAGGGAATATAGATTGTAAGCTCCACTGGGGCAGGGACTGATTATTATTGTTTTATTGATATCCTTTATTTATATGGCGCCACAAGGGTTCCGCAGCGCCCAGTTACATAGTACACACAATCAAACTGGGAAACTGTAACTTAAGCTGCCCATACACGCCCAGATGCGGGCGTGCGTTGTGGGCTTAAATAGCACGGATCACATCGCATTGCATTGCCTGTGCATGCGTTGTGCATGCAATGCAATGCGATGTGATGAGAACTAAGTACAAAAAGTATGTGCAAGCACATACTTTTTGTACTGTGCGATGAGGTGCGCGGGAGCGGGCACCTCAAAGCACAGAACGCACAGCCCGGCATCGCAGCGTGTATGGGCTGCTTTACAGTTGGAGACAATACAGGACAAATACAGGGTAAATGATTATAGGAACATCAGCCAATTGCTGCAACATAAGTATCAAGGTGGCAGCTGATACTTTGATGTGAATGTTCAAATATGGAAAGTGCTGCGGAATATGTGTGCGCTAAATAAGAAACTGTTAATAAATAAATAATAAATATATAAATAAAAAAGAGGTTTGTATTCATTGGCACCATATGCTGGACCTTAAAGTAAATGTAGCTACACTGTGACTGAGACAAATGACCATTTGCACAGCAGGGAAACATGGGGAAATAGACATTACTGATATCTGATAGCAAAACAGTCATATATTAATTCTTGACTGTTACATATAATATAATAGCCATCATCAATAAATATGTCCCTACTATAAGTTATTATGCAGAGGATAAAAAAAGATATATGCTACAGTACAGAAGATATATTATTTATACTCTACAGTGGGCACTTTGTTTTAACTTGATTTACTGGTGAAAACTGACTTTATTCTGTTAAAGCTGACCTTCAATAATAAATCTCTATACTTACCCTCTGGTTTCTCTGCGGAACCTTATTTGGTGCAGTGACTACAGCTCTGGTGCTGGAAACAATCATTTGCATCCCTGGCCTGGTGAGTTGTGTATATGTTTTGGACAAACCAAAATCAGAGACCTATGATGAAGACAATTGCTGGCGAGCATTTCCACTGGCTTTCTACGCTTCTGTTTGGTTCTTACAGCATTTAATAATGAGGTGCAATTTGTATATATGTAACAGGAGATGAGTTCAGGACAGTAAATACCCTTAATCACCTCCCTATTAATAGTAATGAGAAAAGCTAACGTTTCATGGAGAAGTCAAGTTTACTCTAAACATAATTTATTTAAAAAGAAATGAGCTTAAATGGAAGGTGAAGAATGATGTTGATCATATTGTGCAGATAAAGCTAATCATTTAATACAATGTATCATGCAGTGCTTAAAGATATTTGTATCCTGGAATATATTAAAATTCATATTCATAAGGCAGTTCAACATGAAACTTATCCACTTTGACATTTATTGTGTCGACACTGATGAAATGCCGAAATGATTACAACAAAATGTCCTGGTGGACTAGCTGTGAACTGCCTGTTAGGGTGATATAGAAGAAGAGTGGGGAACTCCTGCTGCTTTCAGACCGCAAAACTGGCTTTGATCAGGTATTTTAAAACGTTTCTAAAAATGGGTCTGCCAGCTAAACCCCTTTCACACCGCATGTCTTTAAACGGTATTTCAGTGCAGTTTTTGTCCTTAAACGGTATTTCAGTGCAGTTTTTGTCCTTACACGGTATTTCAATGCAGTTTTTGTTCCTTCACAACACTGAACCCGTTTTAACCCATAGAACACAGTGGGGCAGATGTATTAAGCCTTAACAAGAGATAAATGCAAGGGTGATAAGGAGAGATAAACGTCCAACCAATCACCTGCTAACTGCCATGTTACAGCCTGTGTTTGAAAAAAGTCAGTAAGGAGCTGATTGGCTGGATGTTTATCTCTCTTTATCACCCTTGCATTTATCTCTTGTTAAGGCTAAATACATCTGCCCCACTGGATGAAAAAAAACGGGTCTGAAATGGGTAGGACCCTGCTTTATTACCTTTTAGAAATACCAGTTCAATAGAACCGGTAAATTCACTCTGTACCTTTCAGACTGCACAAATTACCGTTTTAAAACGGTAAAAAACGACAAGATAACGGGTAAAAAGTTCGGTCTGTAAGGGGCATTAGTGTTACAATAAGATAACAATAAAAAGATATTTCATATGTGGACCACCCAGGGATCAAGGGTTAATATTGAATATCCATCTGTTTAGATGATCGCAAATATGCTGGTATTGGAAATAAGGTGATGGGATACAGAAAATAGCCTTAAATGTTCAATTTGTTTAAGGTGTGATCACAGTTATTTAAATAAAACAGCCATCAGTGGGAATATCCATCACAAGTACAAAAAAACAAAACAGATCTATTTATGTCCAACTTTATAGAGCTGTTTTGTGAGATACTCAGCTCCCAGTACTTCCCAACCTGCAACTATTATTCTACACCAGGGTTCCTCAAACTATTTTGCTCCGGGACCCTATCAGACAATAAAAATAATTACAGGACACCAGCAAGTGACTGCAGAAGGTCATCACATCACATGTGTAGTCAGCAGACAGCACATACATGGCAGCATTGTGGAGGCACAAAATGATGGAAGGAGTCTAAAATAACAGACAATTCAACAGTTCTTTCAGACTCCTTGAATCACTGTCTGAGATTAGAAAAGTCATCAGCCTGATGGTCAGCAACATGGAGTCAGGACCCCATGCTGATTAGGTTGGTACCCACTTTGGGGTCAGGGCCCACAGTTTGAGAACCACTGTTCTACACAATGCTTTTTGGTCTAAGAATATTGGGGCAGATGTAGTAAGCCTTAACAAGAGATTAATGCAAGAGTGATAAAGAGAGATAAATGTCCAGCCAATCAGCTCCTTACTGACTTTTTTCAAACACAGGCTGTAACATGGCAGTTAGCAGGTGATTGGCTGGATGTTTATCTCTCCTTATCACCCTTGCATTTATCTCTTGTTAAGGCTTAATACATCTGCCCCAATGTGAGAAGTCAGATCAATTTGCATTCGGAGCATTAAAGATGCACGATTGTCCAAGTTCCAGAAAGTCAGACATTATAATGTCTAACTTCATGCAACATTTTCAATCAGAATCTACTTCTTATTTATTTAGCAGCTTCTAACAGATAATATATAGGATGTTGCCCATAACAACCAATCAGAAACTATCATCTTTATATATATGTCTATTGTCCGTGAGTCTCCGAAACACTGCCATCTGCTGGCAGAGAGTGAAACTACATCTCTTTCTCACACATGCACAAACACAGAAGGTAGCAGACTAGCTTCTGAAGCTTTTGCTTTTAGAAGCTGCTAAATAAATAAGAAGTAGATTCTGATTGGCAGTCGGCTGTATGGCTGAGACACAAGAGACCATAGGGAGGGTTCATCCCATGAGCCATTGTTCGGTAAATTAGGTAAAGCTTGGTCTGTGATGCCGGTTCTACTGCAAATATAATCTATCAGGTTAGGGGACAATAATCAAAGGCTATGCAGCAGGCTAGTTTAGACTTAATACAGTCAGCATTAAGTACCAGGCGAGGGTAACGTCCACAAAGGTGATAAAGAATTGAGAGGCTCCTTCCTGACACATAACATACTTAACTGTCATCTTGACCCCATGTTTTTTTGATTTCCCAAAACTCAACTTTTTCTGCCCCATCTTGCAAGAACCACATAAAAGTGCACTACAAAATGCCTTAGGTTTGTACCATTGTGCCTAGACAATTTGATGGACGTGCAGAAGATCATTTTGTACCTCTACCGCATCTTAATAAGTTCACCCTGAAAATTACATTTCGTTTTTGCACCGCGCTGTAAAAGGATGAAAACATCTGCAATATATGTAATTTGCAGAAATCTAGATGCAATTATGTAAGGGGAGATTCATAGGCCATCAAGCATCCCATAGATTGGTATGAATCAGTGGTGCCACTATAGGGGGGCAAGATGGTGTGGGCCACACCTGAAGCACTCGGCTCCTGTCACAGAGGAGTAGCTGGCAGTGCACTCATATACGAGGGCAGCTCGGTATCTTTGGCTATGCTAGGCATGTCCCCAATGTTTTTTCAATGACCGTCGCTCCCCAATGTAAGGATACCTGTGCCCCCCAGGTATAGACAATTTTTCTAAAAAACAAGGGACAAGGGGCACCTCATAGTGCAATATCTTATAATACGATTAAAATGAACGACAGTGTATTAAGAGCAACAGGCCACAGGTAGTACTCGTACCATGTGCTTCCTCTGTTGTGGGCTTCAAACCACATGGCATAACAGTATCGCTACCACTGGCAAAGAGCAAGCTCTCCTGGACGGGGTTACCGGGACCAGACGCTGTGCCCTGAATCCTCCACGGACACCGCAGCATGCTGGGACCTTTCTCCTCCACTATCGGTCGGGTGCATGATGGCCGGGCAGTCAGATCGCCTCACACAGCCACGCCCCAGACGTGTTTTATTTCCTGAAAATTAATAAGAACCTGTCCCGCCCCCCGGGTCACCTTATAATTAGTGTAATAGGGTGACTTGCCCCAAGAATTTCTGTCCCTCTTGTTTTAAGAAAAATAACATAAATGTCTGATTATGTGTTTATGGCCTTTTTTGCACATCACCCCAGTACCGTATTCTTAGCGAGTCTAAAATAGGTATAAAAAGAAGGTGACAGCTACAGTCATTCCATCCGATAGGCGAAGAAGATGTGAATCACACCTTTCACTGCCTGACAGTTTGTTTTATTTTCGGGAGTATCAAAACACTGTACAGCTAAGTGTTTCCGGATGTTTCTCACATCAATTTCTCATTAACAAAATCTATACCAAAGGGATCAAGTTTAGCAATTTCCCAACAAACCCGGAGCATGTTCTTTCAGAAATACACAATGCCTCATGATAAAGTGATTGTTTCAGAAATGTTGCTATAGCTGAGCCATACAAAGCCTTAATTTCCTTACATTTTTGTGCTTAAGTAAGAGCTCAAATATCTACATTTGGCAATGGGTGAATGTTTCATATGAGTGTATCCGTTTTATACTGAAGCATTGATCTACTGCATGATGTCCTAGTACAGGGATTTATGATAATTGCCTAATTTAACAGGAAACTATGTAAGCTTAGGAATGTTCGTATTTTCTGTATTAATTAGAAGGGGTTTTAGACAACTGATCAGCTGGCTTCTGCATTTTCCATAGGTACCGATATCTGCAAATAAAACACTGGGGCAGACATATTGTGAAGTGATAAAGTGGAAGGTGATAATGCAGCAGCCAATCAGCTCCTGTTATTTTTCAAACCCAGCCTGTAACTTGACAGTAGCTACAGTAATTGCCTGGTGCATTATCACCTCCCACTTTCTCACCACTTTATCATTTCACCAGGCTTCAAACAAAATATGTTTTGTCATGAGTAGATTTTTTCTGTAGTTTTAGTCGCCTGCAGTTAGACAATAGCAAAGATTGCATACATGCTAGTGTATGTCTATTTGGAAGGCAGAAACTTTGTTAACATCACTGAGATTAAGGTAAATGGCATTCAAGAACAGAATATAAGTTTTACCGTATACTGTAAATAAAATTACTTTTTGTAATTGTAATTTTGTTTTCTAAATCCATTATGTTTTCATGAATTTGAATGTAAGGTGAATGTCAAGTAATTCTGGTACTTGTTTCCTAGCACGGCCACAACGATCATGATCGCGGTCATCGGGGGTAAAATCGGGGCCATCGCGGGCATCGCATGCACTAAAAAATCGGGTGCGATGGGCCAGACGCGATGCCCGCGATTTCCCCATAGAGAACAATGTTAAATGCCTCAATTTACCCGCGATGACCGCGATTTCCCATAGGAAACAATGTTAAATGGGTCAATTTACCCAAATCATCATAGGGAAGAATGGTAAATGGGCCAGAAACCCCCCCAAAAAAACCTGAACATTGACATGTCCCCCCAAAAGTACTATACGCCACCCCGCGATCAACGTGAACCCGAAGCGTGGCGAGCGGCGGCGGTACGCGTCCTCCGACCTTTTCATACCCCCACTATCCACGTCGGCGTGGAGTTGAGAATAGAATAGTGTGGCGAGCGCAGCGAGCCACCGAGCCCGAAGCGTGGCGAGCGCAGCGGATACCTTCACAGTTATACGCGTCCCCTCGCGGGCTTCCCAGGTGTCCATGGCGACGCGGACACCTGTGAAGCCCGCGAAGGGACGCGTTTACCTGTGAAGGTATCCGCGTCCCCTCGTGGGGCTCGCTGCGCTCGCCACGCTTCGGGCTCGGTGGCTCGCTGCGCTCGCCACACTATTCTATACTCAACTCCACGCCGACGTGGATAGTAAGGGTATGAAAAGGTCGGGTTCACGTTGATCGCGGGGTGGCGTGAACTACTTTTGGGGGGACATGTCAATGTTCAGGGGGGTTTTTTGGGGTTTCTGGCCCATTTACCATTCTTCCCTATGATGATTTGGGTAAATTGACCCATTTAACATTGTTCCCTATGGGGAAATCGCGGGTGGACCATTTAAGCATTTTTGGCCGCATACGACCCGACCGACGCGATTTTCACTGTTTTCAATGCATTTCAATGGAAAAATCGGGGGCATCGCATCGGTCGCGTCGCAGGCCACTAAAAATTACCCCCGATGGCCGCGATTGTGGCCGTGCTAGGAAACAAGTACCGTAATTCTTCTGTAGTTTCAAAATGACTTTCCATTCTCTAGGCTCCCTTAGATATCTGTACATACACGCTCAGGGGCGGATTTAGGGATGAGGGCGCCCCTAGGCACAACAATAATGTTTACTAAGTAGGACAGTTTACAGGGGCAGTATCTGCATGTCCTATCCATTTACACACTATTTAAGATGGAATATAGTACAGTACAGTGGATATTTTGCAGTTATTGGTACATTTTGGGCTGACAGTACTATCACAGGCATCCAAGTGCCGCCCCCAAACATGTGCCGCCCCTAGGCCGGTGCCTCACGTGCCTAATGGGAAATTCGGCTCTGTACACGCTCCGTTCTGAAAGAAAGACATACATTCAATGATGTGACATCACTTGGGGCTTGCACCCACCTGATATATGTCAGCACCCATTGTCATTTTACTGAATATGTGAATGTACTAAAACTTGAGTAAACATTCTAGCCAATTCATCTCTTGTTCATATGAGGATAGCGATGCTCATATAAACGTCCATAATATATCCGTGGTATACTGCCAGGGGCAAATTGGGAATTAAAAGTGGCCATGGAAAACTGTATAGTGGACTGACATGGGCAGCACCAGAGGTATAACATCACTGGTTGGCACTGAGTTGTTGTACTGCAGAGATGGAATAACAGAATGAATGGGAACAATGCAATTTAATGCCTGCAGTGGAATGTCTGTCATGCGGGAGGTGGAGTTATCAGTGTGGAACGTATGGCCAGTTCGCCCCTGTATACCAAATATTTTAGCCTGAAGGTAACATACTGTACAGTGGGAGAAATTTACTAAGATGGGAATTAGACTTCACATGTGATGTTGCTATGGGCAACCAATCAGATCCTGTCTACTGTCTTCTAGAGGGTGCTAAATAAGAAGTAGATTCTGATTGGTTGCCCAAAGCAACATCACATGTGAAGTCTTATTTCCATCTAGTAAATTTCCCCAGTACATCTAATTCAGCTACTGGGTCAGCTGTTGTTGTACAGAGTATATAAAAGCAGGCACAGTGCTGTACATCAGGCCTTCCAATCAGAGAAATCCTGGGACTCTGCAGTGGGAGATAACACACTAAAAAGCTAGAAAGCAGAATGAATACTAGGTAATCTGGTCACTCTGGAGGGTCAGTGCTATTGCATCCATATAAGAGGGGAAGCGGGCAGTAGCTGGTTTGTCAGCTATTATTCGTTCAACTAAAAGTATAAAAATAAAGGCATTAAATATGAAATAAACTAATATTTAAAATCCGTATAATAAAAAGTTATTCATTTGGCATTGTCTAAGTTTGTGATTGATCTGATTATCATCTATTCACCACTGTTCTGAGCAGCGCAGTAAGTGGCCCAAAAATCAGGGCAGTTGGGAGGTATGCTGTTATCTTTTCTTACACCTACTGTGCTCCGAATTACTGCCATGTATATGCAAGTCTTATGGTATAACTCTACAAGACCACAACATGATCAGGAGACCATTCTCTTACAGTACATGGGTACACCCAGGTTATGTTTAGTTGCCACCCAGTAAAGGCCCCCATACACCGAGGCGATTTGGTCCGATTTTGGCCGATTGCGTCCAATCGGCCCGTTAATTAGGACCAAATCGTCCCTCCCTGACATGCCGTCGGGTCCGATGTGCGGTCCTGTGCGCATCGGACCCAACCAGGTGGTCGGACCGGCAGGCCGTCCGACCACCCGTTCCTCCTGGCAGCGAGGCGGGCGGGAAGCAGGGACGCATGCAATCCATCACAACGGATATAGCATGTGTCCCTGCCGCCGGGAAGGTCCCAGCGGCTCGAAGGCTGTCAGTTGTCCATACACTGCTGCGAGACATCACAGGCAGTGTATGGGCACCTTAACACTCATGCTATGGATGAATAGATACAAGCAGGATGCTTTTGCCTCAGAATCACAAACAGATTCCCTGCTGTGCAAGCATAGGGGAAAATTTACTAAGATGGGAGCTCGATTTCACATGGGATGTTGCTATGGAAAGAAATAAGGAGTAGATTCTGATTGGTTGTCCATAGCAACATCCCATGTGGACTAGACCTCCCATCTTAGTAAATTTCCCCCATAGTCTGTAAAATATTACTATCTTCTATTGTATTCAAGCTTGCGTGCAACTCAAAATTCAGGTCAAGAATTTCCATATTTTATTATTTTCGTTATTCTTTTTACAAAAATTTCGGTACTTGTTTCCTAGCACGGCCACAATCTTTGGGATCGTGTACCTTTAAGTTAAGGTACACGATCCCCGCGATGGACCCGATTTCCTTTGAAATCAGGTCCATTTTGCCGGCAAAGGAAAAATCGGGGGCATCGCGTCGGTCGGGACCATTAACATTGGTCCCGACGCGACCGACGCGATGCCCGCGATTTCCCCATAGGCTTCAATGTTAAAATATTTTTTAACATTGAAATCGGGTGCATCGCGTCGGTCTTGTGCCATTATAATGGCACAAGATGAGACGGACTTGATTAAGTCCATCTCAGATAGGAAAAAATGTGAAATGGGCCAATATGACCCATTTCACATTATATATGGCCCCGTCGTCACCCCACGATAGACGCCAACCCGGAGCGTGGCGAGCCCGCGAGGGGTGGCGGTGCGCGTCCTCCCACCTTTTCATTCCCCTACTATCCACGTCGGCGTGGAGTTGAGAATATATAGTGTGGCGAGCGCAGCGAGCCACCGAGCCCGAAGCGTGGCGAGCGGACGCGTATACCTGTGAAGTTATATGCGTCCCCTCGCGGGGCTCGCTAGGCTCGCCACGCTTGGGGCTCGATGGCTCGCTGCGCTCATCACACTATATATTCTAAACTCCACGCCGACGTGGATAGTAGGGGAATGAAAAGGTCTGACCTTTTCAGGTCAGAGGACGCGCATCGCCACCCCTCGCGGGCTCGCTGCGCTCGCCACGCTTCGGGTTGGCGTCTATTGTGGGGTGGGGTTCGGGGGGTTACATTTTGGGGATTAGGGAATATTTTACATAGAACACGATAGAAATCGGTGTGGCCGTGCTAGGAAACAAGTACCAATTTTTTTTATTTCTGAACTTTTTTTTCTGTTTTATTTTTTTGCTCTGAATTGCTTTACAATGTCAGCAAATAGAGCCTGAGATAAGACAGCCATACTTATCTACATATGGACATGTGGTGTCTCCAGATACTAGCAATAGCCTTTACAATGAATTACACTATAGGAGGATATGACGGGAAATAATGAGTATTACAAATATTACAGATAATATTGGCTGGAGGCTGTCTCGTCTTCCGGAGCTCCCTTGATTTATTACGTCTGGCATGCTTTCCTTCAGCACTACTTGTTATGATAATTCAGTGATTTTTGGTACAAAGCCCGTGTTGCTTCAATGACTGACCCTTACTGAGCATTAGTGAGTGCTAACTCCACTATCAGAGGCAAAACTTCCCCTTTAACTGTCTCAAAAAGCATTCAGTAGGAACACATGGGATCAATACATTTGTTTCCCATGGCTTCCTCCAGGTGACAGGACTCTCTGTAGGCAGCATGGTGGGTCATGACTGTGACACAAGGAAGCTTAATCTGGGGCTTTGTGCCGTGTACATTGGGCGCCATCAGAACATGCTTAGTAATGGGAAAATGGTTACACACTGATCAACCTTCCACTTTCACATTGATTTTCTAAAGAGTTGACATCTGGGCGCGTTTCCGTACTAGTTTTTAAAATCCATTTAGTATTGGATTGTCCATTACCTAATATTTATTACCATGGGGGTTCTTTGTGTTGGCTGTGAAATTGCTTCTTTTATGTTTTTTTAGTATGTGTCTTGTTTTGGATTTAATATTAATAATGAAAATATACGAATGTGAAATTGTTACCACAGCGCAACCTTTTAAGGTTGTGTTAAATGTATGTAAAATTTACTAAACGTGCCCATACACGGTACAATTATTGTATACAATATCGCATCACATTGCATAGCTTTTGCAATGCAATGAGATACGATGAGATGAGATCTAGTATAGAAAGTATGTGCAGCACATACTTTTTGAGCTGTGCGATGAGATGTGTGATGGGAGGTGCGTATCTCAGCGCAGCCAGCAATTGTACCGTGTATGGGCATCTTAAGATGGGATCTATCTATTGAAGATAGAAAGGGATGTTCCTAGGGGCAGATTATTGGGGGTTATTCTGGTCCCATCGGTTCCCTGCACGGTTGACCAATGTTTTGCTAATGCACGTGCATACGCCGGGTGCGAGTTGGCACGGCGAGCTGCTAGGGAGGGGATGCACCCATGGGAACGCTCGGCATTTCATAGGTGTTCTCATGAAAATGTTGGGTGTTCCCATGAAAATGTTGGGTATTCTCCTGGAAATGTTGGGTGTTCCCATGGAAATTAGGCAGTGATGCGATTGTAGGGGGCGGGCAGCTGACATTACTGGATGCATCTGTGTTGTTCTGTAATGGAGTGGGTAGTGGCTTAGCAAGTTGAGATGGCTTTGGTGGGTATCTATGGTCACTTGTGGGTGGGCATTTCACTTGCGTTCTCTTGCAGTTAAGTCACTAAAATAGATTGCTGCTACTGTACCTCCACTTGGTGACAGCATCTGAATAAGGCCCAGTGTGCATTGCTGTGTGTGTCTGTGTTCACGTGACTGATATCTGAATCAGGAATGGTCTATACTTTCAGAGTCCTTTTTCAAGTCATTTAGTTTGTACATTGGCCAATTGTGGGGCTCATAGACCGTTCAGGGAAAGGGCATTCTTAAAATCTCTGAATTCCTATTCCTTTATACCATGGTGAATCCATCCAAACACACAGGAGTCCTAATCAGAACATATTGTTTACATGTAATGAGACTATTCCATTGTGGATGAGACCTGTAACTATTTCTGAGCAATGTGTCCCCCTACCCGTTCTGTTGTGGCTCTTTCCTGGCCCGTTAAAGCTTGACGCATATACATTTGCAAAGTGGTTGAGCGCAGTGGCCTGATTACACACAAACCCTCATTCTAAACGCTACGTTTCCCTGTGCGTCCCCACAGGTAAGCGATGTTGGGCAACTGCACATGCATATAAACTTTAGATTTTTCGCCTGCCTGTACGCACGCAGCAGTGGAGCTGGGGGCGTGGTTCAGCGGCGATGGGTAGCACCCATAGGAATGCCCAGTGTTTCATCGGCGTCCCCATGAAAATGCTGGGAGTTCTCATTCTAATGTGGCCGTGATGCGAGTGCTGGGGCGGGAAGCTGACGTCAGCTGCCCGCCCTCTTCCCGTTACCGATTTAGAGTGGGGGTCACCGAAAGTAGATCTGCGGGTCCCGGTGGTGGCACCAAGCAGTGTGGAAAGGCTGGTCCCCACAGCAGTGCAGTGCATATATAGACCCCCGGCGCCCACACAAACTCAGAGCCTCCCCGCAACCGCGGGGTCTGCGGGGCTATTGTTACGCCATTGACAAGGTCTTATTGTTGTGATGTGTGAAAACCTGTGTCTATATAATAATTCAATTAAGTTAGATTAAATAAAAATGTAAATGTAAGTGCAAAATGGCATTAGGTTCCTCTGTGAAGTGTGAATATTGTTGTGTTCATGAATGATAACAACGCTGTGTGTAGGTTGTAGTGCCAATGGTGTTCCAATGTTGTATTTATCTATATCCCTTTACTTTGTTTTAATATGTAATACATTGTGTGTTTCTGTCTAGCTGCATGTTCTTATCATACACATGGGGACACAGGATGTCTGCAGGAAAATCCCATTGATTCTCATATCATGTTTCAGGACCAGGTGATGCAATAATCTCCACTACCAAGGGAGATGACTACAGATTTCTTCTGGTGCCTTGCTTGTCTCCGTAATATCCAGTCTACTGCATCTGACATCCCTTATGGTCTGTTATACTTTCCCATTTACCTTAGCCCATCTGCTGTAGGTTGGAACCTGCACAACAACTTCTCTTTCTGAACTACATCTCTAAGAACACACTGAACCTGAAAGGCTAACTGCTGTATATAACTGTTAATTATGACATTACTACATAAAGGTACATGTAAGGAATTGAACATTAGCTGACAGCATGGCAGAATTGTTGTCTGTAATTCTGTGGCACTTTTGCAGCAGCAAACTCAGTACAGTCATAGGATTTGCACAATATAATGCTAAATAATATCAGACCCTTACATCTATTTAATTTACATTTTCTAACAATCTCTTATATAATCTCATAAAGGGTATTGCAGCGGTGTAACTAAACATTTTGGTGCCCTGTGCCAGAAAGTGAATTGGTTCCCATCCCCCAGTCAAAATAGGGATAGTGCAAGTCAAAATGTAGAGGCGTAGCTTCATGGGCAAGGTACGTAACCACATATTAGTAACAATTCACATTACACCACACAGTGTTGCCACTTTGCGCCAAGTACAACCCTTTAGACACACTGCACCAGGTAGCGCCCCTTAGACACCTGCGCCAGGTAGAGCCCCTTAGACACACTGCGCCAGGTAGAGCCCCTTAGACACACTGCACCAGGTAGAGCCCCTTAGACACACTGCGCCAGGAAGAGCCCCTTAGACACACTGCACCAGGTAGAGCCTCTTAGACACACTGCGCCAGGTAGAGCCCCTTAGACACACTCGTCAGGTAGAGCCCCTTAGACACACTGCGCCAGGTAGAGCCCCTTAGACACACTGCGCCAGGTAGAGCCTCTTAGACGCACTGCACCAGGTAGAGCCCCTTAGACACAATGCATCAAGTAGAGCCACTATAGATAAGCAAAATTCCCTGAGTACAAGGTGCAATAGAGGTTCTAGAGGGCTATCCTGTACCCCTCACCGCACAAACTGCTACTGCTACCTGGCACACTCTAACCTTCTCTAGCCGGATTGTTTCTTCATGCAAGAGTTGGCTCAATGCCCCCCCACCTCCCAGCATGCACCAAAATGCCATTCCTCCCATCCCAGCACACATAATACACCATTACTTTCCCTTCACAGAACACATTAGCACGCCATTCCCCCTTCCCAACAGTCATAACACGCAATTCTTCCCCCACCTACCATTGCACTTTAACAAGCCATTCCCTCCGCCTACCAGCACACATTAACATGCCATCCCCCCTCCCAGCACACATTAACATGCTAAGGGAATGCGTGACATTAGAGATATCTCTGTGGTAACCCTTTTCATAGCAGGAAGCAGTGATAACCCCTTCTACAGTATGTTTTTTTCCCTGTAAAGTGGGTTTAGCACTACTTGATAAATAGACTCTGATTCTTAATAGAAATTCTCAATTTAACATGCAAATCATCTTCTAACTTTTACTGCCAGATTTCACAGACACGCTTATGTGCTAAAGCTGTGCAGCATCCCAACACGCATGTATTTCCTGAGTACTGTGCTGCTGTGGCGTGTGAAGGAGCATTACACAAGCTCATGTTCTAAGCTCCTACACGCTCACAATACTCCTTATCCTCAACAACTGAAATATTTTACATACGTTTATGTATTTTAATTAATTCGCAACTGCAAAAGCAAGTAACAAATAATTAAAATTAAGATCATTTAATGAAAAGTATCCTGGAATACATAACACAGATATGTTTAAAAAATGGACATTTGTTGAGTATAGTGGTGGGCAGGGTTTATAATGCACCCATTTTTTTAATAATTACCCTCCGGAGCAGCACTGCGGACATCAATAGATACATACAATTTTTCCGGAGATCCACACATGCACAGTACAGTCTGCTCGCTCAAGTGCTCAGGCTCTGGTGCAAATTGTAACTCCCAGCTTGAGGAGACTGCATATGGGCCTCCTGCTCTCTTAAGAGGACCCTGGATTAACCTACCTGTTTTTCAGACTGTGGGAGGAAACCGGAGCACACACTCCACACAGTTTGGTTATGATTGGCACACAGGGGTACAGGATAAACCTTCAGTTGGCCCCACTGTCTCGGTCCCTACCTTCACCTTTAGGGATCAGGTTCCAGACTGTGTATTATACATTATAGCAGGGTTGCCTACTACTACCGAAAATTGGGACCCACTCCCAGCCCCCTGGAAAGCTGGGCAACCCTCCTGGATACTGTAGATCGATAGATAGATACTGTAGATAGATAGATACTATAGATAGATACTGTAGATAGATATAGTGTTCATTCTAGCACCCGCCGTCTTTAAAAACCCATGCAGTTCCTCTTCCTTGCCTGGGGTGTCCCTGTCGGCAGTAGTGCTTCTAGCACAGTGTGGTCTGCATATCAGCAATGATATGCAAACCAGACCTGTGCTAGAAACTCCACAGCAGACAGCAACACCCCAGGCAGGGAAAAGGAACTGCATGAGTTTTCAAAGTTGGTGGGTGCTAGAATGAACACTAGATAGATACTGTATATAGATACTGTAGATAGATACTGTAGATAGATAGATAGATAGATAGATAGATAGATAGATAGATAGATAGATAGATAGATAGAGTTCATAAACCAGTCGCTCGTCTCCCAAAAATCAACTACTGACATATTGGTTTATTGCATCTAATCCTGAGTTTTGTGTATTCAGCCATTAATAGAGATGCAGCCATTCTTATTGTAGGTGCAACTAATTGCACCCATAATAACCTCCCTGCGGCAAGTGTGTGTGTATTCGTACATGTGCAGGTAGTCGCACCTGCGATCCATAGATATTGCACTGTGCGACCTTTCAGTCACTGCCATAAGGACTTCTGAGCGCCTATTCATATATTTTTTTCATTTATGGATGGAACCAGCACCTGCAGTTTGGCGGTTACAGTATCTCGTTCACATCCTTGTTATTAGACAAGAGGTCAGATCGTACCATATCTTCTGTTCATTTAACTTAAATTGACAGAATAAATGTGCGAGGCGCCGCGCCACAAGCTCAGGGGAAATTCCACTTGCTGTGCAGCAGCTGATAAGCTTATTCCTGTGATTACTGCCCCAAGCAGCTTTTAGTGGAGTACGAACACATATGGGAGCCTTCTCCGCTTAGCAAATATATATTGGAACTATATTAAAGTGAGCCCAAGCAGATATGTTACGCCTTGTCTGCCACCAATATTACCTTCAGGTCTCCTAATGTGCTCTTTAGAACCCATTCAAATGACTCTTTGTTGTCCTGCCGTCCTGAGCACAGACATGTACAGTATATGCCCACAACGGGTGGGGTTCTAGTACTATAGTAAAGTGTACATTTTCATCAATTCCATTTCTCTCCTAAATATTGAGCCTTATTCAGACCGGTTTTATACTCCCAGTCTAGCGAACAGCCTGCCGAACTCCACCGCCAACGCCACTGCCTCACTAGCATGCGAGGGATGTGTACGAGAACACATCTCCTCGTATTGGCCGAAGGGGACAGAAATCATTCGATGGTCACCAACCATCGAATGATTTCTCTCCCCCTCCAAAATAAAAGTAATTTAGATATTTTCTATGCAGTGTAAATACTGGCTTCTTTATTTTTACTCTGCAAATAAGGGGGTTTATTCTGGTTGCGAGTCCACCAAACCCACCTTGCTAATGGGTGGCTAGCGCCACCCATTCGCACGGGCGACTCGCTCGCAGGGGCTTGAGGGCAGGGGGTCGCCGACCATCTAAAGATGTAGAAGGTGCACGCATATAAAAGTGACTCTCAAGTCACTAACATATGTGCACGCTGGGAAGCAAATGCACGCATATGTAAGTGACATCAGCTGTCCGCCCTACGACAAAGACAGGGCAGACAGCTGATGTCCTGTGATGTCAGCCAACCGCCCCCGGCTGGCATCGGCCCATCCTCATTTCCATAGGAATGCCCAGCGTTTTCATGGGGACGTACATAAAATGCTGGACCTGCATCGTCACCAGCCACCCCCAGTTCTCCCTTCCCGCAATAAATGGCCCGGGGTGTGTGTGACTCACCAAAGCTGTTCCTTGCCAGGGTCTGCACATGTGCAAATATGTGTTTGTGCATGTGCAGACCCCCAAACATCGAAATGGAGCTGAATTCGCCCCATTCCGAGTGAATGTGGATCAGGGCCATAGACTCTAGGATTGACCTATGCATTCATATGTGCCATGTTTCTCTACATACTTGATCGCAGCTGAAAGCATATACTGTACATGGCTCGCTAACATGTTGCCACCACTCCCGCATTAACTCCCCCAAATGGTCCCATCCTGTCACTCTGTCTGCATATAACATGTCAGTGGTAATGTGATCGCAAAGGTCCCTTGGCACATGAGCAGTCTGCTGCAATCACTCCAATACAAAAACATCGGCATTGCGTCTAAGCTTATACTGGGCCCATCATCCAGGGATATTTATATTCTTGCAGTAGATCCTAAATAGAACATTTATTTCCCCCTGTAAAGCATGGACTTGTTCAGTTCTGTCTCGTATATGTGCTAAATACACTTACACCTTACATAGATGCTGCTTTATCTGTCAGTAATGAGGATGATGTCAGGGATTATGTGATCAAGTCACTTCTTGACTGGAACCCTCTCTGCTGATACTGCAGTCACTAAGGTCAGGAGTCTCCCCCTGGATTGTCCCATTGTCTGTCCTCAAACTCCTTACAGGTATGTCAGTTTCCCCTCTTCCCCTATATCTCCACCACTCTCATATTGTCCTTTGCAATACTCTCCGCACCACATCTCCTCTACACCTCTACACCTTCCTCTTAGTCTTGCAGGAGCATTGACATCACCACCTTATCATGCATGATCTCACCACTGCGTCCTTGTGCCAGGGCTACCTTCCAATATGAATTCATCCTAAATGTGCTCATACTAGTTGACACAAGAAAATCTTGCTAAGTTGTATACTCTGTAAAAGCTGGCACACTATGCACACCAGCCTATAACCAAAAGTCTCCCCTTACCATCTGTTATATAAGTGTACAGATCTACTGCATCAGAAGGATTACTACAAGCATTCAGTAACACTGGACATAGCACCTCTACCAGAGCTGGCCCTAGGCATAGGCAAACAATACAAATGTCTAAGATATTTGGAATAAATAGGGCCATGCATCCCAACTTTATAACCGGCTTAGCTTGCCATCAGGCAGTGTTGGTTTGTGAAGGCACCTGACAGGCAGATGGCAGTGGCTCTGGTATGACTGACTACCACAATGGTAGCTCTTCATTCTGATCAGGCAGCAATTCATAAATCTGAGCCAGCAGCAGTGACGGCGGATGCAGTAATAAACATTGCCACTGCTCCTGGAGCAAGGCTGCTGTACATGTCCAGCTGCAGCAACTACCCCTCCCATAGGCCTATATGTAAGAGGAATTACTATGTGGCATAATCTGTATGGGACATTACTATGTGGCATTTTGTGTATAAGGGGTTGTATTACTGTAGTGAATTATGTTTACAAGGTGCACTACTGTGTGACATAACATATATTAAGGGCACTACTGTGTGATGTAATATGAAAAAGAAGCAAAAAGCTGTGCTATAATGTGAATAAGGGGCAATAAAGTGCAGTGCAATGTGACTAAGGAGCAATATGGTGTGGTATACTGTGGATAATGTACACTACTGTGTGATGTAACATGAATAAAGATAACTGTGTTGTGTAATATGAAATGGGGGTACTATTGTCTGGCCATGCCCCTTCCCAGCAAGAACATATCCCTTTTTTGTTGTGTGTGCCTTCAGCATTCAAAATAAGCCAGTGCTCTTGCTGGCATAGGGCTACAAAATTAGTATTGCTATGAGTGAGAGGTGATGTGTGTTGCTGGCTGCTGCTGTTATATGTGATGGGTGCTGTGCTGGGAGAGGGGTGCCGGTCAGAGGTGGAACTAGGGGCACCATCAAAGCTTAGGGCATAACAATTGATTAGTCACTGGCTGGGATTATGTTGTCTCTTGCAAATGTGGAGATGTAGCTCTTCGCCTCAGCCTTTATTAAATTATGTTCCAATCTTGTGATCTCTAAGTTTGGGACGGTAAATGTAATAAAAGTGGGATCACACAGACAATCATGATGACCTGTTAGCAGTGGACTTGCTCTGTTCCCCTGACAATGGAACCATTTTTCGGTCACAGATCATACTGTCACGCCAATGCTAAACCTGTCCAGCTCTTAATTTCCTTTGAAAAGCTTTTGTTTCTGCACCTGTTCTTTGGCACCCAGATCTGAAACTGCAATTTTTAGTCACGGTTGTTGCCTGTGATGTTGGTGTTTGTGCTATTCTGGCAAGTTAGGAAATTCACAGCTTTAGAAAACAACTTTGATATCTTCCATTAAAAATGCTTATTTTTGTATGGCCATGGTAAAGGTGGAGTGGAAATTGATACTGGTTCTATACAACGACACGTTTTCTTTGACATTGACATCTTTCATTGACACATATATATACCCCTGTAATGATTTCTGTGATTCTGTAAATACCGTACCGTGCTTGTGATTGGTTGAATATTAATGCACCGCTTCCGAAAAAAACTGTAAAGTGTATTCTATACTATCAGGGCAGCCGAGAGGAATGCCGGGCCCCGATAAACTCTTGAGGGCGTGACCTAAGTGTGGGAGGTGTGGTCACTTCCCACATGTAGGCCACGCCTCCAAAATGTTTAGAGGAGGGTGAAAGAAAACTCTAAAACTCTAAACTCAGCAGAAGCAGCAGCACACACCTACACCCTTATTCTGATTGACGCGGACTTTACCGCGTACTTACGGATCGCGTCTTTACGACGTCTGCGCATGCGTGGAGAACGCTACGCGCATGTGCCACGCCTTGACTCGGTACCAGTTCGGGCAAATCCCGTCCAAAACTGTTCACCGCTATCAGTCTGGAAATAGGGGCGTATTATGGGCGTCATGCGGAATGACACATGGGCGTAGTTTCAAAGTGGGCAAAACGGGGCAGAAACATGGGCGGACACGGGGGAGTACACTTATGTTGGGGGGCGTACATTCGGAAACCACTCCGAATGCACGCGATGAAAAAAGGGCAGAAATGTGCGGTGTCCACAAGTGTACTATTGCTTTGCGGACACCACTCGTTCATGCGGTAGGCGAACGTACGCCTAATGACTACAACCATTAACACCTGAACCCAATAGAATCTACTCCTTTACTCATTACTCACTAATAGGCCGCTTGTCAGTGCTTTAATAGAAACCATTGCACTTACATTGCTGTAAGGGTTAATGTGTGCTATGCATGTGTTAGGCATGCTTGTAAGGATATATTGGAATCTAATTGATTCCAATTCCAAATAAGCTGTTTTTTATGAGGGTAGGTAATTGAATAAGTGGGTCATGTGATGTATTGCAGAAGATACTTCATAGTGGGTTGTTTGGCGGAAATCCTCCGCTTACGTGCGGTAGCACCGCTTGGCTCCCGTTCGGATGCGGTATTCCCGAGCATACTCTGTAATACTCTGTAATACCGTGACGAATCGGAGTGTTTCTCCCGCACACGCATGATTTGTATGTCGTCCGTAAACACGCCCTGTTCTTAAAGAGTGAGTCCGTCCGAATGCGGAGGACACGTGGGCGTTTCTACGGACGATGGCCGCATGCGGAAAAACACCGTGGCGTGCGGACCGCTCCGTAAGAATGCGGGAATTTCCGCACAGATCAGAATAAGGGCCCATGTGCTGTGCTGACAGTAGGCTCAGCATGAGCTCACACGCTGTCAGTGAGATGCTCATGCTGAGCCTGCTATCAGCACAACACATGCTGTAGAAGTATGTGCTCCTGTTGCTACCTCGGAGGGACGGAGGGGGAAGGGAGGGGTCGGACCAGGGTCCCTGCAGGGCCCCCCCAGCAAACCAGGGCCAGGTAATTAGTACCCGCTTCCCCCCCCCCCCCCTCTCAGCTGCCCTGTATACTATATACTACTATACTGAAGATGGTGCCAAGCTCCAGGATGGGAAACATGGTAAATCCAGCAGCATGGCAGAACCCATAAAAGCCTATGGGGGCTGCTGTTTGCTGTAAAATAAAAATGGAGGTATACCATACCGCTGCCAATTGTTGTTGTGGGATATGTCACAAATACGTTTTAATAAATAGGCTCCTTAATCATTACAAAGTTTGAATATAACATTACATTACAATAGAATATACTTTTGAAAATGTATTTTAACTGTGTGACACTTTGGTTGGCAGCTCTGCCTCACAGATAGAAAAATCTGCGTCATAAGAGGAAGGTCCACCAAGAGGTGAGAGCATGCAGCTGGGAACTGACAAACTTAAATAAAGTTCCATATATTATCTGTTGTAGAAAGAAGGATGGTTCTAGTCAGGGCCGTCTTAACATTAGGAAGGGCCCCTGGGCAACCTAGTTCACTGGACCCCCCCCCCCCCCAAATTAGTTTGCCCAGGAGCCCACAGTCACCTCCCCAACCCTCACCTCTCTGGCTCCGTGCGGCAGCCAGTCAGCTTCCGGCGGCCGGGGATCCGATCATCTTCGCTGGGGGATCCGGGCAGCGGGATCAGGGCAGCGGCGGTAGCTAGGAGCCTGCCCTGAAGTGGCAAAGCGCTATTAACTGGCGGGGCGGAAAGCGCTGTTGCATTTGAAAAGACTGGCCAGACGCTGATTGGCTGAATTCAGCCAATCAGCGTTCGGCCAGTCTTTTCAAATGCAGCAGCGCTTCCCGCCCCACCGGCAAATAGCGCTAATGGGAAAGATGGTGGCCGGGTGGCGGGGATCCGACCATCCTCGCTGGGGAAGGGGATCAGGGCGGCGGTGGCGGTAGCTAGGAGCCCGAAGCGGCGAAGCACTATTTGTCGGCGGGGGCGGGAAGCGCTGTTGAATTTGGAAAGACTGGCCGGATGCTGATTGGCTGAATTCAGCCAATCAGCATTCAGCCAGTCATTTTAAATGCAGCAGCGCTTCTCGCCCCCCTGCCGGCAAATAGCGCTTCGCCGCTTCGGGCTCCTAGCTACCGCCACCGATGCCCTGATCCCCCTGCCGGATCACCCAGTGAGGGTGATCAGAACCCCGGCACACGGACCCCCTAAATTAAATTCACTGCTAGCTAGGAGGTGAAGCGCTATTTGCCGGCGGGGTGGGAAGCGCTGTTGCCTTTTCAAAGACTGGCCGGATGCTGATTTTCTGAATTCAGCCAATCAGCGTCCGGCCAGTCTATTCAAATGCAACAGCGCTTCCCGCCCCACCGGCAAATAGAGCTTCGCCGAATCAGGCTTCTAGCTACCGCCACCGCCCTGATCCCCCTGCCCGGATCCCCCAGCGAGGGTGAGCGGATTCCCGGACCCCGGCCACCATCTTTCCCATTGGGCTGGGCCGGGGGCCCCTAGGTCCTAGGGCCCGCGGGCAACTGCCCATCGTGCCCAATGGGAAAGACTGCACTGGTTCTAGTGCTTCTTCACCTGATAAAATAACATCCAATACATAATAAACTCACCCTTTGATGTAGGGAATTGCACCTTGGGTAATACAGTATATCACTGACACCCACCAGTGATCACAGTATCCAATGTTTATTTTTGACATTCTAACTGTATAGGTGGCCATACATCAGAAAGACATTGCACCCAATCATACAATCTCAATGGATTGTAAAATGGATTGTACGCAGATTGTGTGCATATCGTGTGTACACAATCTCCCGGCCTCGGTAGATTGGAGGATTGGTCCTCTGATCTGACGTGCTGCATGTCAGATCAGTTGGGATTGGGAGCATGTGACCCTCCCTCCCTGATCCTAGTAGGCCAGCCCCCTATTTAAATGAAGCCTGCTTATTAGTCCCTACTCACCTTTATCTGACATTTGTTCACTTTGTACTTGAAAGCCAAATGTCCTTCCATGTATAATATGGACAGTGTAGAGATATCTTCACGTCATGTGTGCAGGAATTGAGAACTCTATAGAATACTTGTAAGCTATGCACTATTCCCTTATATTTAAACAAAGCAACAATTGCAGTTTTTAAAAATTATATCTTAGATAAATGCAATTGTTGCTTTATAGTGTAAAAACCTTAAATTGCAGCTAAAAACAGGAATGTTTAAATCAAATAGAAACATAATAATAAAAATAGAAATAATAATGTCAATACAATTATTAATGAAATTTAAAATATAAAGAAGTGAAAAGAGATACAGGGCCAGATGCACTAAGCTTCAAAAGTTGCTAAAATGGAGAGTGATACACAGCCAGCCAATCAGCTCCTACCTGCCATGTCACAGACTGTGTTTGAAACATGTCAGGCAGGAACTGATTGGTTGGTTGTTTATCACTCTCCAACTTTTGAAGCTTAGTGCATCTAGCCCAAAGTGACTTTGAGTAGTACATTTACTGAGGATAGAGTTCTATTGAAGATGGGGAGTTGCCCATAGCAACCAATCAGCTTCTATTTCTTATTTATTTAGCACCTTCTAGAACAGTGATTTTCAACCTTTTTACCTAATGGCACACAAAATAAGATTTTAAAATTGCCAAGGCGCACCATGAGATTCTAGGGTTACCGCCTCATCCCTTTAATTCCAGACACATATTAATTACACAGGTTATGTGGCTGATTCATTTAAAACTAACTGAAATGGAGTGTTGTAGTCACAGTGGTTGAAAAACACTGTACTAGTAGATAATAGGTAGAATCTGATTGGTTGCTATGGGGAAGGGGGGGGGGCAACACAATTTACAGATCCCGTTATTTTTCCTCCAGCAAGTGGTGGATAGTGAGCTGAGTTGGAGGCTCGGGTGGAGGCACTGATTTTGGATAGATGGGTAAAAAGTAGACTGTAGACTCTATTCCTTTGTAAATTGAGTTTGGTGAAGCTGACCCCACAAAAGGGGGCATGTCTCACTAGTAAGGGTGTAGCCTAGTGGCCCAAACCCCTATTTTTATTATTACAGGAGTCCAGAAATGGGCCGCACTCAAGAAGGGTGACACCCAGTTGCATTACTAAATAATAATGGTATTACTTTATTGTACTGCTACTTTCTCTCTGTGTTCACTGAACACTGCTTGACAATGATAAAGCACACTGCACTCACAGTTAGTTAATCGCACTGTTTTAAATGGAAAACAAACAGCCCAGAGAGACACATCTTCTAGGAATAATTACAGCATCCTGGTGAGGATCCATTGATAATGAATGGCATGGCTCTGAGCGATCAGTTCTTGGGGCCTTCTTTGCTGTGAGCTTATTTTTGGGTTTGCTGCTTAGAAAACTATGTTTCTTTTTTTTTTTAAATGCAGACGGCACAGATTAAAGGCTTAACTTGCAAGCAATTTAGAATACAGATGGATTTTCTCAAACTTTAACAAACAGTGCCCACGTGGTAACCTACAGCAACTGCAATTGAGTTACATCTTGGTTGCTTCTCATGTACTGTATGGCTCAATAAGCATTACTGTGTGGCAATGAGGCATTCACATGTAGTAAAAGTGGCCAGTGGGTGTGTGGACAGATTTACGCACTATTCTTCCAGGCAGGGGTCTGGTGCAAATGCACGAAATAGTGATCATGGCTGCTCTCAGAAGCAGAGGGCTGAGGTCCCATAGTAATACCATAACTGTTACTATTACCATAAGTAATAGTAATACCATAACTTAGTAATACATTATTTTCTGATTACTGGAAGTGGGTAGAGGTGAAACTACTATTTTGAAACTTAGAATTCAGAAGTCCAGAATCTGTGTAACCAAATCCTTGGTGAAGACATCTGATCATAGGTGATGATCAGGAGGAGGGCATTGCACAGTATCTGTGGCTATGTTGGGGCCTAGACATGGCCTATGCTTTTAAATGAGACCTAGCTACACCCCCAAATAGTAGAGATGTGCACCGGCCACTTTTCAGGTTTTGGGTTTTGGGTTTTGGGTTCTGATTACCTTGAGGTTTTGGGTTCTAATGGGTTTTGGCAAAACATCTCCTAAGTGTTTTGTGTTTGGATTTTTGGGGTTTTGGGTTCTGATTTTTTGTTAAAAAAGCATAAAAACTGCTAAAATCGCAGAATTGAGTTTTTTTGCTCCTACGCTATATTAACCTCAATGACATTAATTTCCACTCATTTCCATTCTATTCTGAACACCTCACACCTTACAATATTGTTTTTAGGGCAAAAGGTTGCACCGAGGTAGCTGGATAACTATGATAAGCCACACAAGTGGGCGGCACAAACACTAGACTGATATGCCACACTTAGCATACCCTCTAGGCTGATACTGCACACCTAGAATTACCCCTGGACTGATATGGCACAGGTAGCATCACCCCTGGACTGATACGGCACATTTAGCATCACCCCTGGACTGATATGGCACACTTAGCATCCCCCCCTAGTCTGATACGGCACACCTAGCATCACCCCTGGACTGATATGGCACACTTAGCATCACCCCTGGACTGATACGGCACACTTAGCATCTCCCCTGGACTAATACAGCACACTTGGCAGCACCCCATGAATTATACGGCAGACTTGGCTCACCCCAGGAATTATTTGGCAGACTTGACTCACCCCTGGACTGATATGGCACACTTAGCATCACCCCTGGACTGATACGGCACACTTAGCATCACCCCTGGACTAATACAGCACACTTGGCAGCACCCCATGAATTATACGGCAGACTTGGCTCACCCCAGGAATTATTTGGCAGACTTGGCTCACCCCTGGACTGACATGGCACACTTAGCATCACCCCTGGACTAATACAGCACACTTGGCAGCACCCCATGAATTATACGGCAGACTTGGCTCACCCCAGGAATTATTTGGCAGACTTGGCTCACCCCTGGACTGATATGGCACACTTAGCATCACCCCTGGACTGATACGGCACACTTAGCATCACCCCTGGACTAATACAGCACACTTGGCAGCACCCCATGAATTATACGGCAGACTTGGCTTACCCCAGGAATTATACGGCACAGATGGTGGCACCCCTGACCTGATACAGCACACATGGAATTATACGGCACAGATGGCGGCACCCCTGGACTGTTACGGCACACATGGCGGCAGGCATGGAATTATACGGCAGACAAATTCCTGCAGTAAAAATAAAAATTTGTATTCTTTTAATTATAAAAAAGAGCAGCACACCTTACTTAGCAACACCCCATGAATTATACAGCACTCTTGGCTCACCCCTGGACTACAGCGCATTTAACAGCCCTTGCAGTAAAAAAAAAAAAAAAACACCTTAATTTTATTTTCATTAAAAAAAAGGGCAGCTCCCCTGGTCTGATATGGGGCACCCCTGGAATTATACGGCACACATGCGGGCACCCCAGGACTGATACAGGACACATGGGGGCACCCATGGAACTATATGGCACACATGCGGGCACCCCTGGACTGATACAGCACACATGTGTGCACCCCTGGACAAATACAGCACACATGTGGGCACCCCTGGATGGATACAGCACACATGCGGGCACGCCTGGACTGATACGGGACACTGGGCAGAGCAGCTGGACTGATATGGCACACTTAACACCCCTTGCAGATAAAAAAAACAAACCTTTTTTTATTTCAATTAAAAAATGGGGTCAGCTCCCCTGGACTGATACGGGACACTGGGCAGCACAGCTGGACTAATTCGGGGCAGCCCTGTAGTAAAAAAAAAAAATTCAGAGATCCCTTTAGATGTCCCCCACAGTGGTCCCATATAACACAGCCCCCTTTAGTAGTAGCCTTAGTAATGCCCCCTTAGTAGCTGTTACCTAAATATGTTTCCCCCTCAGTAGTTCCCCCTCAGTAGATGTACAACAGTTCCTGCACATGTAGTTCCCCCTTAGTAAATGTATCTTTTGTTAAGCAGCCCCCATAAATGTATAGCTTCTATTAGTTCCCCCCTTAGAATGTCCTCCACACTCCTTTCCCTGTGCGCAGAGACAGCACGGACACATCCGTGCTGTCTGACTCCTACATGCCGAATGAAAATGGCGCCGGAGCCGGATCTTATATAGATCCGAATCCGGCGCAGGGTGATGACGTTTCGCCCTCGTTTTGGACCCGGGAAGATGGCGGCGACCACCGAACTCCCTGGATCCGGCCTCGGATCAGGTAAGTCCGTGGGGGTTCGGATCTCTAGGATCCGAACCCGCTCATCTCTACCAAATAGTGGTGAAACTCAGTTCCCCTGCTACCAAACTCACTTCCCATCATTAGGCGGAGCCCAGGCCAGTGCTAGGGTTTTTCATCAACCTTCAAACTATAAATATGTGAGCTACCTCCCATACTTAAAAAAAGGACACAATCATATTCACATTACACCATATAGCAGTGCCCCTATTGCACATTAGACACACAATAGTGCCACTTATTTCTATTACATTAATCTGTAGTGCCACTTATTCATGTTACAATACACAGTGCTACTCCTTATTCATGTATGCCACACAATAGTGTTGCTTATACACCATGTCCACAGTAGCAGTGTCCCTTGCACACAATTCCCACAGTAGTAGTGCCCCTTATACACATAATACATAAAGTAGTATTGCCGCTTTTACACATAATGGGGCAGATGTATTAATCCTTAACAAGAAATAAATGCATGGGTGACAAAGAGAGATAAATGTCCAGCCAATCAGCTCCTTACTGACTTTTTTCAAACACAGCCTGTAACATGGCAGTAAGGAGCTGATTGGCTGGACGTTAATCTCTTTTTATAACCCTTGCCTTTATCTCTTGTTAAGGGTTAATACATCTGCCCCAATGCCCACAGTAGTGCCCCTTATTCACATTTCTGCCTGTGTCAACCCAGCATTACTGGAATTACTTGAATTACTAGGTAGGGTTGTGGCGGAGGTGGAACTAGTTCCCCCTACTATTAGAGGTGGTGGAAATCAGCTCCACTTTGTCCTCCACACACACTTGAACCCCTGTGGTGACACACTTGGCCTTGCACCTGTCTAGTAGCAGGGCTTGGTCAATCTCTTCACGGCTCTGTATCTTATTTCAGCACAGGTGATACAGCAACCAAATGATTTTCTGATCTAGGGTGTAATATTGTAACTTCATCCCAGAAACTCAAATCAAGGTATATTTAGGTTATGTTTTCCCAGTCCCCAGCCATTTAAGCAATTCCTTCCCCTTCTCCTCAATTGCCACATCATATGAAAATATTTCTGGTTGGCTGAATCTTAGATGTCCATGCATAGACTGTTGCTTACTATGTACCAGATGTACTAAGTCTCAAAGTGTGATAAAGTGGAGAGTGATAAACTATCATCCAATCAGCTCTTAACTGTTATTTTTCAAACACAGCCTGCAACATGGCAGGAGCTGGTTGTTTATCACTCTCCACTAAATCACTTTTCAAGGCTTAATGCATGTTGCCCTATGTGAGTCAGAATGGGCTATCTCACAAAATATAGCTTAAAACGAAAGCAAAGAATATTGATTTCATAGAAAATACTTGACGAGTAAGCAAAGATCTACATAAGGGCAAAACTGTTAATAGAGAGCAGGTAGGGCAAATTAATTATTGATTGAATCAGTGAAACCCTTATAGTATCCAGATTTAGGTTCCAGTTGTATTTAATGCATTATTGATCACTGTGATGAATGTGTCCTATGCTACAGTATATATATATATATATATATATATATATATATATATATATATATATATATATATATATATATATGTGCTTAGGTAACTGATGTGGCTCTATGTACCACGTACGATGCAGTGCTAACACAACACACAAAGTTTGCACTAGGACAGAAACCGAAATCCGAGTCCTCCAAGGAACTGATTAATCAAACTCATACCCAACCCAGGTCTTGTAGATTATACATTTATCACTGTCTAGTCTGACTGCTGCATTTCCACACACCAGCATGAACGCTGTAGAACTCTGCTGAAGGATTCCTCTTCATATTAGCCATGTTATAGTCGTGAGATTGAATGTAGAGACCAGACTTTTTAAATGCCAAAACAGCGCAATAACAAGATAATAGGTTATTTAAGATAGACTAGTTTCATTTTTAAATGAGACAAAATCCTGTTTATCAATCTTCTTAATACAAACTGAGTCTACTTTCTAATATGAAACATAGAGTGGTCATTTTATATTTAATGTTGTTCTTTGATTGCATAAGTGAAAGTAAGTTCTTGGTGCCTTGATAATTATATAAAAAAAAAGCTTTAAAAATCACTTTACTGAAACAAGGTGTTGTTAATATGGATCCTTCTATAATGTGCTTAGAAAGCTGAGATTCATAGTAGGCCAACTAATGGTAATTAGTCCGTAAGGTTCCTGCCAGAGATGGTACAGGTCGAGTATCCCGTATCCGAATATCCGTTATCCGAATTATTCCGAAATACGGACATTCCAGAAAGTGAAAAAAATTTTTTTTTTTGCTAAAAACTCACTGGGGACATATGTAACAGCATCACTGGGGACATGATATGTAACTGGCACTATATATGTGCAAGACAATGATTGCTTGGCATTCAATTTCAGTGCTGAGATAGTACACACATTTTGTTTCATGTTTTGAAACCTTGTTTTTTGAACAATTAAAATATGTTTGTGTGTATTTTATGTGGTAATAAAATATATTTGTGTGTATATTATGTGTTTATACAGCATAAATGCAAGATACTTCAAAATACATCATTGAAATATTAAAATATTCCGAAATACGGAATAATCCGTTATCCAAAATTCTCCTGGTCCCGAGCATTTTGGATACGGGATACTCAACCTGTAGTAGTAAATTGTAGACCCCATTGCAAGATATTATAAGGACCACGTACCACATAATGGTGTAAAAAAAAAATACATACAGTATGCACATGGGGTTTTGACAGGGTAGTTGGGCCCTATTAGTAGCCACGCCCCCACTACAAATATAGTTAGGCCAGACCATCAGTACTACAGTACTATAGCTAATGCCTAGCAATGCTTGTTTAACATAGGTTACATACTGTGGTGTGGCCTTCAGAAAAACATTGCACTGTAAATGCCACACCAACGTTTAGACGCTATTGTTTGACTAAATCATGCTGATGTTATTAAGGAGTTTAATATGCAAATTGCTATGTTCTTAACTACATGATGTCTTTTGCACTACGTAGCTGTCTCATACGTGTGCATGTAATATTTTAATAAAGCAGGAAAATGTTAAATATGCCAAAGTGTTGCTGGATGAACAGACAATATGCAGTGGTTACATATACTGTATATAAATCCCTAAACCTGCCTACACATGTGACCAGCAATAAACACCTAGACCTACTATTTCTGTTAATTTAAGGGAGATGGTTATCTACAAAGATATATTTTTTAAAATGTTTTTGGGTTCCAAGGGAGTTTTATCAAAGCTTGGAGATTGATGTATTTAATGCGGCGGCGAGGGGGATTTGTACATCGAGGGTGGCTTATTTTCAGCGCATAAAGGCCATCCTCGCCTTCCAACCCCCTCGCCTTATTATGTTTGGGAGAGATGCTTGCGATCCCCTTAGACGGTGAGGTTCGCAGCAAATCCAGCAAGTCCATTGCATTTTGTGGCGAGCGCCGCCCTTTTTATGGGCACACTCGCCGTTTCCACCTCGCTGAAAAGAACCAGCCAGGGGGGAACGGCGAGCGAAAGGTAGGCAGTTGAATTCTCTGATGGCGAGCTATCAGCACTGCACACTGTCATAGCTCGCCGCCAGAGCATTGAATACCGCCCAAAGTATCAACCAATCAGCTTTAACTGTCATTTTTTCCAGCACACCCTGTAAATTAATGGGAATATTCTCTCTCTGCACTTTGATACATTTACCCCTTGAGTAGAGTCCTTTGAAAACCTAGGAAATTTGTCTTAGTATAACGAAGCTCATATTCAAATTATTCTATTGTATTTCAAATAGCACAGGTTATAGAATTACAGATGAAAATGGCTGTATTTGAGAAGAAACACCAATTTGCTATTAGTCACATTCATATGGATTTGTAAGAGACAAACCTATTTAATACTAAAGGTCACACGCCATTTTCTTCTCTCACACCTGTTCCATGTCATCTATTCACTTTTTACCTATTGGGACATATCATTTTTGTACTTGAATTAAGCACTTACTCTTCACCTTTTGACAACATAGAACTATGGCCTCTTTAATGTTAACAATTGATCTCCAGAGTCTTCCCTGAGATGTTCTAGCTAAGGCAGATAGGACATTAAGAGCTAAGTTTAAAGGTCAGGAGTGTGGATGATTGCTCTGGGACCTGTGGTTTTATCACCAACAGGATATCTTAAAACCGTAAATGAAGGCAAAAATAATATTTTATAGGTTGTAGAGAAGGGTGAGCTTTATGGTTATGACAGAATGCTTTTGTCTACTCAAAAGATCATTTATAGGGTAATTACTCTACAGCGGATGCTGATGTGAGAGTCAATCCCAAGGGCGGAGTCAATTTACATTATACTATACTCTTCAATTTTTATTACCCATCATCCTGACATTTCCCCCCAAAATCTAAAATTAGAGTAAATAATTGTAATATTGTATTTTCTGTGCTCTTAGAGCGGTGTTAAGTATATACATATATATCACCCAATCTCCAATCTAAAGTGACAATAGTTTGTTGATCTTTTTTCACACATACTGTATCGCGCTCTTTATGGCTGTTTAGTGGACGAACCCGACCAAATTAATTTACACAATGCTAAAAGAGGTACATTTTCTTGCATACCACCCCCAAGGGTAGCAAGCTGAAATGTTACCCTGCCAATAAACAGAAACAATTGAATAGCAGTTGGCAGGTGAGAATAGGTGCGGGGAGGGGTGGAAACAATTGAATACCCCTTTTTAATATTCACAGCCATTGGCTTTTTTATTGCATGAGGAAAATGGGAAGAAGGCCTAGTAACAGAATCCCTAGTAATGAAGCCTGGATATGGGATGTCTGGGCGTCTCTCGGGCTCCTGGTGTTCTAGGCAGCTAAAACAGCACTTGTTTCAAGTCTCTCTTTCAAGAAAATAATGAAAAACCATACTGATCGTAATTTTGTCATTTTAAATTGTTACCTTATATAGCCCTAATATGAAAACAAGTGACTAATCTAAAACCCCACGTTTACCTAGCTTTAACATGATTTAAGAATATCCAAATCAAAGTACTGTAATCTTCCCTCTTTATTTACCAAATACAAAAGAAACTCCTCGCACAGCATTATTTGTATCTCCGGGAATTTGTCACGTGTTTTGGTATTATACTGTTTGCTATTACACTGATCTCTTCAGTTGGCCTTTTTATACACATTTATGAGTAACTTTTATTTGCAAAACAAAGCATAAATACAAACTGCAATGATTTTACGTTAAACAAACCATACTTGCCGACTTTTAAAATTGCCTCTCCGGGCGAAATGATGCGATTTGCGTAATTTTAGTCCCGCCCCTTGCCATGGACCCGCGAAAACCGGTAATTAGTGCGGCACGGCAGGGGGGTGCGGGGGCTGCCTGACAAATGTGGGAGGATTGCCAACCTTCCCGAGGTGCCGGGAGGGGGACCTGGTTTTCGGAAGCCTCCCGGGAATTCCGGAAGGGTAGGCAAGCCTGAAACAAACTAATGTCTTGACCTATTCACCATACAGAAAGCTCCCTGCTGGCCGGCGGTCTGCCATGTGTTGTTTTTTTTTTTTTTTATGATGTTTATAGCTGTAAATCTGTATATTTGGAACATGCCATAAAGTTATCAGGAGATGCCACAGTGGATCCAATGGATCTTAAAGATACTGGAAAGTTACTTTGTGAATGAATGTTCTTCATGTTACCAAGGTGTATATCAATATACTGTAGTCCTCATTTTTACAGTTAGTTTTATTTTCTTTGCTTAGTCTTTCTCTATACAATTAAAAAATATCATACTTAGGCCCAGATTCTGATCGACTCGGTAAGCTGCAAGGCTGACAGCTTGCCGAGTCCCAGAGAGCCCACCCCGTCAAACATAGACGACCCCCCCGTCGCTGTATCCCCTCACAACCATGTGAGGGGATGTGTTACAAAGACACCTCCCCTCGCATGTGCCCGCTGCAGGAGAAATCATTTGATGGTCACCGACCATTGAATGATTTCTCCTGCCTTCACAAATATCAGTGGAGCCTGACTTATATTTGCAGGTATACAGGGGTGGGGTCCTGGGGTGCACACCAATTGAGAGGTGCGACCATGCGGAGACCATTCAGTAGAACTGCATATAAAGTCAAACTTGCCGGTGCACAAATCAAACTCCCAATTTAATGAATATTGCAATAAAATTGTGCATTTTTAGCGACGTTCTTCGCTTATTTATGGCCATGAGTAACCGCGTCCAGGTGACCTCATTAGTCGGGCAAGTCCCTAACATTTTGGGGGGTACAAATCTAGGGCACAGGGCACCCCAAAACGATGCAGCCGAGTGACCCCAGGGCAACACAAGACTGAAAGAAATATATAGTGAAACAGAGTGAGGATAGGTTAGTGAGAGAAGCTGCTAAAGATAGCAGGGGTAAGTAAGTGAGAGGTAACAAAAGGAGAGATAAAGTAGTGAGAGGTGAAGTAGTGAGAGGTAAAGGTGAGAAATTAATTACATTGAAATAAAACACACAATAGGGATGAAAGGGAATATGAAAATAAGTGTTGATTTGTGTTGCTCCTGAGGCCAAACAGCCACATCAGTCCAGGGGGGCCCACAACCCAGAAATGCACCCCCCCCCCCCCCCCCCCATCTGATAATCCATTATACATTTGTGCAGGTCTCACCTTGCTCTGCATGAAGTCTAAGAAATGTCAAGAACCTAATTAAAACCAATATATAGGACAGGTGGGCGTGGGTGCTACCACCAGGCGCAGAAGGGGTCTCTGGCCTTCTATTGTGTATGTAAATACACGGCATTAGATATACTGGGGTGGGGTCCTGGGTGCACACCAATTGAGAGGTGCGACCATGCGGAGACTTTTCAGTAGAACTGCATACAGTCAAAGTTGCCGGTGCACAAATCAAACTCCCAATTTAATGAATATTGCAATAAAAACAAAATTTTATTGCAATATTCATTAAATTTTATTGCAATATTCATTAAATTAGATACATATATCTTTCACCAAAGTAGTGCGTACACACTGAGCTATTTTTCCCAAAGAGCAAAAGATTTTCAGGAGGCAAAAGACTTTGCTGAAAATCTTTCATTATAAGGCTATTTACATAATAGGCGGGGTTTGAATTCCAAGGGTGGGAGCAGGGTCCATTTTATTCAGTGCATTTCTGTTCCCCCCCCCCTCCCCCGGACTCGGCCCCGCAGGGGCCTCTTCACACCCCCCACCCCCGGACTTGGCGGCGGCCACCGCATCACCTCTCCCCCCTCCCACGGTGAGCAGCGAGGCCACCTCTACCCCGCCTGGGGCGCTGCGGTGTATGGCACAGCCCTGGGTAAACGCCACCCCATGCCGCACCGCCAGAGTGAAATCCCACCCACCTGCACGGCTGCGATTTCATTTGCTGCCGTGCACATAGGTAGAAACAAAATATACATTGGTGGGCAGGGGTGCCAGTTATATATACATTGCTGGCATGTGCCAGCAATGTATACATTACTGGCTAATACATAACGTTGGTGGGCAGTGGTGCCAGTTATATATACATTGCTGGCATGTGCCAGCAATGTATACATTACTGGCATATACATTACATTGGTGGGCAGTGGCTTATTAATAACGTTGTTTCAGTAATATATGCAATGCTGGCATGTGCCAGCAATGTATATATTACTGCCTTAAAAAACATTGGTGGGGTGAGTATTGGCAGAGGGAGGGAGCGGGGCGGTGCGGACGAGCGGGGCGGCGCTGGTGAGCGGCGTTGAGTATGGAGCAGGGGGAGGGAGGGAGTGTGCAGGGCGGTCAGCTGGGCTGAAAGTCTCTTATCTTTCAGCCCGGCAGCCGTACACACCTAGCGATGATGGCTGAAAAACCAGCCATCATCGCTAGATGTGCTGGTAAAACCAGTGCTAGCGATGATGCGGGAGCGCGCATCATCGCTAGTCGGCAATCTCTGGGGCATACACCCTAGGCGATTTTCAGCTGTTTTGACCGATTTTCAGCTGAAAATCGTCAAGTGTGTATGGGCCTTTAGTGTTTTAGGGAAGAGGTCAGCTCCTCCTATAAAGGATGTCAGTGAGGCTGATCTTTTGAGTACAGGCAACTCATACTTGAACGATTATTTCAGTGTTTATAAAAGCACATATTTTTCCAAGTTATTCCATACCATTTATATTACCGTCTTCCCTCCTGTCCTGAGTTTCTCATGATCTGCCTCCCTTGCCACTTATACAAGTATCTTCGGATTCTACCAGCCCCTGTATCCGGAAACCCAGAATGATGACCGTGTCCTCCACATCGAACCTGCCAAGTCCAAATACCCCTTGTGGAGGTCCCTGGTAAATACTGCCGGTACTAGGGAAGCCAATCCCAGGGCATTTTTTCAATCCCGGGATTGAAAAATGCTCAATCCCGGGATTCCCGGGATTGGCTTTCCTAATAAAAAAACAGCCCTGGCCGCCCCGCATTTACTTACTTTTGCGGCCAGGTTGCTGGGCGGGCGGAAGTGCAGCTTCATACTGCTGGGAGCCGTGATGGGGGGGGGGGGGCGGGGAGCGGGACTGCAAGGTTGCAGGCTAGGTGGGCGGGCGGGAGTGCGGCTTCATACTGCCGGGAGCCGTGGGGGGGTGGGGAGCGAGAATGCGAGGTTGCAGGCTAGGTGGGTGGGCATGATCTCTGCCTGCGCAGCGTGACCTCTGATGTCAGTGCTACCGGGTATGGGAGAAGCCGGGCAGCGTCTGAGGGTATGCTCAGATGCTGCCCGGCATTAGACTGCGCGTGTTTTGGGGGCCAAATCCCAAGATCCTGCCGATCCTGATCCTGGAATTGGCCACCCTAGCCGGTACATTAGACTCCACCCCTCAATTCAGGGTTTAGCCAATTACAGGGTACAGGGATGCATCCAGAACATTCCAGTGGCTGTGACACATGTTCACCAGAAGGTAATAATATATTGTGCACTTAACTCCATTGTACGGCGCTGCGAAACACTTGTGGCGCCTTATAAATAAAATTATAATAATAATAATAACCACTAGACCATTTCATCTAAATCAATATGAACGTCTGTGAAACACCTAGAACACCTCCTATGCATCAGCCTTCTTGGCACTGTGCTACAGTCGTATCTTATTTCCTTTTAATTCACCTGTAAATAAAATGGGTGCAGCTATCAGTTTCTTATTATTCCGCTGCTCACCATGAAGACATACATGAGCCACGTCCTATGGTTATTACATTGTTGTGAACATTCCATGTGCTTAAGTGCAGTGTATAGCCAGTTTCTTCTGTTGTCTTTAGAACATTCCATGCATTTCAGGTACTCAGATACCATCAGGGCAAGTGATAAACATAGACGTTAATAAAGCATATCTCTCTGGCACGTAAACAGCTCCGTGTTGTGTGAGCTAACACGCAATGCCAACAGGACAACCATGACCATCACAGTGGTTGACACTGAAAATAAATAATTATTCAAAAGAAAAACAAAGACAGGCTAGAACAGAGTTTTTATTGTAGGCTTCTAAGCTATAGTATTTGTATTTCATCATCATCTTGTGGGAGGAAGGTGGCTGCAATTAAGGTGGTTGCCTTGCATTGGCATTTCAATCAATACCACAAAGAATTTGAATTGTTACAGTGGCTAGCAGGAGTCAGATAGATAGATAGATAGATAGATAGATAGATAGATAGATAGATAGATAGATAGATAGATAATTTGAGTTGGTATTACTTATGGTCCCCAGAGTCTTCACTCACCCACAATCCCAACATAAGCTCTATACAACCAGCATATTGCGTAGCCCTTGGGTGTGTCCCCACCAGAACAAAGGTCATTTTTTTTTCTCTCTGGATATGTATAGAAATAAGCCATCTTATTTTCTGCTGATTTCCTGCTGCTCCTTGGCAGCATTTGCTGGTTTTAAACTGTTGCAAGGACAATAAATTCAATTCAAAACATTTGGTGAATTCATAAGAATTATACATAGATTATAGGGTTCCAAGGCATGTATTTATTGTATCATAGATAACAGTGTTTGAATGAACCTACCCAACAAATGCTATCTATATGAACAATAGATTAAACACTTTTTTTCGGTACTTATGTAGTATCTGGGCTGCCGATTTCTAAATCGGGTCGGATCGGGCACATCGCATCGCATCGCATGCGACCATCGGATGCGATGCGATGTGATGACCCGATTTTTCCATAGGAATCAATGTTAAAATGGACTGAGTCCATTTTAACATGGAATTCAATGGGAAAAAGGGGTCCTTTTCATACCCCTACTATCCAAGTGGGCATGGAGTTGGATATAAACCTGTGGCGAGCGTAGCGAGCCACTGAGCCCGAAGCGTGGCGAGCGTAGCGAGCCCCGCGAGGGGACACAGAATACCGTCCCCTCGCAGGGCTCGCTTCGCTCGCCACGCTTCGGGCTCGGTGGCTCGCTACGCTCGCCACAGGTTTATATCCAACTCCATGCCCACTTGGATAGTAGGGGTATGAAAAGGACCCCTTTTTCCCATTGAATTCCATGTTAAAACGGACTCAGTCCATTTTAACATTGATTCCTATGGAAAAATCGGGTCATCGCATCCGATGGTCGCATGCGATGCGATATCGCATCGCATCGCATCTGATTGTATGCCTTAACTTAAGGCATACAATCAAAAAATCGGCAGCCCAGATACTACATAAGTACCCTTTTTTCCCTTAATTTTCCATTGGCTGAATTCACCATAGAAAAAACTATTCAATAAATAATAATAATAATAATAATAATAATAATAATAATAATAAAAAATAAATAATAATTATTTTAATTAAACATTATTAAACTGCTGGATTTTGTGGCCACCTATATGATCAGCATAATATAAGCATTAGAATACATTAAAACAATAGCATTTATATCACAATCGCTATGTCACGCCTGTGGTTAGACCTTTCCCGCCCCCCGTACCTAATTTGATGTATCTACTTCATTTGTTTTCTTTTTGTCTATGTTTTGATCTTAAATATTTTTTCCTAATGGATATTTATGTATTTTTTTACCATTTATAGGACATGCATGAACATTTTATTCCATGTTGTAACTAATAAAGAACATTTGTACAAAAAGGTTCTTTGCTTTGAGCACCATTCATCAGATCTGCTTTGTATACCAGCAGGGCCGCCTCTACCATTAGGCAGCTGCCTAGGATGCTGGGATCTGCGAGGGGGGCAATACCAAGTCTGCCTATCTCAAAATAAATTATGTCTAGGAGGAAGACACCCTTGTTGTACTTAATACTGGTGGCAACTGTGAAACTTATAAGATGCCTCCTCCACACTTTCACTTGAGGGGGTGAAGAGTGGGCAATGGTGGCAGTGTGGGGTAGGGGGGCCAGTAGTTTAAAGCTTTGACCAGGGTGCTGAGAAACTTTAAACTAGATACACACTATAAGAGTAGCTTTTCAATCTGGTTGGTTGGACAGAAAATCTGGTAATGTCTGAGAACAAATTACAATCAACCAGTTGCTCCCAAAACCTAAAAAATGGTCAAAAACAGTAATTTGCATAAATTGGTTCAATCACAAGGCTTTAACCAATTTGTCTGAAAGACCATTTTTACTGTTAATGATGTATGATTTCTTCTGTATTCACTTATTTAATATGCCAGTTAGAAATGACTTGTTTCCGGGGGCACTTGTACATTTTAATGAGTATTAGTAAGTTTGAACAGCCCATGATTACTCTGCTCCCAATAAATAGCTGGTGACCTCATCTAGCTTTCAGTAAATTAGCTCTGAATGTCCGCATGAGCTCATCGTCACAGGATCTTCTGCCTATACCAGCAGCTATATCTAAGAATATTCATAGTCATTTTTGACACATTTTAAATAGAGCACAGTTGTATAGCTGACTTTTCTCAAAAATGGTGTATGTCCTAATAACTGTACACTGTATGCAACTTATACAATATTTGTCTGCGATCCTCGCAGCTTACCAATGCTGCTTTCAGACCGCATAACTGGCTTTGACCCTGTATTTGAAAACATTTCCAAAAACGGGTCTGCCAGATAAAACCCCTGTTAAACGGTATTACCGATTAAGTGCCGTTTTTTTGACAGTGGCAGACCCGTTTTTGGAAACTTTCCAAATACAGGGTTAAAGCCAGTGTGGTCTTCAGCCCCCCCCCCCCCCCTGTAGGGCTAACACCCCCCCCTCTCCTAGGGCTAACACCACCACCACCCCCCCCTCCCCAATGTGTTTAAGAAACCCCCCGTGCAGCCGGTACCTCCTGCGTTGCGGGTCCCGGCTCCTGCTGCTTATAAAAAAAGTGACTTTCAGAAAATGGCTGCCCCCATACGAAAGACAGTTTTTTTAAACAGGTTTTCCTATGGTGCAGCCATTTTCCGAAAGTCACTTTTTTTTACAAGCAGCAGGAGCCGGGATCCGCAGGAGGTACCGCCCGCACGGGGGGTTTCTTAAACACATGGGGGCGGTGTGTTAGCCCTACGGGGGGGGGGCTCCAGGGGGTATACGGGTTTGAAATGCCAATGCCGAGCACTCATTAAATATTCACTGCACTGGGTCCGCTCATTGGCTGGGTCCTAAATACTGTTTAAGACCCGATTTTTGTGCCAAAATACCGGGTCTAACCGTTTAGCATAAACAGCTTTTTTAAAACGGTAAATCTGTTCTGCACCTTTCAGACCGCACATATAACCGCTTTGAAACGGTAAAAAAACGGCAAAATACAGGTTAAAAAGTGCGGTCTGAAAGGGGCACAAGTCATCCAGAATCAGCTTCAATATGTAATATGCATTATGGTGTGTGGCATAATATGTAATAGGCATTACGTTGTGTTGTATAATATGTAATGGGCATTACAGTGTGGAATAATATGTAATGGGCATTTCTGTGTGTGGCGTAATATGTAATGGGCAGTACAGTGTGTCGCGTTAAAAAATGTACTGGGCATTATAGTGTGGCTTATTTTGAGTAACAATGGGGGGTTTTCTATTGTGTCAGTCCCGGGACACACAATTTCTGATGGCAGCCCTGCGTGCCACCCATTTTATAAAGAAACAGTAGCACTGGCTGTTCCGACATCTGCAGCTAACGATTTCAACGGCTGCTGTTATTGTTACCCATTCCCCACAACAGGGACAACTTTGTCGTGGATGTCGCGGCTACTGGCTCTGGATTGAGCATGGGAAATCTTGTGATAGTAAGGAAATCTAACGCATGACCAGTGGAGCTGGACATAAGGCGAGACACATTGCGGCTCACCCCTATGAATCCATCATAATCAGCTGTCATGATTATCAGCATGCATGTGTGCCAGGTGAAATCTGTGACTATACAGCAAGGACAGCAACTACACCTACAGGCTCGTGACACGCTTATGTTTGAACACCCGATTAACACCCAGTTTCCGCTGTTCAGAAGTGAGGGTTTTGTACCACTAGGAAACTGCCCATGCTTGGCTATGAGGCATGCGCAGCTCTAAACATGTTCTTATGTGTTACCATGATCATCCTCAGTATATATATTGACTTAGTGATGTAATCCCCACCTGTATAGCAGGTACACCACAGCAATGTTTATCCTTCAGATTGCTTGTTGTCACTGACCTGTATGTCTCCTTGCTAAAATACTGTGATGTGTCTTTCTGGTCTTTGTTTTTCAGTAATATATTTATTTCATCAAGTAAATATTTGTTTTCTATGCCCATGGATATCCCAGCACTTTGCAATTTTGTATTGTATGTCAAGGCAATGGTATTGAAATATTTCTGTCAGGAAATATAAAGTTGCAGATAAAAAAAAAAAAAATAGAGGAGGAAGTTAAACAGAAAATATAATGCAGAAGTAGTCACACCTAATATACTAAAGTCATCTGAGGGTGGGGAAATCACTGTAACATTTGAATGAAAAATCCCCGTAGCTGACACAATGACAAAATAATTTCAGGGACTTTTTGATACTGAACATCTGTGTGGTCAGTCTAGAGGAATAGATTACACCATATGGTTATTGAAATCAATTATAAAAAAATACACAGATGGAGCCGCTCTCGGCTAGCCTGCCTGTGGTGGTTGTACCACCAACCCGCCATTTCGCACCAAGTCGCAAGGCAGCGCAATAGGTACAGTATCACAGCTTGACGATTGGCAATGGCATTACCGGATGGGTGAAATACCAGTGATCATCCAGCAGATGTCACTTTAAAATCTCCACTGCGCATGAGTAAGATGTGTACTGCAAAGCTTTAGCGAAAGAATCCGGATTGCACGGGCGTGAAGTGACTATTAAAATGCTGTGTGTAGCGCAGGAACTACTTTGCTACTACCGTACATTACTGTACTGTTCAGTAAGTTATATAGACACTTTTATTACCTAAATACAATTGCATGGACATGCGTCTCATTACAGTATTTTATAACTGGCTATGGGGACAAGTGAGCTAATACTGAGTGTACAATTAATACTTCGCTAAGAATATGGCACGCATGCGTGTGAGGCGCTCATGAAAAATGTACAGTACAGTTGGAGCGACCTCCATGGGAATGAGGCGTACACGCGTCTCACATGTACTGTATAGAAACCGCGCCCCACTCGTGGCTAATGACGGGGTTCCGTCAGTGTATCAATCCGCCGCTAGATCGGTGGAGCATTAGGCACACAGCGGTGGCGATATGTATTGCATGGATATTGTATGGTGTGCATCCACGCACCTTGGCGCACCTGAGAGCACAAGAAAAGTGTATCACCAAAACCTTCGCCATGGTGAGCTGCCGAAAACATTGTATATCATTGTTAGTGCTCCTAAGCATTTAGTATTCAATATAACAGGTATTGCACATGCTGTACCTACTTCTGAGTTTAGGTCTTCGGGAGAAGCCCGGAGATGCAACCTGGAGGGATCTTCAGGGAGCGGGGGCAAAACTACAGCACTATCAAGCACCACCCACACTTACCTCTCAATCCTACACTTAGGGGCAGGCAGGGGATGCTGGGAGCTCTCGTAAAAATCGTGGGTCTCCCGCAATTTCCAGGCTTTGGCAATCATGAGTATTATATTCAGGGCTCAAAGTGGTCATGCAGAGATGGGGGAACTCATTTCTCTATGCCACCTAATTACCCCCCTTACTGTGCAGGTCCAATATGGAGGTTAAAATGTTCCACCTCACCACTTGAGGTGGTGGAACTCAGTTACACCCATCCCCCCCACTTTAACACCTGATTACATTGTAAAAAACAGGAACTTTTAGGAAAATCCCTCAATACTTGGGACTGTCCCTACACAAGTTATGTGCCATGAAACTGTACTACATATTAATAAAAATTAATTGTGAACTAGATGTAACAATAACTGCTATATTAGTTACTGCCAGTTCCAATTTGCTCTGGGTCTGTCAGTGATGAACAGAAGGGAAACTTCCTGCAGTGCCCAGTAGCACATGAAGGGGTTGCTGGTGTATTCCCTGCACAGCGCATACTGACAGGGAATAAAGATACTTTGGGTGAAATTTACTAAGATGTGAAATACACTTCACAGGTAATGTTGCTGTGGGCAACCAATCAGAAGCTACTTCTTATTTATTTACCACCCTCTAGAAGATAGTAGACAGGATGTGATTGGTTGCCCATAGCAACATAGTTACATAGTTACATAGTAGGTAAGGCCGAAAAAAGACTTGCGTCCATCTAGTTCAACCCGGTATAGATATCCATTGCTGATTTGGTAGGTTCTGATATTTTACAGGCAGATTATATTTCTTATTTATACCCATGGATGTTTTTATCCAGTAAATGTTTGTCCAACTTTGCCTTGAACGCATTTAATGAGCCAGCCGTTACCACCTCTCTGGGAAGAGAGTTCCAGAGTTTGACTGTTCTGACCGTAAAGAAATTCTTTCTACTAGCTGAATGAAATCTTTTTTCTTCTAATCTATACTCATGCCCCCGTGTTCTAGATTCCTTTCTTGTAGAAAAGAGGGTGTGTGACAGTTCCTTATATTGGCCCTTGATATACTTCTACATGTTGAGCATGTCCCCCCTTAAACGTCTCTTTTCCAATGTAAATAGTCCCAAATTGCTTAATCTCTCCCTGTAGCTTAAATTCTCCATTCCCTAATAAGCTTTTTTGCTCGCCTTTGGACTTTTTCTAATTCTATGATGTCCTTTTTATAGTGTCGAGTCCCTAGTTTCCATTCCCCTTTTAATACATGCCAGAATTTTGTTGGCCTTTTTTGTAGCTACAATGGACACTACATCCCAGTTTGCTGTCTATTTGGACTCCTAGATCCTTTTCAAGTATGGAATTACCCAGTTCCTCCCCGCTAAGGTTGTAACTTGCACACTGGTTGTGTCTCCCAAGGTGCATAACCTTACATTTATCTACATTGAACCTCATCTTCCATTTTTTTGCCCACTCATCTAGAATTGCAAGATCATTTTGAAGCTTGTTGACATCTGATGATTTGATGACTTTGCTAAGTTTTGTATCGTCTGCAAAGATGGATACATTGCTGAGTAACCCTATCCCAATATCATTAGTACATTTTTTAAACAGAATGGGCCCCAAAACCGAACCCTGGGGCGCTCCATGGTGAATGGTGTCGGTATCGTATCTGATACGGCACCATTCACAACCACTCTTTGTTCTCTATTACATAGCCAATTCCCTACCCATCTGCAGATATTTTCACCCAATCCTAGGTTCTCCATTTTATGAATCAATCTCTTGTGTGGGACAGTATCAAATGCTTTAGCAAAATCTAGGAAAGTCACATCTACAGCATTTCCATTATCGAGGTTTTTGCTAACCTCTTCATAGAACCCTAGTCGATTAGTTTGGCATGAACGATTTTTCATGAACCCATGTTGGTTAGTACTGAGTAGACGGTGATGGTCTAAATATTCCTGGATACCATCCCTTAAAAATCCTTCAAATAGTTTACCCACAATTGATGTTAAACTAATGGGTCTGTAATTAGCGGGATCTTCCTTTTTTCCTTTTTTGAATATTGGCACTACCTCTGCTATTCTCCAATCTTTTGGTACTATACCTGACGATAGTGACTTGCTAAAGATATAATGTAGGGGGGTAGCTAGTTCTTCCCTTAATTCCATTAATACCCTCGAATGAATCCCATCTGGCCCTGGTGATTTATTTGTTTTGAGTTTGCTTAGCCTCAGTATTATTTCCTTCGGCGTGAAATCCACAATGAGATCTGGCTTATTTGTCCCGTTTGTGGTAAATGTTTGTTCCACAGTCTGCTCTCCCTTAGTAAATACTGATGAGAATAACTCATTTAACAGTTTTGCTTTTCCCTTGTCCTCAGTAACACTTTTTCCACTAGTATCAGTTAGTGGGCCTATGTTTTCCTTAATTAAACGTTTACTATTTATGTATTTAAAAAACTTCTTTGGGTTGGTTTTGCTTTCAGTGGCTATGCACTCTTCGTATAATATTTTAGCTGCTTTGATTACCCCTTTACAAGTTTTGTTTGATTCTTTGTATTTTGCGAACGCCTCCTCATTCAAGTTATTTTTATAGAATTTAAATGCTCTGGTTTTATTGTTGATAGGTGACCTTACTTTTTTGTCCAACCATGGTGGCTTTTTTTTATTGAATTTACCTTTATTTACTTTAGGAATGTATTCAATAGTTAGTGAATCAAGCACCTTTTTTTAGAGTATCCCACATTTCCTCTGCATTTTTTCCCTCCATAACTGTTTCCCACCCAATTCCTGTTAGGGCTTCCCTGAATAATTCAAAGTTCGCTTTTCTGAAGTTTAGTATTTTTGCAGATCCTTTTTGATGTAATTTACTGAAGTTGATTTCCAGTGAAACCATATTGTGATCACTGTTCCCTAATTGTTCAATTACTTTTGTGTTTGAAACTAAGTCTGTGTTATTTGTTAATACTAAGTCCAAGAGTGCCTCACCACGAGTTGGAGTTTCTACCGTTTGTGTAATAAACTGGTCTTTAAGTAAGCTTAAGAACCCATTGCTTCTTGATGATTTACCGGTTTCGTTTTCCTAATCAATGTCAGGTAAATTAAAATCCCCCATAATTAATACCTGACCTTGATTTGATGATTGTTTGATTTGGTTTAAAAGAAGAGACTCTTCCCTTTATATTTGGTGGTCTATAGCATAATTTAGTTTTTTGGTTTTTTTTATTATTGTCGGTTATCTCTGCCCACACTGTCTCCGAGTTGTCTTCTTCTAGGTCTGTGCTCATATTTGTTAAGTTATTATTTACACACACACCCCCGCCCCTTCTATTTTCCCTGTCTTTCCTGTAGAGTGTATATCCCTCCATGTTTAATGCCCAGTCATGCGACTCATTACACCATGTTTCTGTAATACCAATGATGTCGTAGTCATCCCTATTGATCACCGTTTCTAGCTCCCCGATTTTACTCCCTAAGCTTCTTGCATTAGCCAGTAAGAATTTTAATTTATGTTTATTTTTAGATATGGCTCTAATATTGTGACTAGTTTCACCCCAGGACCCATTTGAATTCTTTACTAGCTTCCTCTTTCCCCTCTCCCCTTCAATAGACTCTCTACAGCCCTCCCCACCATGCACACTGCCTGCCCTATTTATAGTTCTGGGAATTCTTCCTCTGTCCTTCCCTCCTTCCCGTATACTAAGATCATCTGTACCTAAGAACTGTAATGGGGTAACGTGACATTTTATTACATGACATTCCTGATGCACTCTGGGAGTTACCAACGATTATACCCTTGTTACATCCCAGGACTTTGTCTGTGTCTCTGTCCCCCCCCCCCCCCCTCCTTCCCCCATATGATTCCTGATCCCAGTCCGGCTTCTCTCCCTGATGGTCCCATAATGTCTTGCTGCCCCCCCCCCCCCCCCCGACGCCTAGTTTAAAATCTCCTCCAACCCTCTAACCATCCTTCCCCCCAGCACCGCAGCCCCCTCTTCATTCAGGTGCAATCCATCACGGCAAAAAAGATGGTGCCTGACCGAGAATCCCTCTTTCCTACACCAGTCCTTAAGCCACACATTTACCTCCCTGATCTCCCTCTGCCTCCCTGGGCTAGCGCGTGGCACTGGTAATATTTCCGAGAAAATTACCCTAGATGGCCTAGCCTTTAATTTCCTTACCTAATTCCCTATACTTTTTCTTGAGGACATCCCACCTACCACTGACTTTGTCGTTGGTGCCGATGTGCACCAAGACCGCCGGGTTGCTCCCAGCCCCTCCCAACAATCTGTCGACTCGGTCCGCGAAGTGTATTTCACATCTTAGTAAATTTCCCCCTGTATGTCTGATCATTGTGATGGAAACATTCTCTGTCCTGATGGCATTATCTTAAGAAACTGAATGCAATAATATGGTGAACAAAAACAAAATTCTATGTTTGGAAATGGCTTTCACGTTCAAGAATACATTTCTGCTGAATCATTGTATACAGTATACACACAGTCACTGTGCATTATATACTTTGCATGTGCTATTTATGTTTCAGACAAAAAACTGCTGATTTTTCTGACGTTCTATACTGTATATACATTACATTGTCACACTATACACACACACATTATGTCCCTCCCTAGTTCCCCAACATATGTGCCCCCTATCCACCAAGCAAGTGGAACTTTTCTGCTCATGTACCCTGAAAACAAACTAATAAATAGCAGTGCTATTATTACTAATATTAGTAAATATCTTAATATACTAAGGATTTCGGCCCCTGTCCTGATGGTCGGGGATTGCGCATACGCATTTCTGCGCATGTGCAACCCCGGACTGCATACAGCCTTGGCGATTTACAATGTCACCAGGCCGTTCACAGCAGGGAAGGAGGGAGGGATGGGGGCGAAGTCTGCTGGGTGTGGTCAGTTGATGTCACATGATGTCAGCCACCTGCACGGCCTTCATCCCAGCATCCGCAAATTTAAGTCCGTCTCTTTTATTTGTGAAGGAAGGAGTAATCATTTGATGGTCGGCGACCATTTAATGATTTCTCCTACTGTGGGCACAGGCGAGGGGATGTGCCTTCATAACTCATCCCATCACATGGTTGTGAGGGGAAATGGTGGTGGGGTGGAGCTAGTATTCACCTGGATGGCGTCACAAGGACTCTGTAAGCTACGAGCTTCGCATCCTGCTGAGTCAAATAGCATCAGCCTCTAAACTCAATTCATCTTCTCCATTTTCTATATATACTACTAGTTACCAGTCCGTCAAATCAACAGAACAACATAACAGTAATGTCAAATGCTTGAATTGCTGTCGGGTGCCATCTATTGCTGTCGGTTGACATCTAATTCCCCCCATAGAGGTGAGGAGCAGTATAATGCTGGCCAAACACTAGACCAACTTTCATCCAACCATCCATCTAGTTAGTTGGTTGTACTGAAAATCTGGGCCTGTATGGGAGCAAATGACAATCAGCATTTTGCTCACAAACCCAGGAAAATGGACAAAAACATTCATTGGAATTGTTTAAATGAAGTAGGTCCAACTACAGTACCTTGACAGTCCTTTTCTAGATTTTGGGAGCAAATTAATGAATTACAACATTTGCTCCATATTTTTATTCCATCCATCCAACTAGATGGCCAGTATTCATCTTTCGTATTGTAAAATATGTGGGTGAGTGTCACAAACTGGCTTGCACCTTGACTAGGGTGGCCAATCCAAGTGCACTTTTTTCAATCCGGGGATTCCGGGGATAACCGGGATTGATCCACCCCTCTCCAAACCAGCCACAGGGTTGATTACATAGGGCTGACCGCTGGTGTCAGGCAGCAGCAGGACCTAGCAGGTGGAGAGGTGAGGCAGGTGGTGTAGCAGGCAGAGAGGTGGGCGGTGCGGCTGATGGAGAGATGGGCAATGTGGCTTGCGGAGAGACAGTCGTTGCGGTGGGTGGGCAGAGTGGCATGTGGTGGGCAGGCTGTGCACTGTGACCACAGTCGGGTTCAGGAGAAGCGGGTGCTGAGATGCCGCCCAGCATTAGAGTGCACATGGACGCACCTATCCTGGGATTCAAATCCCGGCGATTTTTGGGCCAAATCCCGGGATTAGCCACCCTAACCGTGACTCCTGTATGGTGCATAGTTTGCAGAATTGTTTTGCGTGGAACTACAAAACCATCAATGCCCGCATCTAATTATCTCTACAGAGGAAATGACAAGCGGTGAGATCTTTTGCTCTGGGAAACAATTAATTCAATTACTAATATAATTATGCTTATGTGGCTTGCCCAACAGGATTTATATTGACTAATTGGTCTTAGACGCAAGTTAGAGATTGTGTGATCACACAGGTCTTGGGCCTTTGACAATTATTAAAGGGACCTTTGCCCAAGGGGCACTCTATACCCAATAGGTTTATTACAGGGTTGATATTATTAAATGTATTTTTGATTATTGTCTTTTAATAAAATTATATATATTGGTATACATGCGCTCTCTTTAATTGGTCCTTTTCAATGGCTGAGTCATGAGGAGACATTGGAGTTGAACTTTGCATGTGTATGTACAGACATGTTAGTCTACTGCAACTTTAAATACCAATTTTTTTATATCTATAAATAATTGTTTAGCATCAGTGCCAAACTTATTGCTTTTAGTTCTCCACTCGGGTATTGTCCTGCTTGTTTGATATACAGTATTTTATTCATTTATTTATTAACAGTTTCTTATATAGCGCATACATATTCCGCAGCGCTTTACAGAGTATCATTGAACATTCACATCAGTCCCTGCCCCAGTGGAGCTTACAATCTATATTCCCTACCACATGTACACAAACACACAATTAGCCTACCAGTATATTTTTGGATTGTGGGAGGAAACCAAAGTACCCGGAGGAAACCCACGCACGTACGGGGAGAATATACAAACTCCGCACAGTTAGAGCCATGGTGGGAATCAAACCCATGACCTCAGTGCTGTGAGGCAGTAATGCGAACCATTATACCATTCGTACTGCCCCAGTAAACAGTAGCCTGTTACACTTATATAAATGCCTGCTGATACCTTATTATAGTATAATGTCTCATTCAGTCTTTGAATAAATGAATTCATGGAACTTCTTACTGAGAGCAATATGCAGCCCTTTTGAAGATGAAAGGCTCCTCCAAGTGTATCAGATTGCCTCTGCCCATGCTAGCACCATTGTCATGTGATTCTCTTTCTTTAATTCTTTAGGAGGTTAAACTGAGTTCTCTGGTCTGGTCACAACCGCGGCTTACTACGGCTTCAGAAAACTCTCTCGCCGGTGCGTGCGAGTGTCCATGGAAGCAGCTATGGGTGAGTACCTCATCTGATCCTACAGTATGTCATTTAATAACATCTATAAATAATAGATGTCATCCACTACTTGCTCCATACAGTATAAGTTGTTCAAGTTATGTTTTAAATGTAACTCTAACTAAAACTCCTAATTAATATTTTATGTGCCGTACTTTATTTACAGTATTGCGATTCTGTGTTTACTTGACGGCATCTGTAATACCTTATGAGATACTTATATGCTATATTGGTACTCTTTACCTAGAAGGGCGCCAGCGATTGAAATTGCGGTCATCGGGGGTAAAAATCGCGGTCATCGCGGGTAAATCGGGATGGCCGCGATGCCCGCGATGACCGCGATGACCGCGATTTTCCCATAGGAATCAATGTTAAAAAGGCTGATTGACCGCGATTTGACTGTTAAATGCCTCAATGGACCCGATTTGGCCATAGAAATCAATGTTAAATGGGCCACAGAGCCCATTAACCCTTAAATGTCCCCCCCAATTTTTAACGCCACCCCACGATCCACGCGAACCCGAAGCGTGGCGAGCGCAGCGAGCCCGCGAGGGGCGGCGGTACGCGTCCTCCGACCTTTTCATGCCCTACTATCCACTAGGGCGTGGAGTGAGAATATAATAGTGTGGCGAGCGCAGCGAGCCACCGAGCCCGAAGCGTGGCGAGCGCACGCGGATACCTTCACAGTTATACGCGTCCCCTCGCGGGCTTCACAGGTGTCCGTGGCGACGCCGACACCTGTGAAGCCCGCGAGGGGACGCGTCTACCTGTGAAGGTATCCGCGTCCCCTCGCGGGGCTCGCTGCGCTCGCCACGCTTCGGGCTCGGTGGCTCGCTGCGCTCGCCACACTATTATATTCTCACACCACGCCCTAGTGGATAGTAGGGCATGAAAAGGTCGGAGGACGCGTACCGCTGCGCTCGCCACGCTTCGGGTTCGCGTGGATCGTGGGGTGGCGTTAAAAATTGGGGGGGACATTTAAGGGTTAATGGGCTCTGTGGCCCATTTAACATTGATTTCTATGGCCAAATCGGGTCCATTGAGCCATTTAACAGAAAAATCGGGTCCATCGCGCCTTTTAACATTGATTCCTATGGGAAATCGGGAGCATCGCGTCGCGGGCATCGCGGGTACATTTATGGCCGGCCGCGACGCGACCGACACGATTTCCATGTTTAACATGGGTTTCAATGGGAAATCGCGGGCATCGCGTCGGTCGCGTCGCGGCCAGACATAAATGTACCCGCGATGCCCGCGACGGGCGCCCTTCTAGGTAAAGAGTACCGCTATATTTTAAGTTTAATTAAATAAACACCATGTTTCAGCTGATCATTTTTTTTGCTATTGTTTTGTATAAATGTGAACATTTATTGCATGTGTTTATGTAATATATTATATATAAACAGAGCTGCCATCAGAAATTGTGTAGCCCAGGACTGACAAAATAACAGAGGGCCCCAACTACATTATAAACTACATAGCCCCAGCCGCCCCCTTCTGTTTCTCTGGTGCATCAGTGTGTCTCTCCAGGCCCAGCCAGTCAACACATGACCCTTACCTTCGTCTCATGTGCCGCTGATCATGACATCATCATGACATCACAAACATCATCCTGAGACTTTAGTACCGGCAGTCGCACCTGATGGCGGCCTTGAATATAAATGTTAGAATGTATATGGATTAAATGCTGCATTTTGTTGTAAGTAGGGATAGTGATGCTCTTGCATCAGCTTGGATGTTGCTATGGGCAACCAATCATATATTATTTATTATCTTCTAAATAACGGCACAGGAGCAGCCAGGCAGAGTCTTAGCTGGTGCTCAGATTACCGCAATTCGCATCCTATTAAGTTGGCGATTTCAGAAAAACTTGCGAATTCTGAAGTTTTTTGACTATAAATCAGGAAAGTCGAGATATCCTATTAAATGTCACCCAATGTTTCACTTTATACAGCCCACAAGATTTTTATTTGTGATTATCTAGTCCTATTTAGAAGGAGTAAATCCTAATGAAAAACCTCCATTAACAAAAGCATATACTGCAACTGTTGATTTCAGCAACTAATCTGAACTTTGTTAATTTTGTGGCTGAAAGTAATAATGCATCTGTTCTGTAAAATCAGTCACATAGTTGCGAGGATAATGCTAGCCATTCCGTCACAATCAGAGTGGCCAATCCTGGGATCGGGATTGTCCCTAATATTGCCGGTATTTGAATCCCAGGATTAGAGTTTCCAATCCTTGAATTTCTGGATTAGTCTAATGCCGGTCAGAATCTGAGCACCAGCTAAGACTCTGCCCGGCTGCTCCCGTCCCGTTATTAGGGAGGTCGGTCCCGAGAATCCCAAAATTGAAAAAAATCCCTGGGATTGGCATCCCTAGGCACACTATTGCCACTCCCGTACAAATGTCTGCTTACAGGGCTGTCCCCAGTGCCAGTGTGCATTGGGCACCAGGCTGATGTTTGGGTAAAAAAAAAATAGAACAAACTAATGTGTATTTTTGCGGAACTATGAGTTCCATCAAGTCTGCACCGCATGCCGTGATTTTGAGAACCACCAGTCCCAGCATGCGGGGCCTTAATTAAAGGGCCTGCGTGGATTTGTTGTTTCACAACAGTACTAATAGTAAAAAAAACACAGACACATACGAACAGTAAAATTTTATTACATTCTACAATCATCCACTCGTACATTACCTATGGGTCCACCAATGGCCTGTCCTCTTCTCCATGTAGAATCCATTTGGGTTCCTGTGGGAATAAAACATACTCACACGCTGTCTTCTGTGCTTCTCCAGGTCCACAGGAACGCTGTTCACACAAACCAAGCTTCTGTTTACATCTGTGGCTCCGCCCACAGACCAGAAGTTAGGCTCACCCACTAACCAATTTGAGAAATTCCAATACCTGGGCAGGTAAATTCTGGAGGGTGGTACCCCTTTATTGGGGGGTCCGCATTTTAAATGCTTTGGCCGGGAGGACTTGTAGAAAAAGTCTCACCCCGGCTGTGTCATTATCCTGCTGGCTGGTTGGGCTCTGAGCTGGTTCTGAAACATGGGCGATACCTACTCGTTTTGTCCTCCGTATTTTGGGAACCAGGACTGGCCCTTGAGCCTGGTGCTGGTTTTAAAAAATCGAGGAGACCCCTATTTGGTTTGCCCTGTGACTTTTTTAAACCAGGACCGGCTCTTAAAGCCCCCCTCCTTTCCCAGATCCTGGTGCCCTAGGCTGCTCCCACAAGCTACACTACATATAATGTACTCTATTCATACCACAGACACAAGCACATATTTACTACCAAGGCTATTTTGGATTACATTAAGATTATATTGGGCATTGTATATATGCATTGTACCATGAAACCGTGTATTGCAACCATGCTTTGCTATAAAACAATAAAAGATCAACATAATAAATATGGTTCTTATTGGCAGACATGGCAGATTAGAAAGAGCTGCTGCACACTGGCAATTAGCCTCCTAAATGCTGAATTTATACATGTGAGCTTAGAGATTGTATGCTTTGCTAATGGGATAGAAATGCATTTTAGACCAATTTGAAATCAAAGCGCTCTTTTAAGTCTCCCAATCCAAGAGCGCAGCACAAAGCAGGGGTTTATCAGCCAGTTGAGCTCAATGCCGCAGAGAGTTTTCAGACTTAATCAAGTTAAAGATAATCAACTGATTTTTATGAGAATAAACAACTGACTAGACAATGAAGCGTCGTTATATTGAAAGAATACGATTCACCTTAAAAACAGTACTGGATTTTACATTCTATGTCTGATACATCAATGGTATACATTTGTTATATTAGTTCACATAGTTGGTGTTCCATTTTATTTCTTTATCGGCAAACCACCGCACTACAACACCCAGCCTACAGTTTGAACGCTGGAGACAGGTCACTAAGGAATCAAGTCCTTTACGTATTCATTAGCTCTGAATTGTGCAGTCACACTTATGTCTTTATTAGCACCATTCATGTTTATAATTAGACATTTTTATCCTTTGTACACTATTGTTACACATCTTAGTATAACATGAGTGGCATTAAACCAAGAGTTGTTTGAGTGTTGCCCCTTTAATAACATGTTGGTAGTTTCTCCATTTAAGGCAGTCAGATACATTATTATAGAACTTACAGCAGGTGCTCCAGCAACATCGTATAAGGAGTAGGACACATCTGTACACTGTTTCTCACTATACATACATACTGCACATTCACTGCCCCCATATACATACACTGCCGGTCCCATTCATACATACATTGACGCTGTTATACATACATAAAGCACCACATAGACTACATATACTTATACCACCCCACATCCCTAATATATATATATATATATATATATATATATATATATATATATATATATATACAGGGCTATTTTTGTGCAGGCTCCAGCAGGAACTGTGGCCCTTATTCTAGCTCACTCTTTCTGACAAAATATTTCTTAGATGGACAAAACCATGAGCACTGCAGGTGAGGCAGGTGTTACTTGTGCAGAGATAATTAGATTTGGGTGGGGTTTTACATCTGCCTTACCTGCAGTGCACATGGTTTTGTCCATCTAAGAAATATTTTGTCAGAAAGAGTGAGCTAGAATAAGGGCCACAGTTCCTGCTAGAGCCTGCACAAAAATAGCCCTGTATATATATATATATATATATATATATATATATATATATATATATATATATATATATATATATACACATACATGCAGGTGATTGCCGGCACTCCACAGCTTTGCAGCTTGTAAATACCCCTGGTGCCTTCCCCGGATAGACCCTAGCAGGGTTTCCAATAGACAGGTACACCGTTTGTCGGCACTCAAATGTCTTTAAAAAAATGAAAACCAAGCCTGGTTTATTTCTCAAACTTTCGAGAACGATTTTATTCTGATGACGAGAATAAAATCATTCTCGAAAAGTTGAGAAATAGAAACGGAGGCGATAGACTGAGGGATAGAGGGAAGAAACAGCAGAGACTTCTGATGTAAGGCTCCTGTTATGTCACTGCAGGAAATCCATGCTGCTCTATATTAAGAAAAATGTACAATTCACATCCTTTTTCACAGAATACTTTTTCAATACTTTTTCAAGTCGCCCCGATACTGTGTACATTCAGCACTACAATATTCATTCCAAGAATATGGGGGATATTAATCAAAGTGTTAAGAGAGATAAATTGGGGTGAGATAAAGTACAAACCAATAAGCTCCTATCTGGCATGTTACAGGTCTTCAATCTGCCCCTATGTTCTGCTGGCATAAATAGCAGGCGTAGTGGGTTCCAATTCATTATGAGGCATGATATTTGTTCTCAGCAGTGACCATTACAGTGCATGGCAGTGTCCTGTTGCATGGAACAGGTTAAACACACTGCTGCCTGACGGAGCTCTGAAGAGGCTCCGCTCTTTCTCTCTTCTCCATGGCAACTGCAATGTTGAAGAACTTCAAAGCAGCTCAACATTGCTCTGATGATGATAACATAAACTGTATTTTTAGCCTGCTTTTATTTATTTATATTCTATATTGTTGCAAACAGCGCTTTCCTGGGAAGATGCTTAATGTTGACCAAATGACACTGTCATTTTTAGTCATACAGTAGTACTGTTGGAAAGTGTTCCTGATGCATGCCATCCACACAGGTGTCAGAGCCAGGGCTGTGAATGATCAATTCCAGTAGAACTGACTCTTATAAGCGTCTTCTTCAGGACAACTATATCTCACTGTACATTCACTTCCAGAATTACATATGCTGCTTAACTTCTGTATTGTCAGTGGATACACTCTAGTAAAGGAGATTCCTTGCCCAGATTCCCAGCCGATTATTCGGGGGGCTTCTCCCTGCACTGTGTATTCTGTTCATCTATACTAATAATCTGTCCCTGCTCTCTGTTTGTATTTCTCCCCTTATACTGAGGATACAGTATATCTTGACAGCTGGCACCCAACCCAACACTCTTTGTACAGTATGCTGTCTTCTTCCGTCATAGCGTGCCAGACTGGGGCTGAGTGTATGCCGAATGACTGACTTTGCACGATGGATGCACACAAAGCAAGCATAGGAAAGTACTGGCATTTAATACTTAAGGTCCATACACACTGGGCGACTATCGCTGCAGGGAAAGCCTCTCAGTGCATACACACTGAGCGGCTTTCCCCCTGCCTGGCTTTGATGGAGGGGGGAGGGGGGCTTTGTATAGCAGAGCGCTATGCAAACCCGTCCTGAAAGCCGCTCATCTGCTGGTATAACCAGCAGATGAACGGTTTTTATGGCGATTTTGCGGGAGCGCGCAGCAGCGCTCACTGCTCATCGCCGGGCCATACACACTGGGCGGCTTTGAGCTGAAAGCCGCTCAAACCTGCTGTTTTGAGCGACTTTTAGCTCAAAGTCGCCCAGTGTGTATGGATCTTTACAGCTGTAGAGCTGTACCTGAATTGTAAGAAGGGTTTTCTCATGTTGGGATTTAGGCTGGGTACAGACCAGGACAATTCCAGCCTCAATTCCCCCAATTTCGATACAATCTCGACCGATTGTATGTAATTTGGGCATGTTTTAGATCATGTTCCGATCCGACGCTCATCCCCGCTGGTCATTTGGTCATTTTGCAGATCCTACCTACTCAGGATTTGATAACGATCCCTTAAATTGGGTACAGGTCGTGATCGGATCGGATGCAGATCGATCCAACAGATCGTGCAGATCGATCCATCAGATCCATATGATCGTCTCACGATCGTGATCATGATCATAACCGCCTATTTCACGGACAGACTGAACCGGAAATTCTCATATCTAAGCCCCCCTCAGCCAGAGCTACAACCAACCTACATGTCAGTCTGATTTGCCGTAGCCCCCTTCAAACTAATACTAAAAAAAGGGGGCCCTTCCAAACAGCCTTTGCATGTTGGTGACTCTATTTATCTACTAAGGCCTGGGTACACACTGGACAACGTGTGTACCCAGCGAGATTGGCAGTGACAGGGACCCGACAGTCTGAAGCATGGAGGGTGCAATTTGGAAGATCTTGCAGTGCAAGTGGAGCAGGCGATTCATCATGTGCTTCCACTGTGATTGTGCTGTTGTAACTTGTTGTAATTGTGCTGTTGTGTGTGTGTGTGTGTGTGTGTGTGTGTGTGTGTGTGTGTGTGTGTGTGTGTGTGTGTGTGTGTACTTAGATATATAAATAGATAGATATACTGTATATTGTACTGTATAATAGCTTGTGGTGTTTAACGCATTTATGGGTTAAAGTATCGCTTGCACGTATTGCTGGCTAACCTCACCCACAGGCAATGACAGCGCTACTGTAACAGACCTTTGCCCACTGTGACATTCAGACTCTCATTAGGTCCATTAAGAGCATCATGATGGGGATAATCTTGTTTAAAGGGAACATCCCTTCAGCCAGTCCGATTCCCTGGCTTTGATTCCCGAATCCCTTTTGATCTTGCTCGCTGTGATAATGAAGTTCTCAGGGGGGTTATTCTGCATGTCTACGCGGCAGTCTTTCCTCAAATAAGATAAAATGTGTGGTAATTGAGAACTGTATGTAATTAGCATACAGTAAGCAGTTTGCTTTAGCTCATCGCTGGCTGACTTAGTCACTTCTTCACTTACACTGTGTCTGAGCCCTGGGCATGAGAATCCAATAGATGATGATTTATCTGTTATTAAATACAGTGTTAACAATATGAAATACATTTTAATGTTCTGCTTATACACCATCACAAAAATCAGCAGCTGTCAGCCTACAGTATTAGTTTTCTTGATCATTAGTGACTAGCGATGGTCTAACATGGATGGTGTAATGACACGTGACCATTGTGTAACGGGGGACCATCAATGGTTTCACCAACTAATGGTCATCCCTGCTATTTCTCTGACTAGCCAGTGGGTCAATTAGAATGTTAGGGTGGAGTTTTGCAGAGATATGTGTCCTGGGACAATGTAGAAAAAAATAAGAGAAAAAAAAAAACAATCGAGTTCTGTACAATCGATAATGGGAAACCGATTGATTCATCCTCATTGTTTTAAAAAAAAAAATATGGCAGTATTCCGGAGACTCACGGAATATATTACCCCAATATTCCGCTACACGCTTAAGAATTATAGAAAAACAATAGTTTAGCTGCCCTACCACAATGTTCCCTGAGGGTTAGGAAACAGAAACTCACAATATAGTACCCAATAGTGGTATGGCGCCTATATTTAAATACACTGTCCATATATCGTGATCCACTTCCAATGAAGCAAAGAAAGAAAGTTCATCCAATAATTGTTTATTCTGATCCTTCACTGAGATGTCACAGGTATTACAGCATTATGAAATGTCCCAATGCATTTCATCTAGACAAGACTTCATCAGGGGAACAGTTTTACAATCTATCATCAAAGATAGGTTCTAAAGGGTCCTTGGGACAATCCTTTTTTCTTTTGTGAAAATTAGAGATATTCCTGATCCCACATTTTACTTAGGTTCTCAAAGAGAAGTTTGTATGGATAAAAATGAGTTTATGTGAGTATATAACACCATAAAAACTTTAGGTACAGTATATCTATCAGGCCAATCCCTGTTAGGCTTTAACCTTACCCAATATGAAAGATGGATATCTGTTCATTTGGGATTAATAGCAGCAATTTAAGGTCTCTACAGCAGACCTCTGTGACTGTCTCCTACAGGGAATGGCATGCAAAAAAATCAGGCAGTATTCCAGAGACTTACAGACACTAGACATATATAGATGATATATTTTATATATATATATATATATATTCGCAATAGCAGGGGAGGCGCGGCACTCTCAGCAGAGCAACAACGGTAGTGATGGCAATGTTTCAATGCTGCTTTATTGGTATTTTCATCAGGCCAATAAAGCAGCATTGAAACGTTGCCATTACTACCCTTGTTGCAGTGTAAATTTCTTCTGCTGAGGGTGCCGCGCCTCCCTTGCTATTGTATCCAAAGTTTAGTGAGGGCATCCAGCACAGTGACCAAGTGCAAGCTATTGTGGAGTTGCCGGTCTATTGCAAGTATATATATATTCACCATAGGCCATTATTGCGGTCTATTCTTACAACAAGAGAATGCTCACTAAGGTCCTGAAGGAAAGGCGGATTTAGACCTCATGGGACCTAGGCAAGAAACCAGTTTGAGGCCCTCATTTAACAATCCATAGCACTATATTTTTGCTGCTGATTGCAGCCACCCTCGATTGTGTACCTTGGCGTGCGCACAGTCTACCGATACATGATCAGCTGCATGTACATCGGCATTGCGTACAAATCTGAATGAGGCTCTAGGTCTTTTGGAAGTAGGCTTATTACCTTTGTCACATTTAAAGTAACCTAACTGCCCACATACAGAGCATGGGACTATTTTGTGTATAAATATTTTATATCCTATTAAAGAACATCAAAGGGACTTGTGATTTAATGACATCACATGTTAGTTGCACAATGCTTCTCCGGGAATGTTTTGGATGGCCAGGATATCTTTATGGGGCCCCTGAGAAAATGCTGGGCCCTAGGCAGGTGCCTAGGTTTAACTGTGGAAAATCAAAATAATTTGTAGTGATCATGCAAATCACTTAGAAATTAGGGGACATTTGCCCCATGTGTATGGGCCTCAAGTGTGCCTTTAGGATGGAGGTTTGGAATGATTCCCATATTCTGGGTTTATGGAATAGGGTCCAGTGTGGGTCCATTCGCCGGCGCTCCAGCTGCCAGGAATGCAGAAATGGCGCACTGGTGAGTTGACTGACAGCTGCTCCATCTGTATAGCAACACTATTTGCACCAACTTTGTCTTAATCATTTCATTGTGTATCCAGAGTGATTACAATTGGCGCTCTTACCTTAGACATACACTCGCTGGTTATGTGTGTATAATTAACTAATATTGATTTTTTTTTTTTTATTCGATTTTCTCACTGCAAGGCGGCTGACTTGTCTCAGGTCCTCAGACATTCATACTACTATGGGAAATCCTGCCTCACTAACTAATATCCTGCATCTCACAAATGCATTGTTGAAATGTGTCTTTGCTTTGGAATTAGAATAGGTGGAATGTACATTTTTCAACTGGGCTTCTTCCTGTGCCGTACACACCCCACCTGCATCCCCGCGGGGTGTCACAAATATTTTGGGATACAGACATCTGTTTTGTTGGCGATGATAAATATGAGGAATAAACAATGTATGACACTCATCCAGGAACAAAAATGCCAATGGATAATGTAATTACTATGTACTTCTCAGACTTCTTAAACACCTCCTGCATAGTAATTATCCAATAGAAGAACGGTTCTATGCCGTTCCAGCTTCTACACAATAAGAAGACATTTAAAGCTTTTTTTATAATGTCAGTCAAATTAGTTAATTCATTTGCCGGCTGTTTTAAGAATATTTGTTGTTTTTATTGTGTTTTATAATAAACATGGACAGATCCAGGCCCATCGGCCATTAATCAGGCCCCTGAAACTGTGATTCTTTTATGCATTGGTGAATGGAATTAGTATAATACTAAGAACTTCCATTGAAACACAATAGTCAGCTTACAGGGGTATGGATCATTAGGTTGACAAGAGAATGGTCGAAACCATTAGGTCAACATGCAGAAAGGTCGACATGGGACTAGGTCAACATGGGTCTAGGTCAACAGGTCATTAGGTTGACACAAGCATTAGGTCGACATTTGCAAGGTCCATAGTCAAAAGATTGACATGGGGTTTTTTGCTGTTTTTTCCCAAAAAATTTGACACAGTCGACATGGACAGTGAACCGTAGCACCGCGTCCCCTCGCATGGCTCGCTGCACTCATCATACTTCAAGAACAGTGCCTCACTACGCTCAGCACACTATTATATTCTCCCACCTAGTGGATGGTAGGGCATGAAATACCGCCTGTCAGCACGTCGGCTCAAAAAACAGTGAAAAACCCCATGTCAACCTTTTGACTGTCAACCTAATGACCTGTCAACCTAGTCCCGTGTCAACCTTTGTGCATGTCGACCTAATGCTTGTCGACCTAACATGGTTAGTCTGGTTGGCTACCTCAGGGGTACAGGAGAAACTCCCGATACTGTATGTCCCACTGCCTAAGGCCCACCTCCTCCTCTAGAGATCAGGGGCCTTATTTTGGTTAATTCTTTCTGACAAAATCCTTCTTAGATGGAAAAAACCATGTGCACTGCAGGGGGGGGCAGATGTAACATGTGCAGAGAGACTTAGATTTGGGTGAGTAATTTTGTTTCTGTGCAGGGAAAATACTGACTGCTTTATTTTTACACTGCAATATAGATCTCACTTTGAAGTAAAACCCCACCCAAATCTAATTCTCTCTGCACAAGTAACACCTGCCCCACCTGCAGTGCACATGGTTTTGCCCATCTAAGAAGGATTTTGTCAGAAAGAATGAACCAAAATAAGGCCCCAGGTTCCACTCTGTGCACTTTAAGTATACATATATGATACATATTATACCGCACAGGTCTATGGAGTATCTTGTACAGTTCATTGCTGTTATTTATCTTGTACATTACAATTGGTAATTTTCTGTTTTACATGATAGCGTACAAAGCTTCCCCATTTGACAGTAGGGCTTTAGGGGCTATTCAGACCTGTTAGCACGGCTGCGTGTTCACAGGCCCGGTGATAATCAAATGATTGCGCATGCGTACTACTCGTAGTACACATGCGTGAGGCCAACCAGCGTTGAAATCCTGAAACCATTTTTAACTGGCCATACACAAGTTGATAGACAGAAAGCCAGCGCATGTGGGTGGTGAAACCCAGGCAAGCCCAGGCGTATGAAGGGAAGTTGTGTGACTTCGGCTTTGTCCCCAAATAGCCTGTTTCTATCACAGCCGCTGAGTAATTCTTGATTCATAAGCATGCACAGGGCAGGTTTTTGCTGTGACTGGGTGGCGATTACCTGATCACAGGGCTTTACGAATTAGCACTCAGCAATCAGGTCTGAATAACCCCCTGAGGGACTCGTGCTCGGGTGCGTGCCTTGCGTATGGCCCAAACCACGCCTTGCAAATGGTTAGCCTGCACCACCCATTCACACACCAAATTCGTTTGCAAGGCTTGTGAACGGATGTTTTACATGAACATCCATTCGCATGCCACTGGGAACCTCCCCATCTTTCGATGGTCGCCGACCATCGACTGATGGCGAAGGCGCATGCATATGTAAGGGTGTCCCAGACCTCCTACATATGAGCGAAGAAATGCAGGGAATTGGGCAGGCAGCTGACATATACGGTTATGTCAGCTGTCCGCCCCCTGCACCGGCGTCACGACTGCATTAGCATATGTACGCCCAGCATTTTAATAGCAACGCCCATGAAACGCAGGGTGCATACATATGCTAATGCCCCAACCCAGCACCCCACGCCCCTCTCCACCTCCCTCTCCACCCCCCGCTCGCAAGGCTGGGAGCGTGCACTCAGCGACACACACATGCTCAGAAATGCTGCTGCGCAAAACATTGGTCCCCCTTGCGAATTTGCATCCGAGCGAATTAAACAGAATAAGGTCCTTAGTCCCATTCATTATGTGCATAAGGACAGTATCATAAAATAACTGAAACACCGTTCCTTAAAAATATAAAATGGATAAACAGTTGGTTCTAGCTGGATGCATGTGCTACATAATCCTGAGCTACATGAAGAGGAATGGTTCTAGAGTTTGTGTGCCCTTCTGTCAGACTAGGATTGGGATCAGGGCCGGCGCTACCCACTCAGCAGCTCCTGCAAAGCAGGTAGGCGCCATGCTGAAAAGGCGCTGTCTCCCACCCTGCTCTGCTAAAGTTGCCTCAGCCCTCACTGTCACTGCCTCCTGCACGCCGCCTGTCTGATAGCGGGCGGCAGTATGGAGAGGCTGAGCAGCTCCATGCACCGCACACACACTGTCCTCCTCCTGCGACCTGCCCCCTCTTCCTCACACTCACGGACACTTGCGCTGAGGCATGTAGCGCTGTCTGTGAATGCCTGGATGACATGTCATGTCCAGATCCGCCCCCTACCCATTGCTCCCTACGCCTGTCAGCTGTCAATCAAATGACGAACAGGCAGCAGCGCTGCCTCCTCTTCCTTCCCTCTTCTCAGTGTGCTGTGCCAGTGCCAGTCCTCAACACTCCGCCCCCTCTATTTCCTCCCCTCTTCTTCCATCTCCTCCTTCTCTCCCCTCCTGTCCCCCTCAGTCACGAGAGGGGTGTAATGGCGTCCTCAGCGTCCTGCCTACGCAGATAGAAGAGGAGGGACTGCACAAGAATTAAACAGCAAAAGAACAGTGATTCTTTTATTATACATGTTTATAGCAAATTTTTTAATAATTGTATATTTTTTTTATATTAATTTAGACACTTTTTAAATAATGGGCTGGGTTATGTGCCTAAAGGTGGCCATACACACTGCAATAGCAGCGTGCTATGCGATGTGTGCTCCTGCGGGCATCGCATCACATAGTACAAAAAGTAGGTGCTGCTTTCGGATCGCATCGCGATCTAGCCCATAACGTATGTGATTCTCGCAGCGTGTATGGGCACCTTTAGTGCCTGCAACATTTTGCGGACACACCACTGAGATGGTGTATGCATACATGTACATGTACCCGAGATCCTCCATAGGATCTCATGTTGCATAAACTCCCACAATCGGGCTGCAGTTTGTTGCAATGGCAATGTGAAAGGGCGCAAAATTTATGGTTTGCAGGAGGGCGCCGGACACCCTAGCACCGGCCCTGATTGGGATGTCTGTTCTATTGATCATTCTCACACTCTCCAATGGTGGGCAACAGGCGGCCTCCTGCCCATAAGCCCTTTTCCTTGCATAATGCTTCATTGGTCCAAGTGAATAGGGGTTTATTTACTAAGATATGAGTGCTATTTCAGATGGGATGTTGCTATAGGCAACCAATCAGAATTGACTTCATATTTATTTAGCGCCTTCTAGAAGATAATAAAATGAAACTGATTTTTTGCCCTTAGCAACATCCCAACTGAAATAAAACTCCCATTTTAGTAAATAAACACCTTAGTCTTTTCTTTATACCCTGCTAAACTCTACTAAAGCTTTTATGAAGATTCGATATGGGGGGACATGAAATCCCCAAAATGTGATGTTACAACCACTAAAATAGCAGTCTGGTGTATGCTGGTCATGATTATATGCTTTTATGGTAATTACTTTATCATACCTCCCAACATTGGACTGCTGTGAGGAGGAGCACTTCGCATGTCGAAGTCGCACGCCCCTGAAATTTTGGGAATGTGGCCTTGCGTCAAGGTGGGCGTGCCAGTTCCTGCGAGGTCACGCCCCCATTGCTCCGCTGTGGGGGCATGCCTAGCGGCTTTGGGGTAGATGTATGAAGCAGTGATAAGGGAGTGGAAGTGATAAAGTGCCTGGTATTTTATCACCATCTGTCTATTCCAAACTCCCCCCCCCCCCCACCCGCCCCGGGGCAATGCCGGCCCTGGACGAGACGCGGAAATGTACCAAAACACTGGGACATTCCTGCGAAAAGCGGGACAGTTGAAAGGTATGCTGTATTAGATTCGTTCTAGTGCTGTAGGTTATTTTTATTGTTTTTGTGTGGCTAACCCCTAAAACTTTCCAGATGGCCAAATAGTGGCAATTAAGATTAGTTAACAATGAATTTTCATTTTTTATATACAAGTGCGCTTATATTACAGTCTCTCTGCATCTGTGTGGCAGGAGCCTCACATGACTTTTCTGTTGTAGTGTGGTTCTTATCTACTTCATTATCTCTCAGTAGAAACTGTAGTAGCTGCTTACCCTTAATCACCTCTTTATATAGTGACACTGTCCAGACACCTGTAGTCTTGTACTCACTTAACATAATCACGTAAGAGGCTAGATGTCAGCCTACGTGCCTCCCACCAGATCAGCAACTCATCTATTGAAGTATCTTGGTTAAGTATTCTGATGATCTGATTGGCCACAGGTTGATCTGTACTGTACCTTTCCTCTTCAAAACAGAATACATGAAGATGAATGGGGGATGAAGATTGTAAACTGGGGCACTCAGACCCTAGTACATGCGATTTGGTCACCTTTTATGCGATTTTGGTGATAAATCACATAAACAGCATCTAAATCGCATGTATTTGTGCATCGCATCGGGGTCTGATGATCACATGGGCTGAAGGAGAGAGGTGTTGCATCACAGCCTAGCTAGGCAGGCGTGGCTGGGATTGCATACGATATATCGTATGCAAAAAGGACCACATACTGTGTATCGCGTGTGAATCTCCACAGGCGGCTCAAGGGGATCGAAGCGACTTTGCCCCTCGGAGACAGCGACTAGAATGACACCTTGAAATAATCGACATACCTAAAGTCGACATTGACAAGGTCAATACATGGTCGACATGAATAAGGTCAACTTGTTTTTTTTGTGTGTCTATGTCGACATATGCCAACACGGACACCGTATAAGTGTAACGCGTAATCTCGCATTGCACGCTGGGTATGTCGACCATTTCTAGGTGTCAACCTAGTCACTGTCGACCATTAGTGGTTGACCTAGTGACTGTCGACCTAGACATGGTCTACCCAGTGACCACATGCCATCAGCACCAGAGATCTTTTGGAACATTAACTGATAAGTAGAAAGCAAAACTTTACAACTATAGAAAATCTATAGCCCATTAACATGGAAGTTGTTTTTCCTTTTTATTGGGCAGTAAATCAAATGCATTCTCTGCATAGTGGCAGCCATACATATGTAAGCATGACTTCCCCGAGTCGCACTGCGCTTCCCATTGGCAGTATAAATTAATTTTATTAATGCTTGGTGATGGATGCGGTAGATCCAGCGGCAGGGTTATATCCCCCTCATTGGCCGGCAGCCATAGACTTTCATAGATGTTCGTAGCATTTTCCAAATGGCACACATGCATTAAGTAATTTCCAATAATGCATTGTGGGAGAAAAAGATAAAATACATGGCAGAGAAATTAATGATATCAGCCAAAAAAAAGGCATAACTCACACACTTGTACTGAGCAAGTCAGTATTATATATAAGATATATAAAATAACTTTAGTTTCTAGTTAACTTAAATGGCCCATTATGACCTCCGTTCCTGTGATGTGTCTAGTCTACTATGTCTATGCACTCTGCTGTTTAGCAAACTTTACATGATTTTTAGTAATGGGTCTGAAATCAGTGGTTCTCTCGTACATTTCTCAAGTACTCCAACAGGTCATGTTTTGAGGATTTCTTAGTGGCCTAACAATAGCCCCGCAGACCCTGCAATGGCTTGTAGGTGCTGAATGGCATTCGGACACTGGGGGTCTGTGTGGTGTACTGGTACCACTGCCTGGACCTGCCCCAATCCCCCAGAATTTTTTTTAGGCTGCCCCCTTGTCTTCCCACACCCCTCTGTACCTGCTTCTTGTGGGAGATCTCCCCCTCCCACCCCTCCATTTTTGCTGCTGGCTGCCGGCCTTTGGGGTCTCTAACATCTGCCCCATTAACAATGTCACTCCCAAAATGGCCTCCGCTCCTCTACCATCAATAATACCTGTCTACTGGTGGTAGCCATTTTGGGAGTGACACTGCTAACGTGGTAGATGTGACAGACTCCAGTGGCAGGAGGAAGGGAAGGGGGGATCCCCTACAATGATCAGGTATTAAGGGTGGGGCACAAAGGTTACTTCCTGAATCTCTTTCTGGCGTGGGGGCACAGTATTTTTAGTTCCGCTTCTGGCATTTCTGTCTGTGGAAGCAGATGGGATAATTACTGATCCATTCACCTGTGAATGATTGAAGAACGTCTCAAAACAAAGTTCGACCCTCAACTTACAGTACCCGCAAGCTGAAAATAATTGAAACTGTTGGAGATACCTCGAAGGTGTTTTTGCCTCTTACCAGCTTGTAAAGTTAGGTGATAAAATATATTCTCTAATCACAAAACATCTGTATACAGATATAGGCATAATTGCAATGTAGAAGATCAAATTCAATGTACCAGAATATCTTCCTGGCATGGCTACCTCGGTAGGCAGTGGCGTAAGTTCATCCCAGTCAGGGCAGGTGACAGGGGGGTTCAAGGGGGACAAGTGTGACGGGCCCCAGAGATCTGAAGGGCCCCAGAGTTTCCATGTCCCGGCATGGCCACTGCCTGTACTAGCTGCCCTATCAGTGAGCTTTGTGGCCCGGCCGTTACTGTGCACCATCTGTTTTTTCTGGCTGAGTCTGACTGACTCACTGTGTGCCACTGCCATCTACTCTGTGTGTGCGCACGGCCTGGGGCTGCAGGCGCACAGCCGTACCCCCCCCCCCCCCCCCCCGCAGGTGCTGTGGCCTCAGTCTCTGGCTCCTGTACTTTTACTGCACATGCGCGGGTCGTCTGTTCCGCACTCTGCGAAAGACCTGCCCTGCTTGCTCGTAATGCTCAGCATTCTTTTGTGAAAGTGACAGGCCAGCAGCAGCCAGAAGCCAGCAGGAAGCAGCAGCCAGGAGCCAGGCCAGCAGGACTGAGAATGAGAGAAGTCCGCACCTGAAAGCAGGATCTGGAGCAGCGAAAGGTTAAATGAGGCTCATGCAGAAGAGCGTTGTGTGGATTTGGGATTAGGTGGGGGCCCCAGAAATATCATTGTACAGGGCCCCAAGATTTATGTTGCCGGCCCTGGTCCCAGTTGCCCAGAGGCAAGATAAATATTGGTGCCCCCCCAAAATCTCAATCAGTAAGGTGTCTGTCTACAGTAAGACAAGTCATGGGTTCTAATACAAGGTGTGACACTTGCAAAAATGATGTTAGAAGGGGGAGTCAGCCACAGAAGCAATATTGATGGCTTTCAATTATCTGATTCAAACTTGTGACTCCATTGCCTCCCAGAGTTACGCCTCTGATGGGAGGGGGCCATTACAGATTACTTAGACCTGGGCTTGCTAGATGAATAAGCAGGGGCCTGAGTCTGTAGCCACATCTCCCTTAAGCTGCTGTGTACTGGGCTGCAGTAGGGCCAGTGAGGCTGCCACTGAGCAGCAGCCTCCCCTGGCTGTGCGGGTGTTGGGGGGAAGCGATTACACTTGTGACCCACCCCACTCACCTGGAATTGTCTATCTAATCTGAAGATGTGGGAAGAAAAATCTGGTAATTTATGGGAGCATGTGACAGTCAGCCATTTCCTCCCAAACACTGGAAAATGGACGAAAACAATTGTTCGGATAAATGTATTAAACCAAACGGATTTAACCAGTTTGTCTGAAAGACCATTGTTTTCCATAGTTCGGAGCAAATGCTCAACTCTCATATGCGGCCATAAGAAATTAACACAATGGGGTCTAACACCCTATAATTAATAAATATGTCCCTTATTATCTACTAGCCGATTCCTTCTCTACATAAGATCATAAAGAGCTTACACGGGATGTGTACAGATAATTTAATGGAATCACAGCTACATATCACAGCAGTACAAGCTGTTAACAGATACTGGGGACAGGTGGCAAGCAGGAGAAAACAGATGTTTACTGATTAATAGATTAAAGAAACAATAATGTATAGAAGACAATGGTAATTACAGATTTATAACATGTTGAAATCAAGCACTCAGCATTAAGACAAATACAAGGGATAAGGGCGTGTTATAGTAGGTACATAAAGCAGACACTTCTTACTGTACAAGATAATTATCACACCGCACCGAATCTAGATCATAACAAAGAACACTTTTGTTCCTCGAATACCATTTTTGTTATGGCGGAATTCGATATTGCAGAATTTTCCATATTCATGAAGCACATGAACTCAGAGAGACTATAAATAGGAAGTTGAATACAATTCCTCTTTTTAGTTAGTTAAAAATAGATGAAGGATCTTACGTTACTTAAGTTATGACCTTTGGTATTCAATTCCAATTCTTTGCAGGCAGAAATTATAAATAGAAGAATTTTTGAGGACCGATTAAGAAAACAACAGTGTTACGCCATCGCACTTTGAAGGTTCCCTTTCTGTATGACTGTGACTACCTAGTTTTGTGTCCTCATTGTTTCCAATTGCAAAGTGAAACAGAATTTGTTGCGCTATATAAGAAAGAAATGTTTCTAGATTGCTACAAAATTCATGTTCTATGTCTCATACCATGTGAAAGTCACAATACTGGTTGTTGTAACTGTTGTACTGAAAACAGTAAAAAAAAAAAACTACATTTAAACTATGAGGATACATACAATATCCCGGAAAATCTCGACACAAGCTCTGGAAGTGTCCTAACATTCTCCCCATACCCCACTAACCCTTCCTTGCAGCAGCCGAATCCTGTGCTCACCCCACAGCCTGACGCTCTTCAATAATGCCTAACCCCACCCTCCAAATCCCGCTGTCTAAACCTAAACCCCCTGCCCCCCCCCCTACCCGCAGCCTAACACTATCCCCCACAGAGTAACTCTAATTCACCCTACTAGTGCCTGAAAGGTTAAGTTAAATCTGCCCTCTATCCCTGGGCTGGCCACTACCGCTCCCTACCCATACTCATCAATCTGTTGGTACAGTTGTAGCCCCTCTCAACTATCTCCCTTAAGCTGGCCATACATCAGAAAGGTCGATCTTAAGATCGATTGCGCTCATGATTGTGTACAATTTCCCTTGAAATCCCCGGCAGTCCTTGGTGGTTTTTGGACACACAGTCTACACACAATCCATCTTACAATCAGTCATACAATCCATCTGCTGTATGATTGTGTATACAAGATGTGCACACAATCTGCATACAATCCATCATACAATCAGTCATACAATCCATCTGATGATTGATTGTATGATTTGTGTACACAAGATGTGCACACAATCTGCATACAATCCATCTTACAATCAATTGAGATTGTATGAATTGGGTACAATATCTTTCTGATGTATGGCCACCTTTAGGTCCTGGCTGTCCATGGCTATCCTATTGTTCTCAGCAGCAATACAATACATAGAACAATACAGTAGGGCATTAGCAGAGTATATTGCTAGATGCAGAGGGCTTTGTTCTGTATTCCAGCATCGGCATCCTGATCCTTTTTAGGTCTACTGACAGCAGTCAGGATGCCGGCCTCTGTATATTGAACGCAGGCATACTGCATACCTCCCAAAATGTAAGAAATTGGGATGCCCTCGAGGCATAGCCGCTTGTGTGCCCGAAAAAGAGGGTGTGGTCTGTGTAATGTGGGCATGGTCTCGCGGGGATGCCTGTTTTTCATCACTATGGGGGCTTGGCCAGTGCTGTGTAAGCTGCTGGCCATGCCCCCATACACCAAAACCCCACGGGCCTGAATTAGACCCATTGGGTTGGCTGATAATTGAAAGACCATGCAGTCTTGACTTACGCAGCACAGCGAGCAGGGGGGAAATCATTTGACGGTAAGTGATTTCCCCTTGTGTGCAGGGCTGTGAATGCACTGCTTCCCCTGACTGCTTGTACCTGCCCTTTATCCCCCATGGATACATTTGTAATGTACACATTGGTGTATCTAGAATGAGTACAGAATGTGCAGTGCACGTGGGTCCCTTGGGTTCAGAAGGGCCCACACCTCTGAATTGATGTTGAGTTTCAGAGGCTTAAATACATATCAGAAAATTGTATTATTTTTATATTAAATGTGAATAAATCTGTGGGTTGTTTTTTTGCCATAGACGTACAATGATTTAGACTGATTTCCATTCATGTTTAAAGGTAAATCTCTAAAAAAAAAAAAAAACCTTTATACTATGTCAAGAGTGCTGACTGACGTTATTAGTAAACCTGTACGTAAACAGAAAAGGGCAAACCTTTACCATTATCATGTCTTTATTTTTATAGTTTCATTTTCTTGTTGATTATCTTTAGTACTACTTGTTGTTTTGACCTTTTTTGGCATTTATATGCCACAGCGGACACAATGTATGGCACTCCTTTCATTGTCACTTCCAAGAATTAATATTAGGTACTGAAATAGTTTAATTGTATAATAGTCCAGTTACACAAGTACAGTATTTTGTAGGTTATAAATAGCCAATTTCTATTTGGTATTGTTGTCGTATTAATCATTAATGTACCATGTGGTATTTGCAGTGCTGTTTTTAGGGATTTACAGTATCTACAGTTACAAGTAGAACAAAACTTCCATACTCTAAAATACTGTACAGAATCTTTGGATTACATCCAAGTACAAACATTAGAATACAATAGAAATATTGTCACTCCTCTAAGGAGAATGCAAACTAATTAGAGAATTGCATGCACATTTGAATCAATGGGCTTAAATAGTCATTGATAAACATGATCATACCTCCCAACTGTCTCTGTTGGTGCAACACAGTCCTGTTTTTCATGCACTGTTCCACTGTCCCACCACTGGTTACTGCATGTCCCCACAGTGTGGTGGCAAACCGTGTTATTTCGGGTGCAGAGTTGTAAACGTCTGTTTTCCTACTGACTGGAAAGAGAATGTTGGGTGACATGCATTTTACAGTAACTATTTAATTGAATTTAATTCCAGTGGCGGCTCGTACCTTATTGGGGGAGGGGGGCCACGATTCAGGCACCCCCCTGCCGCTGCTGCTGCCTCCTCTTCTGTCCCGGCGCCTTTGCTGTGTTGAGTGACAGGTGCCGGGACAGGCGCATGCGCAGTACACAGTGTACTTCTTCTATGGGCTGCTTGGGCAACAGCCCATAGAAGCAATCTTGGTCCCGGCGCATGTACAATGTAAGTTACAGGCCCCGGGACCAGCGCGTACGCAGTACCTATACAAGTACTGCGCATGCGCGTCTGCCGTTTTTGCACGGCAGCCCGCACAAAGGCGTCCCGGAGGGAGGGAACACCTCCCAATTGGACTGCCTTTGTGACTGGCAGGTCAGACTTCCAATTGGAAGTCCCTGCCAGTCACAAAGCCAGTGCAGTCTCACAGACTGCATCTGGCTTCACTACAGTGGCGGATTTTACCTGGGGGGCTGCAGCCCTGCAGCCCATAGGTAAAAACCGCCACTGTTTAAATCGAAGTTCTATAGGAATGAAAATTATACAGTAAAGATCACATTGGGGATCTTCCCCCAGTGCTGCATCGGGGGGGGAAAAAACATCCTCCTAGGTTGTATTCCAAGGAAACCCCTTCCTTTGAGCTCTGTGCAGGCTTCTGATATGAGGTATGGGAAATTTACATTGATACACTTCCCATTGTCACCAGACAAGAGGTTACAACATCTAATCTCTATCAGTTAATTGCAATCGGAGCCTATGAGCGTGATTCAGCAATAGACAGATTTGCAAAGTCATGTACAAGCAGCTTTGCAAATCCATCCACTGAAAATATTAATGCATAAATACTAATAGGTGTCAAACATTACCTTGCTGCACTTGTGGTCCCAGTGCTAAAACAGAGGTCACAGCCTGGTATCAACATCGCCACTGATGGTAGCAATGTTTCCCGCAGATGGACAGCTGAGTAAACCACAGCTTACTCAGGGTGCCTTGCAAGGCCAGGAAGCATGCATCCAGAGAAGCAGGTCCTGGCCTTGCTACTATTCCAACTTCAACCTTATTTGTTATTTTTAATGATATTCTTATGCATATCCCAAGCATGTTCACTACCCTTTCTATGAAATCATTTTCCTAAAATATCCCCTGGACCTACGTTCTTACACTCTCAGGGCATTTCCTCGTGTTTTAATATTTCTCTTCCTCTGATGAATGTCTCCCTCCTGGACCTTTTTAAAACCCTTCATATATTTGTAAGTATGTACTCATCATACCACCCAACATTCCTCGGCAGGGAGGCGGGACAGCTAGCACACCGGAGGCGCGACCCAATTTTTTGGTGGCATGGTTACCGAAAAGGGGGTGTGGCCTATACCCACGATGCTGCCGCGTGGTCACGCTCCTTTTTGGCCGCTCTTGGGGCATGCTCAGCAGCTCCATGAGCTGCTGGCTATGCCCCCAGCCCCTCTGGATGCAAGAACAGACGCTGTTCGCATGCGCGGCCCAAAAAGGGGGAGTGGCCTGTGTAAAAGGGGGGGTGGCCTCACAGGGATGCCGCGTCCACAGGCCATGCCCCCCAGTTTAGTCACAAGTCCATGCTCCCAGCCCTTCTGAATAGAAGCTATGCGCATGTGCAGAGCTTTTATTCCTCGCAGGATGGAGGGACTCCCAACTGCCCCCCCATGGGAAACCACCGGCGCCGGGCGGGAGGCAGGACTGTCCCACAAAAACGGGACGTCCCACGAAAAGCGGGACAGTTGGGAGCTATGAATATAGTACTCTTGATACTTAACTTTTCATTTTTTGAGACCCAACATTATTTATAATTTTTAACATTTATATGGGATGCAGTTGAAATCCTGGCGTTCGGAATCCCGACCGCCGGAATCCCGACACTTTCTCCCTCCGTGGGTGTCCATGACACCCATAGAGGGAGAATAAATAAGTGTGCCCAGCATAGCGAGGCACCGGGCCCGCTGCGCGGTGAGCGCAGCGAGCCCTCAAGGGGGGGCCATCCACGTCCCCCCCTTCCGGCGTCGGGATTTTGAACGCCAGGATTCCGACCGCCGGGATTCCGACCGCCGGGATTTCATACCAATCCCCTCTAGTCTACCTAGTTCCCCAGTCATTTGTTTTACCCCTCACGGTGTATCTACACTGTTGTATACTTATGTGCATACTTGCCTACTCTATGTGTCTCCTCTCCGCAGTTGCAAAACATAGCTCCCCTGTGTGAAGCGTGTAAACCAGGATGATCTCCTATAAAAGAAACACAGGTACTTACATGGTTGGCACAAAGAGTTTGTTTCCAGAGGCACAAATCAGCTGCAAGCATTGGACCATGGCCCTCATTCTGGTTGACTCGCAAATCTGTGGATTTTGCAGCTTTGTGAGCTAACCAAATGCCGCCTGCATGTACGCCCACCCCCGCACGTAGCGAATGTCCCCGCACACATGTGAATGGATGTTTTATGACCCACGCCCGCTGCTCCTCGCCCGCACTGCTCCACGCGAACAGGTTGGTGACTATAAAAGTTGCCACGTCCGTTCGCAAACAGAGCCTGCTACAGTAAATGTAACCCAGAGACGATAATGACATTTATGCACAAGAAAATATTCATCTTAACGTATAGTAATATTGTTTGGTATGAGAGCAATATATGTAATGCATATTATGCTTGTGTGCTCGTTTCCCTTACAAGTAAAGCTATACCACTGCCCAATCAGATGGTAAGGAATTCTAGAAAACATGTTAGAATTAACTGTTTTTACTTGCCATGAAAAGTATGGTAGCAGAGATACAGTATACACTGTTTAGAATCATGTAGTACATATGTATTTTTTATTGGAATTGAGAGTGGTATTTATCAAACCTTGGCGATACATTAGATAAAATTGTGAGAGATAAAGGGAGTTATTCTGATTGATTCACTCGGATGTGAATTCGCATCTTTGCGAATCAACCAGATCCCACCTTGCGAATGGTGGTACGCCGGCCCACCATTCGCAAGTTGCGTACGTTTGCTCTGGCTGAAAATGGATGTTTTACATAAACATCTATTCACAGCCTGCGGGGGAACACCCACATCATTCGATAGCCGTCGAGCGCACGGGGCTGTGCAAATGGACCTGAATAATGTCCAAAGTGCCAGACAATCAGTTTCATCCTTACATTTTACAGGCTGTGTTTGAAAAACAGCAGGAGACGATTGGCTGGTACAGTACATTATCTCTCACAATTTATCTTTCTACAAGCTTTGATAAACCCCTCCCCTACACTGCTTCATTCACACACACATTTTTGACAGTTAATGCTTCATCCCTCTCTTTCAATATATTAGGTCTGGGATGCAAATTGATAAAAAAAAAAAACCAACCACCCATAGGTGGATTACCCACGGGGCAACATGGGGCGGTCGACCTGGGGCCCCCAAACATTCTAGGGCCCCCAAACATTCTAGGGCCCCCGCTACCCCACTGCTGCGGCGGTGGCGGGTGGGTGACAGGCAGCGGGACAGGCAGCGGGTGGGTGCCAGCATATCCCTACGTTGTATGTGAGCCGAGGTCCACCGCGGGGTCCCTGTGGTGAATGGGAACTATTAGTTCCCACTAGTTCCCATCTGCCGCGGGGACACCGCTGCTGACCTCAGATCCACCGAAGGAACCCAGCGCAGCACCGATCCCCGTAAGGTACCGTCCGGGGGGCGTGGGGGTCTGTGTGTGTGTGGGCTGTGCCAGCCTGGGGGGGGCGTGGAGTGTGCATGGGGGGGGGGGGGGCACACAAACCGTGTTGCCTGAGACTGATTCTGCACTGTAAAAGTGTGCGAATGACCATGAATCGCTGATCTGCAAATCCATTCACAACTCACTCACCATTGCATCGCTCGCTGTTTGCATACTGTACCTAAGCCATCATGTGCAATAGAATGGAAAGTCCATATTCTGACTTTCATATATTAAAATGCTTGCATATAGCGGTAGATCTAATATAGTATAATATAGTATACTACCTTCTTGATTTTGAGATGGAGTTAACATTAATACTTAGTTTTCTTAATAAGTATTGTATTTTCCCTGCAGTCCATTATGAGAATACATGAATGATTTTAACGAGAGCTACATTTTCTGCGGGGGTGTACATACGAAGGCAGATAGAAGTGAGATCACTGTACAAATATTCCACATTTACAGTATGTAGATGTATTTTTGTTACACGTTAAAGGTCAATATAACTGGCAATCCTCCAACCTAAAAGTCTAGATCCTTGCCTGGTTGATGTACCAAATCGGTTTAATTGGAACAAAACTTATTTGGTAAAATGCACGGCTTATTCTGCATTATTCTGCTTATTCGGCTTATTCTGTTTCATGTGACGCATATGCAAAGGATCTTTAAACTGTTTTTTAATGACCGTCTTGTCGCGTCATCTGCCAAATGCAGCACAACCCTGGTTTCTCCTTACACTTGATTCCGTCAGTTCCAATCGGGTAGTGTAATCACTTTTCTCGTAACTTATTTGAAGAACCTGATCAAATGTCACCTTATTTTCTGTTTTTCTTCTGTATTCTCAGGAGGCCCAAGTTACTCAACCCTTAGGCACTGCAAGGAATGTGCATGTGAATTAGAACCTTGTATAATCTGTTGTTGTTTTTTCTTGTGACCTACAATCATGTGTAGCAGGATCAGGAAAATACTGATTTGGTGACCTTTTTGTGATGGCTGAGGTCTGAGTCTGTGACGGGCATTTGTGCGATTATGATGTAGAATGGACAGACTCATTTATACATACCACTGTATAATACACTTTTCTACCAGAAAAAAAGCATGTCATTGGCTGTTTTGCTTAGTGTAATAGAGAAGCCAAGGCTATACTGTAGTAGTCACTTATTTCATGCATGTGTTCACATTTCACAAATTTGTTAAAATATCGGGATGAACCGAACACCGGGTTAAGGGGCTCGATGGCCCTTCTTAACGATATTGTTTAAAAAAATAAATCACAGAGTGTTTGCTCACAATCTTTAATAATGCGCACTACAGCACATCATTAACGACCCTCGCGTTGCCCGTTATCTGTGCTGCATGCCCAATGCAGTGGCATAAAAATGCCACTGTAGCCCAAGTGGTGACAGGCTGAAGCCAGCGCCGTGCAGGGTCTCTGCAAATTCCATACAGTCTTGCTGTCTATATGGAATATGTTAAAACGGCCCTCCAAAAATGGCCACTTCCTTGAAGGAGGCAAATTCTAGAGGTGCTACTGGACCTCTAGGGGAGTGATGGCATGCTGTGACCATGATACTTCCTGGTAACGCGCAAGAAACCCCCTGGCAATGAGCAAGAAACTGCCTGGTAATAAGCAAGAACCCCCTGGCAATGAGCATATAACTGCTTGGCAATGACCATGCAAGCCCTAGCAGTGAGCATGTAGCTCCTGACGATGAGCTTGGCAATGAGCACAAAGGTAAAAAAAAAAACAGTATGGGGGAGGTGCCAGTAACTTTTTGGGCTGGAGGGTGCAAAATTTCTAGCTTCGCCACTGGCCCAATGTTGACTATATCTTCAATGATCGTCGCTAGCAGTGCGGGTCGGGTGACGTCACTAAATGGGGGCTTTAGGATTTCATAACATTGTTAGATACAGTCAGGGCCGTTTCTAGACAATTTTGCTTCCAGGGCGAAGAAGAAAAAATGCGCCCCCCCCCCCCCCCCCCCAGAAAATGGCAGCGAATAAATTGCGCGCGGTGAAATAGGGGTGGGGCTTAACAAAACGGGCGTGGCTTAATGTTAAAAAGGGGTGTGGTCTAGCAGGAAAACAATCACTTTACATCTCACATTTGCAACCTGCATGACCAGACATTGGTTACTGCAGGAATTGTCATTGTCCTTCCGCACTTAAGTTGGCGGGCTGAAAATATAAAGGCCCACACAGTGACCTAGTACACCTCACAGATCAAGGCCAAACAATGACAGACTACTTAAATCATTATACACTATCCATGATGCCAATTACACATTACGCCACACACCATGATGACAATTACATATTACGCCGCACACCATGATGACAATTACATATTACGCCGCACACCATGATGACAATTACATATTACGCCGCACACCATGATGACAATTACATATTACGCCGCACACCATGATGACAATTACATATTACGCCGCACAGCGTGATGACAAATACATATTAGGCCGCACACCGTGATGACAATTACATATTACGCTGCACACCGTGATGACAATTACATATTACGCTGCACACCGTGATGACAATTACGCATTATACCGCACACCATGATGCCCATTAGACCCCACACCGTGATGGCAATTACACAATACTCCCCACACACCGTAATGCCCATTACACATTATGCCCCACACGCCGCTGCCACACAACTGATGCCGATTACTAGTGCCAGATATGCCCCCACAGTGTCAGATATGCCACACATATATGCCTCCATAGTGCGAGGTATGCCCCCCAGCGCCAGATATGCTCCCACAGTGCCACACATATATACCCCCACAGTGCCACATATATGCCCCCACAGTGCCACACATATATACCCCCACAGTGCCACATATATGCCCCCACAATGCCACACATATATGCCCCCACAGTGCCACACATATATACCCCCACAGTGCCACATATATGCCCCCACAGTGCCACACATATATACCCCCACAGTGCCACATATATGCCCCCACAGTGCCACACATATATACCCCCACAGTGCCACATATATGCCCCCACAATGCCACACATATATGCCCCCACAGTGCCACATATATGCCCCCACAGTGCCACACATATGCCCCCACAGTGCCACAGATATGTGCAGTGACAAACATGCCGCCACAGTGCCAGACATATATGCCCCAACAGTGCCACATATATGCCCCCACAGTGCCACATATATGCCCCCACAGTGCCACACATATGCCCCCACAGTGCCACACATATGCGCAGTGACAAACATGCCGCCACAGTGCCACACATATATGCCCCCACAGTGCCACATATATGCCCCCACAGTGCCACATATATGCCCCCACAGTGCCACACATATGCCCCCACAGTGCCACATATATGTGCAGTGACAATCATGCCGCCACAGTGCCAGATATATATGCCCCAACAGTGCCAGAGATATATGCCCCCCCAGTGCCACACATATATACCCCAACAGTGCTACATATGCCCCCACAGTGCCACATATATGCCAAGTGACAAACATGCCCCCACAGTGCCAGACATATATACCCCAACAGTGTCAGACATATATGCCCCCCAGTGCCAGATATGCCCCCACAGTGCCACACATATATACCCCAACAGTGCCACATATGCCCACAGTGCCACATATATGCCCCCACAGTGCCACATATATGCCCCCACAGTGCCACTTATATGCCCAGTGACAGACATGCCCCCACAGTGCCAGACATATATGCGCCCCCAGTGCCAGAACATATTATCCCAGCAGCAGCACAACTCACCGTTGTTGTTGTTGCTGCTGCTGCCGGGGAGAGCAGAGTTCAGGTCTCCGGGTCCCCCGCCGCCTCCATCGCCGCTGCTGCTTTCCAGGGGAGGAAAGGGGAGGGGAGCGCATCACGCAGCGCGTCTCTCCTTCCCCTTCACTTCACTCTGTGATTGTGCCGACAGACAATCATATCTCGCGGGCTGGCTCCTGATTGGCTGCCGGCCCGCGAGTTCTGTCAGTGAGTGTCAGTGAGTGAAATAGTCAGGGGAAGGAGAGAGTGAGACGCGTGATGCGCTCCCCTCCGAACGATAGCTGCGGGGGCGGGGCACGGCAAGAGGAGGAAGGGGGGAGCTGCCAGGCGCCCATGCTATTTGACAGAGGCGGACAAGCTGTGCGGCGCCCGGGGCAGCTGCACGGCTTGTCCGCCTCTAGAAACGGCCCTGGATACAGTAGCCCTGTATTTGTGCTTGGTCCTGAGCTGTCTGCTTTACAGCATCTCTAAGGTTCGGACACAAGTCAGCCATCAAGAAGCAGGCTGCTGCCAGAATACAGATGGATTGGAATCGGCTCCCATGTGAAGGGAGTCAAATTTCATAAACAACAGTAACAGTGTTATTCTGCTGACAAATATTATAAAGGTTTCCTTTGCTCTACCTAATACCTTGTTTTGCAAGTATTTTGATTTGTCGTGCAAGTTTCGTTTGGCTTGTGACATGTGTAAATGCAACTTTCCTGTTTGTGTGTTGAGGTAGTCACATGGCCCCCCAACATTTCTTCATTCAATAAACATTAGGGGGGAGATTCTCTGAACTAAAAATGTGGTAAAACCCCCGTTATCGGGTTTTTACCGCATTTTGGGATGCTCTGCGCTTCCCCCGCTGGGTTACCGCGACGAGGGTGCATCGCCAGAAAATGTTGTCAAAATTTAGACCACTCCCCTTTCCCAGCAGGGGCGGATGTGTGGGAGGCACTGAAATCAGCAGCTGCTGGCTATCGCTTCTGTGGGCGACTCCCCCTCTAGCCCCTGCACCTTAGATATCACTTCTTGTTTATTATAAACATAGATTTTATGCCTAGTAAAAGAACCAATTAGAAGAACCTGTTTGCTCCTGCTTAGGAAGTATGCAAATTCTAACTATATGAAGCAATGGTTTTGAACCTATACTTATAAGTAGCTTCATGTACAGTATTTAAAATCTGCAGCCATGCACTAGTGCGATTTTCTGTGAAGTCTCCTGGGAGCCCTACACTATGATTTTGTACTTGAGTATTTATGTCGCATACGATACATCGCATGCGATTTATCAAGCAGCGACAAATTGCATGCAATTTGCGGGAGTGTCCAGTGAAATTAACTCATGAACACAACGTATGCCAGATATCGCGGGTACTAAAATCATTCCCAACATGCACATTTTTCGCCATCGGTTTCGATAACTCTTTGTGACAGCCATGGTGATCCCAGGCTCCGATGTGCACGGTTCCACGCATCTGATCGGAGGTAAATCACATACTGTATGACACATATGATTTGTCACTTTTCATTTATTCTCTACAGACATGAGTAAATAACTTTATGCTAGCCTAATGTTGTAGGAATGTTGTATGTGGAAGAGGAATTATTGGTCTTTCTTACTCTATATTGGAGGTTTTCTTTTGTGTAAACTGACATTACTTTTTATTATTACAAACTATTATAATCATAATCCCCCCTTCCTGCTCACTTCAATTGGAAAATTCAGTCTTGTGCAACTTCCATGAGAGTAGGTAAATACGTATGTATGGGGCCCATAAACAGAGCCAGTGCAAGGCCCCGGAGCGCCCCAGGTGAGTGGAGGAGCAGGGTCTCGCTTCACGGGGTGGGGGGAGTGTTGGCGAGCAGGCGGTGGCAGGAGATGGCCGCAGCATTGCTGCACGGTGGGGCGCGTGAGAGAGAGGGAGCAGCGTCTCGCTGTGGGGGGGGGGTTGAGATGCGGTGATGGCATTGATGCACGGGGGGGGGGGGGCTGGTGAAGAGAGATAGGGAGCCACTCACCTGATGGGGGGGCTGCTCCAAGTGGCAAATCCCTAAAGGTGCCTAGTGGTGGCGCATAAATAATTAGCAAAATCTGCTGGCCTGGTGGTCCTCATCATCATCATCATCATCATCAATAGTGCCCAATTGCTTTTGCAATTGGAAATGACATTCTCTGCTATCCCCTGCAGTTCCTTCTTTTTAAATCTAGGGAGTTCTTATCTTTTGTGGGCATTTCCCACACAAAAACTCTGGTGACTATGCCCATTAGACACTACTGCTTCATACTCATTTTATTTTCTACAGCTTATCCGCAGTTAACATAATGACATCTTTACAGGACCAAAAAGCTTTTTCATGCTAGTCAGATGCAAGCGCACAATAGATTTCCCCTAACGAGCTTGCACTAAAATATTCAGGGAACTCGGTTTTGAAAGAACATATTGACAACGAGCGTAACAAATGCCTTTATTTTTGTCATGTGCAATGTATGAATTTCTGTATATACTGTACAATACACCTGATACACTGCTGCACGCTAAGCAGCGGTTGTTCGCTGCTTAGCGAGTGTCTTAACGCCACCTGCCGAAGGCCCCCCCCCCCCTCACTGCCAAATCCTATGGGTTCTACGATTGCATGCGGCTGAAGGAAAGCGAAAAGATTTGATGGTCGCCGGCCATCGAAAGATTTCACTCCCCTTCGGAAATAAAAGTCTGTCTAAAGAGGGGGCGGCCATAAAACACTGGGCGTTCCCCTGCCTGCCCCCCCCCCTCCCCTACCCGTGCGATGCCTCAGCCATGCACATGCACATACAGTATGCGCTTATACGCGTGCGCAGAACCACACCATTGATCCCAGCAGCATATATTCCGGAGACCGATCACTATTGAGTCAAGCCCTAGGTGTGCTAGGAATGCTGTGCTTTGTATTTACCTCCTTTTCTGTATACTTTCATTGAATGGAACACCCCTGTAAAAGGTGGAGATGTACTGTATCAAGCTTCCAGAGTGTGGCCCATAGGAACCATTGAGTTAAGAGGTAGCATTTATATTGGTTGCAATGGGCAAATTCTCCAATGGTCGATGTATCTACTGGCCACACTTTTCACTGCTTGATACATGAACCCCAAAGTCTCTTTATATAGCATGTTAATGGAGTGATTGGGAGGGGGAGCGGCCATCTCCTTCCAGCTCCCACTGGGGGATTAATGCTTATTTCTGACACTTCTTTTTTTTTTTGGAAGCTCTTTAATTTTACTTTCGAATGATGGTTATTTTTTATCACCCTGAGGGAATTCAGATACAATTTATCATATGACCCCCTATGGAGTGTCATACAAGGATGTAATCTTTCTTACCTTTCTCTTTAGTGATCATTATCTGATAAAAAATAATAAATATTGTTCTGGATTTTTTATGACTAAACTAGTAACCAAAACAATGTCCAATAATACAAGACAAATACTGTACATCATAGAAACATGTATTATTGGACATTGTTTTGGTTACTAGTTTAGTCATAAAAATCCAGAACGATATTTATTATATTTTCTCCATGTCAATTGGTTTACAGTATGGTGTTTTGTTTCATGTTAAAGAAATGCTATGAAATAATAAGGCTTGAGAATTTGGGTATGAATCAAAGGATAGGTCGCGTCTACTCAACAGTCAAAAGGTCTTGGCAAAAGGTCAACGTGCACAGAGTCGAAGATGCCGAAAGATCGACACAAGCAAAAAGTCGATGTGAAAAAGTTGGCACATTCCCATGAATGCTCAGGTCAACATGCATTTTTCATGTTTTTCTATGTCAAGGTCAACAGCTGAGTACGTGGACCCCCGATTAGTGTAGCGCTTCACTTGCATGCTTAGAACAAGTATGTAGGAAAAAGTAAATAAAATAGCGAAAAACTCAGAACCTTTTAGTGTATCGACCACTTGCCTCTTTCGTCCTTTTGCCAGCTTCGACCTGATGCATGTCAACCTCTTGTCAATTTTGAAACTTGAGCATGTCGACTTTTTGTTCTCAACCTATTGATTGTCAACCTAAGCAACCTAAGCAGGGCCTTCCTACCACTATATGTCTGTCTGCGATTACCCAGTTTGTCTGATCACTGTTGAATACAATGGTAAAGGGCTATTTCTCTATGGCGTGCTAATACTTGGATATTAAATGAATCCATGTCTGTCTTAATTCAATGTTTAACCACTAGAAATATTGGGAAAAGCTGCACCTGGAATATATTTTAAAACCACAATGGCCAACTGGTGTGACTGTATTCGTCTTGCTGATTGTACAGCAGTAATTATACAGTACGCTGCTAAATCTCTGAAGCATAACTAACTGCAAAAATGTATTTAGAATTCATTGTCCCGTAAACTGGGATGAACTTTTAGATGTTTCTTCTGTTTACCAGAAAATCATTGATTACTCAGGAAGCAAAAATATTCATTTATGTATTTGGTTACTTGACTACATAGAAAATCCATTTTTCTGTCCAAGTAAATGTCATTGCTTATGTATTGACTGACCTGTTTACTACAATCCATGGTCACTGATAAAAAGTATTGTAGGATATTTTAAAAATGTCTGGAAAAGAAAATAGTGTACAATCATACATGGGCTGTATCGAAGAGCACTGATTCATTCCTTGTGGGCAGCCAAAACTACCTTCCTCCTACCAGCCACCACATAGTCAACTCTTCCATGAGTTGTTGATGAAATGACTCCATGCTTTTCTACATCTATGGGCCTAATTCAGTCCTGATTCCTGGGCTGCTAATTTCTAGGGATGTGCACCAGCCAATTTTAGGGGGACATTTACTAAAGCAAAATCGTAAAAAATAGGTGTATTCATATACAGAAATACACCTATTTTTTACACATTCGTATTTTCGTGATTTATTATCCCGAAAATACGCCTATTCGTATTGATGGCACATTCGTATTTGTAAGTACAAATACGAATGTATACGCCATTGATAGGGATCACCATTCAAAACAATGGTGATTCCTAATTTGCTAAGCGGAAATACGGCCGCTAATTAGCGTAAAATGGCCGCTAATTGCCGGCCAAATTCGCCAGGAAAATAGACTTAATTTCCTGGCATATTTGGCTTTAGCCTGCAAATTCGGCTCCTGATTGGCCACTAGGCGGCCGATAGAATCATTCGGGGGAGAGGTGCTAAAGATGAAACTTCAGTGGTTCTCCAGTGTAAATGGTCACAGGACTTGCGTTTTGTTATTTTTTTAATATCCCGGGACTACGGCGGAACCAAGAGGACCGATCTTCGCCGGAGGACCTTGGTAAGTAGAATTTTCTTCCACAGGATACCAGTTATTGCGGAAGCCTTTCCTCCAACGGCATTTACAGTTCCGTACCCAATAGTGAGGATCACTACCTAACAAAAAGAGGAGCTTATTGAACAACAAGGTTGCATATGAACCGGTAAAGTGCACTTACCTGTGACCCCAGTTCTTGTCTGGGCCAATCTCCACACCCTTGGTTCCAATCCTGTGGCGTGAATATTTTACTTTTCCCAATTTATGTATTTTATTGTATTTTTTCATTGTATTTGTTTTTATGTGGTCATATATATATATATATATATATATATATATATATATATATATATATATATATATATATATATATATATATATATATTATATATATATATATATATATATAGAAAGTAAAAATATACCATTGTGCCAAACTCTTCCAAGGACAGTCTTCAATTGACAGATGACATAGCTAGGGAGAGCCTCACAGCTGAATGCAGCATGGCTGCCACCACATACTATTGCTGCCGGCATCGACACGTGTCTACAGTATGTCGATGAGGCCTCCCCCCCACATACACAGGTGTTGTTGCTGGGTAGACTCCTTGTGTAACGTGTACCTTCTTTAGAGTACAGCAGCTAGGTGGGGATTTAGATCAGCAAAAATGTCAGTCAGGTTTCGGAGCAAGTTATGTTACAATTGCTGTTTGCTTGCTCACTTGTCCAGAGGGAGGATTTGTTTTGCTATTATATTAGCAATTAAAGCATACAGTTTTTCTCTTAAAATACACCTAGTGTCTTTAAGAGGTGTTTTAGTACAGGTGTGTCTTGCTTTGGATGAGGCGTCACGCAGGGAGTACAGGACCTGCAAGACATGTACAAATATTCATCTTGTAAACAAGTTTATAAATTCCACACCAAAGTGACTGTGACATAAAAGTGCATGACTGGCATAGCAATACTCTAAGAAGGAATAATAATAATAACGTTTTTACAGGTTAGACACCCACCGTGGTGATAAACTACACAAACCCCAACACACCTAGACACAAAAGGAACACATCTCGCTCATGCCAGGAATCTGGCCTGGCAGCTGTCTGTTGCAGAGAACACAGCAGTGTAATGTCTGATGTTCCGGGACTGTAATCTGTGGTCTGCAACATGTGTGACAGCTGCAGACGCTACAAATAGCTTTTTGCTGCATAACCATATATTCTTTGTATACAGGACAGGACGAGCCATACTGGTTCAGCTGCTACAAAATAACACATTATTCTCAGTTATGACAGTGTTATTCTACAGCTGAACCAATAACTGCAAAGTAGATTACAAACCCATTCTTTCATGGTTATTCCGCTCAAAAACCATAATGGGGCAACCACATAGCTTTGGGTCCAATAGTCTGAGTTTAGACTTCCCGTTCCGGTGTAATATTTCAGAACAGTTAGTATTTATTTATTAACAGTTTCTTATATAGCGCATATATATTCTGCAGCGCTTTATTATAGTTGACCTTTCACATCAGTCCCTGCCCCAGTGGAGCTTGCAATCTATATTCCCTACCGCATGTACACACACACACACACACACACAAGCATTCTAGGGTTAATTTTGTTAAGAGCCGATTAGCCTACCAGTATATTTTTTGGATGGAAACCGGAGTACCCGGAGGAAACCCACGCAAGTACAGGGAGAGTATACAAACTCTGCACAGTTGGAATTGAACCCATGACCTCAGTGCTGTGAGGCAGTAATGTTAACCATTACACCATCCATACCGCCCCATTATTTATATTATATTAGGGCATGAATCACACTTACTCTGAATCGTAATCTAAATTAGTAGTATTTTCTTCATTGGTTTTCTCTGTTTCCAAAGCCTTCATCATGAAGGTGTTTTTTTTTATATATTTCTGACCACAACACATTTAACTATATTTAAAAAATTGGGACTTTAACCCATAAGCTGCCACAAGTAGGACATTTATGTCTTCATCTTTTGGAGACAGGTTACACTGAGAATTTCATAATGCCATGGGATTTCCATTATCCATTATCCAATGTGGAAGCTGTATATAGTCAGTGACAGGTTACCAAATAAAGCCGCTTAGGCGTCAGCCTATGGGCCCCACACCTTTAAGGGGTTTCACAACGGAACAAAATATTATTGAAAATTACAATCAAGCTCTCTCAAATTGTTACGGGATACAGTCATTGGGTCGACATGGGTCTAGGTCAACATGGGTTTAGGTCGACAGGTCATTAGATCGACACAAGCATTAGGTCGACAGTGTCTAGGATGACAGTCAAAAGGTCGACATGGGGTTTTTCACAGTTTTTTGAGCCAACAGGCGGTATTTCATGCCCTACCATCCACTAGGGTGTGGTGGGAGAATGAAATAGCCAAGCGCAGTGAGGCACTGTGCCCGAAGCATCACGAGCGAAGTGAGCTGGGAACTGTGTACATGTTGACTGTGTCGACATTCGGATAAAAAACAGTGAAAAAAACCATGTCGACCTTTTGACTGTCGACCTAGACACTGTCGACCTAATGCTTGTGTCGACCTAATGATCTGTTGACCTAAACGACTGTCAACCTAATGCTTGTGTTGACCTATTGACCTGTTGACCTAAACCCATGTCGATCTAGACCCATGTCGACCTTGTCCCATGTCGACCTAGAACCATGTCCACCCAATGACCGTATCCCGTAACAATTTAAGAGAGCGGTGTTGACCTAAAGCTTGTCTACCAACATGCTGTAGACCAAACAATCCCAACCCTTAACAACTTAAAGTAAATAAACCATAGACATCAAATTCCCATTACAGTTCCCAGATCATACTGGCGGTTGTTGAAATGAAATCGTATTAGGAAATTATTTTCGAGGCAAACACTGAGGTTTTGACACGTATTAAAAGAGGGGGCCAAGATTTTGACTGCCTAGGGCAGGGGGTCCCAATCTTTTTCTAATCACGGCACCCTAGAGTATCAGAATTTTTCCAAGGCACCAAAATATATATATATTAAGTAGATTGTGTTTATATGCGCTTCTTAGGTTCAGTCATGTGGTAAAGGGCAGGATTTGCTTCTGATTGTACACATTTTATGATTGGCAGCCACCAGCACTGGTTTTGTCCAAAAATAATTGATCATAAATAATTTGAATTGGACTTGGACGACCAACACGAGGCACCCCTGCAAGTGTCCCGAGGCACCCCAGGGAGCCTAGGCGCACAGTTTGGGAACCACTGGCCTAGGGGCTTCTGAAAGGTTTAATCCAGCACTGTATACAGTGATCATATGGTGAGTAATACCCCTTTTACACCGCTGAAAAATCCGGGTCAGCGGCGGGTCAGACCAGGATCTTCGGCGGTGTAAATCCCTAACGCTGTGTCCCTTTACACGGGACTTCTACCCAGGTCCTGACCTGGGTAGAACACGGCTAGGACCTGGGTAGAGGGCGGTGTAAATGGGAACGCCGGGTCGGATGACCCGGCTCCTATTTACATGAATGGGGAACGTCCAACCTGCGGACCGCAGCGTCCGCAGGTTGGACGGGTTGTCAGCCTGACACTGACATCCGGCGCTGCTGTCTGCTATACCCTGCAGACAGCAGCGGCGGCGGGGGAGGGAGGTGAACGGATGCCTGTGTGCGGCATCCATTCACCTCCTGTGCGACGGCGGGGGGGGGGGGCGCGCGGTGACTGGGGGCAGCCTAGCAGCTTACCTTAGTGCTGGGCTGCCCCCAGCAGCGTTCCGGGTACGGCGGCTGCGGTGATTGGCGCTTGGAGATGACATCATCCTGTCATCTCCAAGCACCGGGAGGGGAGGGGGGGGGGGTGCGGGCCGGGCTGTCCGCCCAGTGTAAATTGCACTAAACGCCGGGTCGCACCCGGCTTGAACCTGGGTCTAAAAAAGCCGGGTACGACCCGGCGTTTTGGTGTAAAAGGGGTAAAATTGACGTATCAGTTTCTGGTAGCCAAGACTCCATACAGCAGACAGCGACACCCCAGGCAGGGAAGAGGAACTGCATGGGTTTTCAAAGATAGCGGGTGCTAGAATGAATACTAAAAATAATTATAATATAATGCCTTATCAGTAAGCTCGCTTATACAGCAGTCTTAGCTGACATTGTAGTCACAAATGAGTGCTCTACAAAACCCAATAAAACATCAGTTAAATGAAGTGTAATGTCACACAGTAGATGTCCCCACAATATATCATCTGTGCAGCAGATAAGGCTTATTAAAGTAAGTGAAAAAGCACAAAAGATAGGAACACTGGCTGACAAGCAACAGACATTTACTGGTACAATATGGAAGTAAACGGAGGTACAGCTTGCTTAGAGGCACCCAGTGTCTTGGATGAAGGCTGTGGGAGTACACAGCAGATGTCAGCATGACTCTCCAAGTACAAGCCCACAGTATCCTCCTTCCATCAATCTGGGGATGAAGAAGGCGGCTCTCATTCTTTCCACAGGGAAATAACTTCAGTTAAGTCTAACGCAATTACATGTTATTATAACCGGTGCCTCCCTCAGAACACTGTATATTTTATATATTAGTTGAGAAAGAGGCAGATTCAAACCTGCATGCAGGATTCCGAATTTGGGATACGGTCACTAGGCCTACAAGCATTAGGTCAACACTACTAGGTCGACATGGGTTAGATCGACATGGTCATTAGATCGACACAAGCATTAGGTCGACATGGAAAAGTGTGCCAAGCGTATCGAGCCATGCCATGCTTTTCGGTGTCCATGTCGACTGTGTCGTCATTCGGAACAAAAAGAGTGAAAACACACGTCGACCTAATGCATGTGTTGACCTAATGACCCTGTCGACCTAACGGATGTCAATTTAGTTCATGTCTATCCAATGATCCATACCCCCTAAAGCGCAGGTCCAGGGCACGGCTACGAGTGCCTTTGGCAAATTTCTCCCTTGCTGAGGAGCTCATAGCCTTACTTACAGGTGGGGGGCGTTCCACGGTGGGAATGCCCATATAAACGCTGGGCGGGTCCTTCGGAAAGTAGGCATTCCCCTGCCTGCTCAGGGCTGGCTAAGCTTTTCTCCTCTGTGCGGACGTTAGTGAACACATCTGTTCACAGCCCGTCACAAGGGCTCGGACGGTGGGGGTGGTGCATTCGGTGGGGTGCCAAAAAACAGCTTGCTGGGCTCAGAACTCAGGCAGCCCAGTGAGAAGGTCTGAATCGGGCCCAAAAATGCACGTGCATCGCTTATTTATATATATATTATGTTGATGTGAAATGGGTACGTAAATAATTACTCAGTGCTGCAATGGCCGTGGGCCCGGGGGTCAGGGCCCTCGCTCCCAACAGCCAGACCTTCCTGCGTTTTTGTCCGGAACTCCCAGAAAATGCTGGGAACCACCCACAAACGCCTGCCAGCTGCCGATTAGCGAGCGTCTGGCCTGCGATCACAGGTCGTTGCTGGCTTTGGCCACACGGAGATCTTATGCATGCACACTGCATGCTCGCTGATTTACAGCCAACCGGAGTTAATTGCCAGGGCTTCAAATTTGCAGCTCTGCAAACAGGGCTGAATTGGGCCACATGGACCGTGTTTACTGGCATGGCTCGTCTTTGGTCTGCGCATGCACATTGTCACCAATGCACATGTGCAGGCTCCGGTAGCGAGCGCCTTCAGCTAAGTTTCTATTCATTGAGGCACTAGCAGCCTGAGTGACAGGGAAGGGGCATACGCTGGGGTTCGTCCAGCGTTTCATGAGCGGTGGGGGGGGGGTGGGAGACGGATGACGTCAGCATAGAGTGGGAATTTGGGCGGTGGGGTGGTGCGTTCGGCGGAGCGGTGTTTACCTTCTCGTTAGGCAGCCTAGCGAGCAGGGCCTGAATAAGGAATGCTGTCTTTTCTCCGGTCTTCTCTCACAGAGGAGACCATAACAGTGGGTAGAATGTAGCTGATCTCGCAGACAATGTCTAGGTCAGCAGTCAATAGGCTGACCCCAAAAGATCACCATACACAAGGTAAACACTACAAAAAGTCGACATGCACAAAGTCAACATTGACAAAGTTGGCAGTGACTAAATATCGACACATGAAAAGGTTGACATGTTTTTCATGATTTTTTGGAGTCACTGCGACACCTGAGCACATGGATGGTAAAGCATGGAAAACGTTTTAACTAAATGGAAAAAAATCATGAAAAACTCATGTTGACCTTTTGCTTGAGTTGACCTTGTGTCAATGTGCGACGTTGTGTATGCCGACCTTTTGTCAATGTGCATGTCGATCTTTTGACTATCCACCTAAAAATTATTTGTCAGCCAACCAGATACTCTGTGTGTAAGCATGTTTGCGTGTAACCCTGAACATGAACAGCAGCCTACCCCTAACCATAACATTAGCTGTCTGAATTATGGCTGTCAACATTTACAATGTCAACTTTATGATGGCACACCTTAAACTTGGATAAATCTTGGAAAAGATATGACTGAACATACACAGGTATGCTTTATTTTATATTCTTTCTCTAGCACTACACATTTTAATCTCTAGCTTCTGCTACTTTCTTATTAACACACCTCTAGCCTAGTTTTTTCACTTGTGTGCTGCCCTGGGGTGACTTGCTTATGCTGGCCTTTTTGGGGTTCCGCGCCCCAGATCCAAACTTAGTATTAGGGACCCACCAGAAATGAGGTTACCGTGAAGCTGGTTGGTGGGCAAATATTTCTTGGCCAATTGATATACCAAGAACCTCTGTTATTGATTGATGGATTAATAATATGGAGTGTGCATCTGCACCACATGTTATGCTTTATTTTATGCCTGCTTTATTTTTTAATATTTAGGGAAACACCCTATCCTATATGAGTATACAGTAGCTTGTGTGCCTATTATATCCTTGTACCTGGATATAAAATTATGGGGCAGATTTATTAAGCCTGGTGAAGTGATAAAGTGACCAGTGAGAAAGCACCAGCCAATCAGCTCCTTAACTGTCATTTTTCAAACCCAGTCTGTAACATGACAGTTAGGGGCTGCGTTATCATCAGCCACTTTAGCACTTCACCAGGCTTACTAAATCTGCCCAAACTGCTCTCAAAAGCCCACGACCCCCATCACATACACCAAACAGAAAGAAAATATATTTACATTTTCCATCCATTTTATCTCCTAGCCCACAAGATCACAACCTTTGCCAATGTGACTGTTGCTATGAACACAATAATGCGGAGACCCTCCGTTAAGCAGTGGTGTAGCTACATATGTGTCAGACCCTGCGGCGGCTTGTGTGAGTGGCGCCAGTGGGGTCTGTGGTGGGCACCGCTGGCTGAACTCACAGACGACCCAGGCAGCAGTGAGCTCTGAGCTGGTCCCGCCCTGTACATATCTAATGAGCGGGGACCCAGTGCAGTGCACATTGAATGAGCAGGTCACCGCCCCATGCACATGTAATGAGCGTGCCCCGCTCAGGGGAGGGACCCGTTAATTAAATATGCACTGCGCTGGGTCCCTGCTCATTAGATATGCACGGAGCGGGACCAGCTCCGCGCTCATTGCTTCCAGGGTCGCCTGTCAGCTCAGCCAGCGGCGCCCGTAGTCCATCGCCTCGCCCCTCTTGAGGGGGGGGGGGGGGCGGCGCCTGGAATTATGTTTGGCTGGGGGGAGAAAAATTTCTAGCTACGCCACTGCCGTTAAGGTCCATGTAAGGTCAGATTTGTGACTACTGCAAATAATGGGGATCCCGGATCAGTAATGCATTATTCATTTATTATTTACTTAAAAGCAGCAAACATTGAATATAACCTGTTGCAATTTAATCTTGTGTAAATAATTTGCAGAAAACAGAATTAAATATTAGTTTGAAATTGCTGAGATATTCCCTTCCTGTTTCAGCTTTGTTCTGCTTCTCAGTTTTATTTTATGATAATTTAAAAATAAGGTTTTTGTTTTAGTTTAATGAAAAGATCTTAGTTTTATGTGTTTTTCAGTTTCATGTGGGTGCAATACAAAGGCATTTTGTGAATCATAGAAGACAGAACAATGTATTGAGGTTTAAGCGGCTTTAAAGAGCATTGTGTGGATTACAAGGCAATGGCATTTAGCTGTTCTAACAAAGGGCGGCAATGCATTTGGCAGTAGTTCCAGCAGTAGCCGCAGACACTATCTTCAACTTAGTTTTTATGCAAACATATGGGCATTTCTCTCACACTCATGGCTTAAAGTAAACTTTGTCCTGTGCGTACATTGATTTTATCTACTAAGGCAGGAATTTTTGTCCTTGGCTTATAAACAGTAAACTGAAATCTGCGAAACGTGTGCATTGCCGCTTCGCCCCCCTCCACCCACCCCCACCCGCACCCCCCACCCCCCCCCCCCCCCCCACCCCCCCACGCACAGTAAGCCACAATAAAACTAGAGTTCATCTTACTATGGATGTAAAGTAAATATGTTCGTTAAGGTTTTCCTTTTGGCCTAAAAATACATTATTGTGGAATATATGTCATTGTAACATACATGGGGGCAGAATTATATAAGCCTGTGCAGCGCCCCTCACCTCTTTTCTGGCATGCGCACCCCTCCATGATTCCAGGGTAACAATAGGGATCCCTAAAGTTGCACATTGTACACATTGGATGATACATATGTATTGGTGGCCAATTTTCCTTGAACATTCCTGGATGAAAGATACAAGAAAAAAGTTTGGTACCGTGTTAGCCAGTTGATAAGAAAAGTTTTATTGTTCCTCAGTGAGAAAAACAAAATAGCAATCTAGCAAATATGATACCTTTTAATGGCTAACAAAAATAAATGTTGTTAAAATGCAAGCTTTCGAGACTTCTTAGGTCTCTTCCTCAGGCATGGTATAACAAGGTGTGTGAAGAACCACATATATATACACAGCAGAGTAGGAACAAGATGTGATAGATGGACATTCTTAAGATCAAAACAAAACAAAATAACAGAATGAGCTTGTAAATTGAGTTCTTAATTAGTTTGTAGATAAGTAGTGTGAAAGTTTTATTGTCTCTAAGTTGATGACAGACCAGAGTTAGAGCTCCGATGCCCTCACTTTCTCTGGGCCAGATTCCTCAGATGTTGTAGTGGGCCATAAATCCCTCGGATAGATTCAGTCCTGTGTTAAGGGTGTCAAACGTTGTCATTAATTTGTATTCCCAGACCCTCCTGTCTCTTTGTGATTTGAAATTTCCTTTTAGTATAATCACTTTAATATGATCCTGATTGTGTCCTGGGCTGCAGAAATGTTTGGCCACAGGAAAGTGTGTCTTTTTTTCCTTTATTGTGTGGCGATGGGACCTCATCCTTGCCTTAAGTTTTTGTCCTGTTTCTCCAACATACAGACCCCCAATAGGACATTTGGTGCACAGAATCAGGTACACTACATTGGTAGTAGAACATGTGAATGTCCCTGGGATCTTATAGTCCTGTTGTGTGTTGGGGATCCGTACACTGTCTGTAGTGAGGATATGGGCACAGGTTTTGCAGCTCCTTACATTGCAGGGATAGGTTCCTCTTTGTGTAATGGATGGCAGTGAACTTCGGATTATAATATTTTTCAGGTTTGCAGGTTGTCGGTAACATAGTAGTGGAGGGTCTGGGAATATTGTTTTCAGGCGGTCATCTTTGTGTATGATGTGATAATCTGATCGTTGATTGATGTGGGATGATATCCCTGATTTAAAAAGGTCCCTTTAAGTTGTTTTAAGTGGACATCTCTATCTGCTGGGCTGGAGCAGATGCGATGATATCTGATGGCCTGGCTGTAGACAATGGATTTTTTGATGTGTTTCGGGTGGAAGCTGTCCCATCTGAGGTATGAAGGCCGATCCACGGGTTTTCGGTATAGGGTTGTCTGTTATACCGAAAACCCGTGGATCGGCCTTCATACCTCAGATGGGACAGCTTCCACCCGAAACACATCAAAAAATCCATTGTCTACAGCCAGGCCATCAGATATCATCGCATCTGCTCCAGCCCAGCAGATAGAGATGTCCACTTAAAACAACTTAAAGGGACCTTTTTAAATCAGGGATATCATCCCACATCAATCAACGATCAGATTATCAGAGCCATCAGGATACCCAGAAATCAACTTCTCCAATATAAAGAAAGAGAAAGAAACAACCGTGTACCCCTGGTAGTCACCTACAACCCACAGCTTGAGGTGCTAAGAAAAACTGCAAAAAAACTACATCACATCATACACAAAGATGACCGCCTGAAAACAATATTCCCAGACCCTCCACTACTATGTTACCGACAACCTGCAAACCTGAAAAATATTATAATCCGAAGTTCACTGCCATCCATTACACAAAGAGGAACCTATCCCTGCAATGTAAGGAGCTGCAAAACCTGTGCCCATATCCTCACTACAGACAGTGTACGGATCCCCAACACACAACAGGACTATAAGATCCCAGGGACATTCACATGTTCTACTACCAATGTAGTGTACCTGATTCTGTGCACCAAATGTCCTATTGGGGGTCTGTATGTTGGAGAAACAGGACAAAAACTTAAGGCAAGGATGAGGTCCCATCGCCACACAATAAAGGAAAAAAAGACACACTTTCCTGTGGCCAAACATTTCTGCAGCCCAGGACACAATCAGGATCATATTAAAGTGATTATACTAAAAGGAAATTTCAAATCACAAAGAGACAGGAGGGTCTGGGAATACAAATTAATGACAACGTTTGACACCCTTAACACAGGACTGAATCTATCCGAGGGATTTATGGCCCACTACAACATCTGAGGAATCTGGCCCAGAGAAAGTGAGGGCATCGGAGCTCTAACTCTGGTCTGTCATCAACTTAGAGACAATAAAACTTTCACACTACTTATCTACAAACTAATTAAGAACTCAATTTACAAGCTCATTCTGTTATTTTGTTTTGTTTTGATCTTAAGAATGTCCATCTATCACATCTTGTTCCTACTCTGCTGTGTATATATATGTGGTTCTTCACACACCTTGTTATACCATGCCTGAGGAAGAGACCTAAGAAGTCTCGAAAGCTTGCATTTTAACAACATTTATTTTTGTTAGCCATTAAAAGGTATCATATTTGCTAGATTGCTATTTTGTTTTTCTCACTGAGGAACAATAAAACTTTTCTGGATGAAAGATGTGGTGCATACACGCTGAACGATTTGACGATCTACCTACAATCTATAGACTTTTTTTATCCAAATTGAGCTGCCTGCACATTCGATGAACAACCTTGATGAACAAGCAGCAGGACCCTGCATGATCATTTGTCATTCATCGTTCATGCATACACATGGACGAGTTTTTGACCAATATCGTTCAGAAGAACCCTTCTGAACAATATTGGTAAAAAAAAATATCATTCTAGTGTGTATGTGCCTATAGGGGGGTATTCAATCCCGGGTCATGACTGTTGGTAAATCCCGGGGTATTCAATTCCGGGTCATGACTGTTGGTAAATCCCGACAGCCGTGACCCTGGCCCGTTTTCATTTTACCCTGCTGCATATCATGTGGGATTCAATGTACCACCTGCTGATCGACAAAAAGGGGGCGTGTCCGCTTAAATTGCCATGGATTTTCGAGATACAGCCATGATCGCAACAATCCATGGCCGTTCTCTACAAAACGGGCCCAACTGCTTTTAAAGTCAGGCCCCTTCTGTTGATCTGCCTCTTTAATGCTGTCAGGAAAGACAGCATTGAATAGGCGCCCGTCGCTATTTACCCCGTCGGAATTAGCGGCAGTGATTGAATATCCACCTAGGACTAGTATCGCTTAAATAATAAAAAAATAAATAAAAATAAAAATTATTTTAAGCCAAAAAAAACCAGGGCCGGTTCTACTGCTAAGCATTTTTATGTTTCAGTTCGCCGGGTCGACCCAGGTCGTGTGAAAGCACCAAATTGAATAACATGGGTCGACCAACCCGGCAATTCACCCAGGTTATATAAGAAAAAGAATACATAGAACACACTGGAAACAATGTATATATTAAACAATAAAATATTTATTAAACTAAAAATATACACACTGGCCAGTGATATAAAAATTACAAAACACACACTTTTTATAGATACAGGTATCCCTTATCCAAAATGCTCGGGACCAGGAGAATTTTGGATAACGGATTATTCCGTATTTCAGAATATTTTAATATTTCAATGATGTATCTTGAGGTATCTTGCATTTATGTTGTACATATACATCAAACACATGAAATAAACACAAATATATTTTATTTGTGCATAAAACAAGGTTTCAAAACATGAAACAAAGTTTGTGTACAATCTCAGGCACTGAATTGAAATGCCAAGCAATCATTGTCTTGCACATATATAGTGCCAGTTACATGTCATGTCCCCAGTAATGCTGTTACAGATGTCCCCAGTAAGTATTTATCAAAAAAAAAAAAATTGTTCACTTTCTGGAATGTATGGTTTTCAGAATAATTCAGATACGGGATACTCAACCTGTAATACAATAAAAAAATCAATATTTATAAAGAAAAACTTCCTACAACAGACAGTAGACCAGTAGGGTTAATCTTACATTGTTAATAGGGTTATGCTTTTCTTGATTTGAAACAAGTTCTTAATTTAACCCTAATTAGGTGTTAGTTATTATCCAACAAAATTTTGATTATATAAGAAGTGTGAAACCTGGGTCACCCTTTGTATAATGGGTGACCCTGATTTAATATGAATCCTGGGTCCGATCCGGTTTAGCAATCTGAAAGCCTCATTAGGCAGCTGCCCCTGAGTGTGACTGTGGCCAAATTAGAGATTACTCTGAGAGAGGCATCCTAGATGAACTTGATGCAAATAGTAGACGATGAACTTCAAAATTGCCACCTCCCCACATTCACCTGAGGCTCTGGAAAGTTGGTATTGGTGTGTGGGTGGTTGTGGGAGCAGTAAGTGAAAAATTTTGCCTCAGTTCCCCAAAAACTTGCCCTATATTCAGCACTTTAACACAAGCAAATATTTGTTTTGTGTCACTGTAATCTAAGCGATTTCAGCAATGTCACAATAAATAGTGTCAAATGTTTGAATTCTCCTCTAGGCCAACTAATTACTAATGTCTGCAACGTGGGAATGGTCTGTGCATCTCCTACCTGAGATGCACAGAATGTGTTAACATTGGCGTTTCACATTACACAACTACTGTGTCACTGTGGGCCTTATTCTAGTTAATTCTTTCTGACAAAATCCCCATACACGTTCCTTTCGCAGGCGGTCCATTTCGTACATTGAGATACTCATCGTCCAGTACAAAAAGTATGTGCTGCACATACTTTTTGTACTAGGTTTTCATCGCATTGCATCCACAAGGCATGCGATGCGATGTGTACTATTTAAGTACAAATTGTACGCCCACAACGGAGCGTATATGGGGACCTTTAGATGGACAAAACCATGTGCACTGCAGGGGGGCAGATGTAAAATGTGCAGAGAGAAATAGATTCGGGTGAGTTATTTTGTTTCTGTGCAGGGTAAATACTGACTGCTTTATTTTTACACTGCAATATAGATCTCACTTTGAAGTAAAACCCCACCCAAATCTAATTCTCTCTGCACAAGTAACACCTGCCCCACCTGCAGTGCACATGGTTTTGTCCATCTAAGAAGGATTTTGTCAGAAAGAGTGAACTAGAATAACCCCCTGTGTCTTTGCTTTTAAATTCTATATAATTTTGCATCTAGTATATGGTGCATCTCTGCCAGTGCCTGCATATGGTGACAGGGTTATTTGCATCCCAGGAGTATGGCGGCTGAAGTTAGCGCTCCATTCCTTTCTCTAACTGGGTTTTGTCTAGAGTGAGTTATAGCCTCTGCGTGGAGGCATTGGAAACACATGTGTTCTCCCCTTTACCATGGTAACGTTTGTTCACCGGCGAACCAAAGCTATAGGAAGCAGCAAGCACTGATTGATTGGCTCTACAATGCGTGATGTTGGAACACCGGAGATTGCAGAATAGCCTGTAAGTTCTAGCTCCATAGGAGTTTGGAAGCAATAAAGACTTAAGTCACTGTGTCTGCATTACAGAACTTAACGAGCATGAAATGAACATGTCGCATTAATAAGAGCCACTGACTTTTATACAGCACCAGGTTACCAAGCCATTTGTTCTTAATGGCAGGAATATTCCCAATCAGTGCTATGGGGACAACTATTGCAGGGCTGTAAAAAAAAGGTGCTCAGAGGAAGTCATTGTACTGTGTCGTGTTGTCATGGTGCGGAATAGAAAAGGGAACTCTTCTGTCACATAAGTGTTACTAAATTGCTGGATATTGTTTGTGTGCTTAGATATAGAGGGGCAGATGTACTAAGCCGTGGAGAGATAATGGAGGGTACTCAATATCATTTCCAACAGTAGGTATTCAGTGTTCCGACAATCGGAATGGCCGCGGATTGTTGAAAATGGCCACGGATTAGACAATCTAGCAGATGTTTTCAACAATGAAGATTCGACTTTTGACTGACTATCGGAAAATCGGCACACATCTAATACGCCCATTAAAGTACCGGCCAATTAGCTCCTAACTGTCATGTTACATGCTGTGTTTGAAAAAATGACAGGAGTTGATTGGCTTTCACTTTATCACTCCCCAGGAGGGCCCGATGTATCAAGTTTAAAAAAGTGATACAATGGAGAGTGATTTAAAAAACCTAGCTAATTGGCTCCTAACTGTCATCATACAGACTGAGTTTGAACAATGACATTTATGCGCTGATTGGCTGCTTTTTTATCCCTCTCCATTGTATCATTTTTTTAAGCTTGTTACATCTGGCCCAAAGTGAGAGAATGATGCAACATAACCATGCTGATAAACTTATATGCTTTTCTGAATAATTAAAGTTAAGAATAAACCATGCAAGGCACCAGCTATATGACATGTAATTGTTGTAAGACAGAGGGAGCAGATGAGCATCCACCAGTCGCCTGGAGTCAGCTCCTGGCTGGGAGACCCGTGCCGTTAAAGCCTTCATAATCAGAGAAATTATAGTAAGGTCAGAAAGGTCCCGGCCTCAGCTTACAATAAAACAAAATAAGCACCAGGGATAGCGCAACAGAAGCCCTGGAGCTGTCAGTTACATAAAGGTCCTTATTCTGGTTGACTCACAAAGCTTCAAATTTTCACAGCTTTGCGAGTCCACCAAATGCCGCCTACACGGCCGCCCCCTCACACGCTGATATTCCCCACACGCATGCAAATAGATCCATTCGCAGCTTGCATGCGGGGAGGAAATACATCGATATTCGCCGACCATCGAATGATTTCTACAGCACTCGCACATGTACCACAAATGCTATGTTCAGTACATTATAATATTTATACAAGTCTTCTCATCCTGAAAAGCAGAATTCCCATTCTTAATACATGACGCAGGCTAGACATAGCAAGAATTTACATTATTAATCAATGAAAGCTTCTCTTCAGCCGACCTCAGGAAAACTGGAGGGCATGAGATGAGTCCTGGACAGTTTTTATTTTATTGTGTTGTATTTCCTAGGAATGTATCTATGAGGAATGAGACATGGTAAAGCATTTCTGCTGGCTCACAATGCCCCCTCTGTACTGTACAGTGGGCCCACTTCTGTAATTAGACACAGGAAGTTCCATAGAACTGCATACAGTATGATAGGGGCAGTGTGTGTGTGTGTGTGGGGGGGGGGGGGGGGGGTTGTACTTCTGTGCACAAGATACTGTAAATCTCTGTGCCTATGATGATTGGTATAACTATATACAAATGGGCATAACATTGCAAATTCCCTTACTGTAAATCAGCCGTAGATGTGCTCAGATCTCTGCCTGTATTCAGGTTTGGCTGCTTTCTGACTGTCTCCCAGTACCCATCCATTGAATTGAGATAGTAGCTGTCATCACTCTCGATGCACCTTACTGCAAAAGATTTGGAATCAGGTGGCTCGCTCTAATACATATAGGGGGTAATTCAGGGTCATTTCTTTGTTAGCAAATTCGGTCTGGGGACCAATGCTTCGGGTTTGCGCACGCGTTTTGTTGAAAATACGCAAGTGCAGACCCGCTGTATGAATGCCCTTAGCGAGTATAATAACCCTAGCCTGCAGAATAACCCTATCCGTACCCTCATGCAGCATAACCCTAACCTCGCAGCCTAACCCCTCCTCCTAAGCCACCCCTACCACCTTTTACCCCTAGCCATTTCATTCCAAATCCAAACCGCCTCTCCCACAGTATCCGGATGATAGATCGACACCTAAAAAGATTGACAAGGTTTTTTTACATTTTTGGTGCTTATATGTTAGTTGGGTGCCCACTAAGTTATTTGCTTAGTTTTCCGCCTCCCCTCGCGGGCTCGCCACGCTTCGGGCTCGCCACACTATGTAAAAACAACTCCACGCGGACATGGATAGTGGGGGTATGAGCGTACTAACTATAGTGGGCGCCCAACTAACATATAAGTACCACATTGGTATTTTTTGGTACATTTTCATACTTTACCATCCCCGTGAATGGGAATGGTAAAGTGCCGGTACATTCATTTGGGGTGCCGATAGCTACACATTGATTGACATTTTGCTTGTGTCGACCTTTAGTCTATATTAGCCTGCTGTCTATATCAGTGATGGCTAATCTTGACACTCCAGCTGTTGTTAAACTACACATCCCAGCATGCCCTGCTACAGTTTTGCTATTTGGCCTTGCCAAAACTGATGCAGCGCATGCTGGGATGTGTAACAACAGCTGGAGTGTCAAGGTTAGCCATCACTGGTCTATATCGAACTTGTGCCTGTTGAACTTTTGGGGTCCACCTAGACACTGTCAACCTATTATACCACATTGCCCTCCTGCAGCCAACCCCTAGCCACCCCATCTCGCACCCTAACCTCTCCCACCATTGCAGCCTAACACCCCCCATCTCTAACCCCAGTACTTACCAGGTATCTGCTGTAGGTGTTCCGAGTACTGGGAGCCTGACCATACCCTGTGGAACTTTGTAATAGGTCTGTGAGATGGAACTACCATACAAGGCTTTCATTCGTCAACAAATTCAACTGATTACATTCAAATTAGTTTATTTAATTTTTTTTACTTTTTTTTTAATTGCCTTTTTTTGTTTTCGTTTCTGTATAGTTTACATTTTATCATTGTACCAGATGGAGCAGCAGTAGGAATTTGATATTGACTGTATTATGCTAAGAGGCACATTCAATTAGCCATGAGTTTTATCATAAAGTCTCTTCTCCTGGGTAAAGAGCCCAGAGCTATTCAATTAGAGAGCCGCAATCAGCCTGCAAGCATCTCCGAGGCTTAACCTCAGGGCAGCCGTGAGCTCTAATGAAATAACTTCAAGAACTTTACCTGGTAGAAGAGACCACATGACACAACCCCGCAGCTAGGGTAATTGGCCTTAGGTATGTTTGTTTAGGATAATTTCATACATTGGGACAGTGTACTAAGCCTTGAAAACTGACAGAGGGCCTTATTTTGGTTCACTCTTTCTGACAAAATACTTCTTAGATGGACAAAACCATGTGCACTGCAGGGGGGCAGATGTAACATGTGCAGAGAGAATTCGATTTGGGTGAGTAATTTTGTTTCTGTGCAGGGCAAATACTGGCTGCTTTATTTTTACACTTCAATATAGATCTCACTTTGAAGTAAAACCCCACCCAAATCTAACTCTCTCTGCACATTTTGCATATGCTCCCCTGCAGTGCACATGGTTTTGTCCATCTAAGAAGGATTTTGTCAGAAATAGTGAACCAAAATAAGGCCCATAGTGACGAGTCATAAAGTACCAGCCAAGCAGCCCCTAAATGCCATGTAACATTATGTGTTTGAAAAATGCCAGTTGTGAGCTGGTTGGTGGTTTATCACTCTCTTTATCACTTTTTAAGGTCCACAACCTCTTCCCCGCTGTGTTTAACTGCAGAGTTTGAGGAACCTACTCATTTTATCATTCTCATGTGATATTGTGTTGGTCTTTTGCACAGTCACAAGGACTCCTTTAAGAACAAAGTTCACTAAAAAAACTTTTTGTAGTTATTGATACTTCACAAATGCTCTCAATTGTTTGGGAATTAGAGGAAACCGATGACTTGTTCAATTCGGCTTGATAACTACTGGTGTGTACAAACAGTGCGATTTTGGCTACAATTTTGACTAATATAGTTAAACTAGGATAGTAAGTTAGCCAAATTGGCACAGTGTTTAGGGGTTTGCGATACCAATGCACTGCCTCGGTATCGCCAGGGAAAATATACTGTGCAGGTGAGTCTATTTTGACTATGTCGCTTGTAGAATGTATTTCACCTAGGGACAAATAACAAAATCATCAAAATTGCATAGTAAAATAGGATAGAAATAGGGTAGTCAAAATAAGCCACTAGGGCACCCGGAACCTTTAATCAGGCCCTGCGTAACAGTAACTGATCAACTAAAACAGAGCACAGGTAACAACAAGTAGAAGCACAATTCTCAGTACACAACATACCTCCCAACATGTGAGGGGCAGTAAGCGGTACCCTGCGTGGGCAAGGGTGTGGCCTAGCGAGAAGGGGTGTGGTCTATACTTGCGGCACTCTAATATTGTCAATTGCATTTATCTGCTCTTTTAATGACTCTATGAACTTTAAGTTTATACTGCCTTTACTCTGTGTTTTGACAGTGTAATATGCTCCATTGCAGTTTGCAGCCAGTAATGACAAAAGGGAGAGGGCGCAACCTTTCTAAAGTGACCCGGGCCCCCCAAAGGCTTAATCCGGCCCTGCATGCAAGGCCTGAAGGCAGGAAGTGAGCATGGTACGGATGGCCAGGAAATGAGGCGGCATAGACTGCATAATAACTCAGGGCCTTAGGCAGCAATTGAATGCCCCCAGCCACTGCTTTCTGGCTAATTGAAGCTTTGAGGCTAATCCACCCCTAAACTTTAGAATTAGCCTTTAATAGATTACAGTAATCAAAAATGTGCTATGTAGTAATGTACTGTATAGGCCAGTATTTATTTGGGATTGTACGTAAACCTTGTCTAGGGTTGAATCTTATTGTCCTAAACCCAAGTACAAAAGAAACACTGATCCTACCCTTTTCAAAAAGCTTCTAATTTAGGACAATTGTCTTTTAAGTCCTAACAAACAATAGTCACTTAAGGTTAGCAACATTTTATTGCACTGAATCAATAGCATCAAAATGGGAAGAATTCATTATAAGATTCATTGCAGTGAGCCAGCTTGCAATGTCTGAGCAAAGCCTGCAGGACATGCAGCATGGAAATCGGACATCAGACTGTGCACTGTCTATAAAGCTTTGAATGACTTCATTCACAGATATATCGCTCGTACACTATGGCCAATGGTGCATCGATATATCACCCGTTCAATCAAATGGCCTAAATATCAGCCAGTGTGTACTCACCATAACATACAGCTATATATGTAAGTAGAAATTAGTTGCTGTGTCCAGGGCTGCTGAGAGGTATGCCAGGCCCCTGTTAAAATGTTTGGGCGAGGCCTAATTGCAGGAGCCATGGTCACATCCCACGATTCGGACACGCCTCCAAAATTTTACAGGGAAAAGAGAGAAAAAACCTCTAAAGAAGTCAAAGGAGGAGTGTTATTTTCTGCCCCTCCCCCATCAGTAGCAACAGTACACACCTACAGTCAGTCAGTGAGACGCTCATGCTGAGCCTGCTGTCAGCAATGGCACATGCTGTAGGTGTGTGCTGCTGCTGCCCGGGAGGGACAGAGGAGGAGGATAGGGGGAGTCAGACACGGGCCCCCCCAGCAAGCCCGGGTAATTAGGATTGAAGCAAAACCTTAGTATTATAATTGGGAACTTTTTAGTCAAGAGTTAAGGTGAGTACACACGGGTGCAATTTCATGTAAAATCGCTGGGAATATGGTCGCTGAGCGACCATATTGCCAGTGATTTGGAGCACAGCTGGCGATAAATCGCCAGCTGCGTGCTCCAGTGTGCACTGCCTAATGGTCGCTGGTTGCAGGAGCATGCTCCTGCGACCAGCGGCTTTTCCCGGCGATCGCTGTGCCGGGAGGTCAGCGCCGGGGAGATCAGCGTTGATCTCCCCAACCCCGTGCCGCTGCTCCCTCCCTCCTCCCATCAAAGTGACAGCAGCGGCGTCTGCTGCTGCTGCGCTCCCCTTCCGCCCCGTAGCAGTGTCTCCTTTTCATCGCTGATGAAAAGGAGACACTGAGCAATATGATTGCTGGGGATATATTGCTAGAAATATATCCCCAGCAATCATATTACCCCGTGTGTACACAGCTTTACAGTATGTTTTGGATAAATCATCTACAAAATTGTCACACAAGAATTCCCTTTTTAGCAGGCAATCAGATGTCAACAATTGTATTGTAACAATTCATATTATTACTACCATTATCACTATTTTATTCAGTTATCAGCAGAAGCCCCAACAGAAGAATACTGTTACTATTCCTGCACTGCATATTTTAAACTTTTCCCTACAGATCTAGTCTGGGAACAGTGAAGGTCATCACAAAGCCTTCACCTTGCATGCCTGTATTTCATGGAACTGCTGGCAACATGACTGCCCTTCATCATATATCTGAACTGCACCCCTCCCTCTTCTAGTTCCTGAGCAGCCTTTAGCTTTCATGCTGCATGGCTTTAGCTTTCACTCAGCAACAGGGAACTGTTCTTAAGTGTCAGGACACTTGTTCCCCACAATAGGCAGCAGCTGCGATCACCAAGGAGCCAGCAGAGATCACAAAAGGAGGAATGACAGTCAAACACTGTAGGTCCAGCAGCTGAAATGGGATGGTATTCCGGTCCAAACAACTATGGGGCAGAAGCCTTGGAGAGTGATCAAGTGGAGAGAAGTAAATGACCAATCAATTATCTCCTGTCATTTTTCAATTGTACCCCATGTAGTATTATTATTATTATTATTATTATTATTATTATTATTAATTTATTTACTTATATGGTGCCACAAGGGTTCCGCAAACCTATCAGAGTACATCAAGAAGTCAAAACAAGATAAACACACAAAACATTTTAATACATGATATATTATAAATATAGCTGCATCACCAGATATGACACTGAAATAATCATCAGGGTGCCCGGGGGCTAAGTACCAATGTAAGAAGTATGGAGTAGAAGTTCATTTAAAGCCAGGGATATTATCACTCTGTGATATTATGGACAATTTTTGTTACGAGGCATCGACTAAACTGTTGTCTATACAGGGAATTCAATCTGAGGATATCATCAACAGCAGCATAATCCTGGATGTGGCCACTGACAATATATTGTTGGTTGTTTTGAAGATCGCACAGTGTACACATGTGGGAGCTTACATTTTAAAAGGGAGGGCAGACAGACAGGGGTAACATGAGTGGTGTAACTAATAAATATGCGCAGATGGGGAGAGGTAGAGAATTACAGATGGGGAGAAGTAGAGAATTACAAATGGGGAGAGGTAGAGAATTACAGATGGGGAGAGGTAGAGAATTACAGATGGGGAGAGGTAGAGAATTACAGATGGGGAGAGGTAGAGAATTACAGATGGGGAGAGGTAGAGAATTACAGATGGGGAGAGGTAGAGAATTACAGATGGGGAGAGGTAGAGAATTACAGATGGGGAGAGGTAGAGAATTACAGATGGGGAGAGGTAGAAAATTACTGATGGGGACAGGTAGAGAATTACAGATGGGGAAAGGTAGAAAATTATGATGGGGACAGGTAGAGAATTAGAGATGGGGAGAGGTAAGAGAATTACAGATAGGGAGAGGCAGAGATGGGGAGAGGTAAAGAATTACAGATGGAGGGGGGCAGAGAATTACAGATGGGGAGAAGTAGAGAACTCCAGAGACAGGGAGTGGCACATACAAAATCTTAGAGGCAAGAGTGGGAGGAAGTAATCAATTGGCAGGAAAGGCGGTGTGCATTTGTACAGAATGTAAAGGAAGATAAGGTCTGAGATATAAATGGGAGCGGAGTGTGTGAGAAGCTTGAATAGGACACTAAAGGTGAAAGTGTAAAGTTTGTAAGAGAGGGGAGGTGGAGGTAGTGGGGAGAGTTAAGGAGCGGATAGGTAGATATTTGAGTATTATCAGTATCAGTATCACAGAGATGATGATCAAGTCAAAATATGTAATGAGCTTGCAAATAGACATTGGGCCTAATTCAGTGTTGTACGCTATACTGATATTTACAGTTTATGGACAACTATGTTACCTGCACATGCTTTTAATTTATTTATTTGCAAAGTGATTGAAAGCCAGGGAACATTTGTGGGCAGCAACATGGGGTACAGAGGCTCAAACAAAGGTATGTTGAGGGCATTTTGGAGTGTGTGGCCTGTAACTGCGATCCAGTGTCTTACTTCCTGCAGCCATGCTGAGGATTACTCTGAATTCCGATATAATCTAATTCTCTGCGATAAATGATGCATCTTTCTACCTATATGCTGAGATTTCTGGGGCCGCTGTTGGGCTCCTGAATGCATGTGCAGGCGGCTATAGCATTAGCATATGTTTTCACATTAGCTGTGTACAAATTCACATACATCACTGAATCATGCCCATTGTAAATGATTAATAATGTCAACGCCTGTTCCCAAACTTTCCTGGATAACAGCGCCCTAGAGTATCAGCAATTTGTTCATGGCGCCCCATAGGATAAAGATGTTTCAGTAATAAATGTATTAAATCAAGTCAATTTTTATAAAATGTCATCCTTAGGGCCAGTTTTGATGGTGGTATGCAGTTGTGCTTCTCATTGTTCACAGGTCTTATGATTGACAGCAACTAGCACTGAGTTTGCTTCTCAATTTGTTCATGAATAATTTGATTTAATCCCAGGTCACCAACCAGAGCCTAACGGCATCCCAGGGTGCCTAGGGTTCTATATTTGTGTGTGTATGTATATATCATATATATTATTTCTAGAAGGTGATATTTGGTGACGATCCTTTTATCTCCCTTCAAAATTAACCAAAATCAATAAATGGTACCATTTTAAAGATTAAGTTCTCCACTTCTGACAAATTGTTCATTTAGGATTGCACATTGTATTGTTTGTTTAAAAATCAAAGTTCAAAAATTGGCCCTAGAGTTCATTCCCTGGATGCGTCGATACGACACGGCTAAGATGATCAGTTTTGCTTGGCTACAATGGCTACAAATAAACCGGTTCTTCTTTCATCCTACTACAAACCATTAACCCCGCTATAAAATTAATCGTATATTATTCGCATGTGAAATTTTCACACGCGCCATCTAGTGTGTGTATATTAGAGCTCGCCATGCCCCATCCCCTGCCGGCCGCCATTGGGTGCTCGTGAAGTTTATTGTTCCTAAAAATCAGCAAACATTGCCCATCACACATAAATATTTGGGACTCGTCCCCCTTATACATCTGTGTGGGCAGATTACCACATGGTTTTATAAAACCACAGCATGGCCGCTGAAGATGTTACCTGTGCGGGATGCCTCTCACCCCCTCACACCAGGAGTTCCACCGCCGCTGATCAGGAAGCAACAATCCAAGCACTTGCAGCCACCAATTTTCAAAAATCGGCAAACATTGCCGAATATATGTTTTTAGATTGATGTGTTAGGGTGAACCCTGTACATAAATTTGGACTGTATTGTGGATCGAAAGATGTACAGGTGTTCAATCTAATTTAAAAAATAGTGGCTAATCATAGTCTTCCCAATATCCATGTTCTAGCGCTTTTTCTACACTTCTTTTCAACTAACAAGGGACATTGTGGAAAGTGCAGTGGAACCCCAATTTAGTTGGTTTAGGAACGCATCAACAAGTTCACTCCTATATCTATAGATCATAAGCTTGAGAGCAGGGCCCTCCTACCTTTTGATTGTCTGTAAATACCCTGTTTGTTGTATCACTGTCTCCTTTTGTAAAGCGCAACGGAATATGCTGCACTATATAAGAAACTGTTAATAAATATCTATCTATAAATATAGCTATTGGACAAACCAGCGTCACTAATATATATATAGATAGATAGGTACGGTGGCTATTTCTTAATCTTTCTATGGCAAAAGACTGTACAGTTCGTGTTGTTAAAAATCAGAATTTATGATGTTATCCTGTGTCTTTTAAATCAGACTTTCACTATTTGGGCTTGACAGCAAGAAATTCAAGACTAACCATACCAGAACTCATTCCCAGTTGTGTGATTACTGTCAGTTGTGTTATACACATGTACTACAATTGTATTCTTTACGCGCCTCTAAATACCACTGAAGCATCATTCTTCACATTTTCCCCTTTGACAGATATGTCCAGACTTCTTCTGTTTTGCTTGCTTTTAACCAGGAGACAGAAATGTTTCAAAGCACGGTCTCACACCCTTGTATGGATATTTATTCTATCTGTTACGGTCTGAGAATGTTTAGTGGGATTAGAGAAGGCGCAGGACAAACATACTACACTACTTTTCTCAAAATGAGACATTTTATACCATGACTCCACCTGTCATTCTTTTACAGACAACCAACGACTGCCAAATGTTATTAAGATAATAGCGAATAATAAAAATAGGTGTAACATTGTTCCTTCCTGTCAGTCACTGAGGATTTTCTTTGTAAAAGAATCATCGTAATATGGAACAAATCTCTGCATTTCATTGTGTGATCTCATTGTGTCATGTTGCTGAGAGCTTAATGCAGCCACTGGGAAGTATATTGGGCTAATTCAGAGGTGGGATCACAGCGTCCAGTCAAGGTACTGCTACTGGTACGCGGTCCCTGGGTCAACATGGTCTAGGTCGGCAGTCACTAAGTCGACCCCTAATGGTTAGTGACTAGGTCAACACCTAAGAATGATTGACATACCCTAGGTCGACATTGACAAGTTTTTTTTTAAGGTGATTTTTTCATACTTTACTATCCAAGCGGACATCGGTTGACACAAAAAAAAAACAGAGAAAAACTAACGTTGACCTTATTCATGTCGACCATGTCTATGTATACCTAAAGCTTGTGTCGACCTGTCAATGTCGACCTAGGGTATGTCGACCGTTCTTAGGTGTCAACCTAGTCGCTGTCAACCATTAGTGGGCAAACGAGTGACTGTTGACCTAGGCATCGTCTATCATCCATAGCGTAACTGCTGCGACGCCTGACACATAAAAGGCCCAGCGGCTGTGTGATCACTGCACCTCTGAGTCAGGCACTTACATCATTTAAAGTGCATGCCTCAAACTGGTAAGACTTACAATGTAAACAATGTTCCATAAGCCTAATTCAGACCTGATCGCTCATCAACAAATTAGCAGATGACTAAGAGTAGTTAGCCGCCACCCAGACAGAGAGAACACCCACCCTGTGCTAAGAAGAGCTCCAATAGTTTATTCCTATCCAACATTCAACCTCGAATCCCTAACAAATAACCTTTCATTCAAACTAAATTAAAACCAACAATAAGCTCAACAACCTTCGATTCCCACCATGTCAAACTTATGTAGGTGTAAAATAACTGACACGGACACAGTATGGCTTTGCTTAAAAGGTCACAGCTTTTTATTCAAATTGGTAATTGAGGGACAGGTGGCCAGAAGATGCTGCATTAGTGCTCTAGCTTTGTTTACCTTGGGCCCTGCCCCAAAGGATGACTAAAACATCCTCCACAATTGACGCATCTATCATCGCGGGGGCTCATGGACCAGTCCGGATGTTAACGGCACAAACAACGCCCAGGTCTCCTCAAACTGAGCAGGACAAACTTGCAATGATTCAAGGGTAGTTGCCCTGCAATGATTACAAACAAAAAAAATACAGCTTTCCCAAGAGGCCTCGTGACTGGGATTGGCCAATCCTGCCCCAAGCTTGTCACCTGACCTTCATAGAAAAAAAAACTGGGATTCTTAACGCCTTTCATGACGATTTGGCCTTCGCTTGTTCAAATCTGCAACAGAATTGCAAAATGTAGCAATATCCAATATATCCATATGCAATTCACTCACCATGAAATGATTGAGTCTGTGCAAATGTGAGTAAAGGCCCCCATACAAATGTGAGTAAAGGCCCCCTTGTCCGTAGGACAAATCGGACCTAATTTCCCCTGAGCTCCCCCAGCAGCTGCTCGGGAGAGCTCACTAACGATTTGGCACTTGAATGGCACACACGCACGCACGCACGCACGCACGCACGCACGCACCTCCCCATGTAATTCCTGGGGAGGTGCGGGGGCAGGAGAAAAAAAAAACCCTTAGCAGCGTGTGATCCGGGCTGCACTGAGCACCCAGTGGCTGTGGTTGCAGTGTCACGGCGGGGCAGGCAGTCCGCAGTCCACTCAGCACTTCCTGGACAGCGGCAGCAGAATTTGAAAAAAACATTCAAAAGATAGCCCGGCCGCTGATTGGCTTGAGAGTGCTCTCTCTCAGGAAATCAGTGGTAAGACAGTGAGGCCACCTTTACTCTTAAATGTGTGACAGAATACCTTCTTATTATAGCCTACAACCCCATACTACCGATAGAGGCCTTATAGATTGTAAGCTTGCAGCAGGGCCCTCTTACCTCCAAGTCTGTCTGTTGTTACCCAGTTTGTTTTATTCTGTCTACAATTGTAAAGCGCAACGGAATCTGCTGCGCTAAATAAGAAACGGTAAATAAATAGAGGCGGAGAATACAAACTTTTACATTCAGTGTCTTATTTTTAGGTTTGTTGCATAGAGTGTTTTATGCCCCGAACCACATCCCATCAGAGACACAGTGTACAATAAAGTAAACATAAGAAATGCTCATCTGACCAAACGCCGTAAGACGTATTTACATCACGTGTGAGCAAGATAGTTAAGGAGCATACACTTGCAGCGATTTTGTACTCTTTTCTAAGCAATCAGACTAGGGAGCTGACCCTGTGTCTACCACCCAGTGATATGATTATCATTTTGTTTTCAGATGTAGGGGGCAATTCTCTAACACAGAAATGTGGTAAAAACACCGTTATCTGGGTTTTTACTGCATTTATGTATGCTCCTTCGCAGTGGAAGCGCTGTGAAGGGAATCACCAGCAAAAACTGGCGATTCCCTGCAGAAGCCTATGGGCTTCTTACTGCAGCGCTGTGTGAGGGATCCGTCACGGATCCCTCCCAGCATGCCCTGCGGCCGGCGCTGTGCTCTGCACATTCGCAGATGGACTTCCAGGTCACAGACCCGGAAGTCCAGCACCGGTGCCGCACCGCAAGGGACAGCTTTTATCGCAAGAGCTGTCCCTTGCATTAATGACCGCATATGTTAGAGAATACGAGGTCATTAAGAATGCGATGGCCGACGATACAGGGCTGCGGATGTTAGAACATCCCGCCCGTAATGATTTTGAGCTTACAATTGTTTACTTTTTTACTCTCCACAACTGTTTTTATGCTGCGTTACCAGTAATGTTACCTTACTGGATTTCCACACATTTGCCCCGGCTAAAGGTTGTGCTGTGTGGTGACATTGGAGGGATCTGCCAGGATTACAAACCCCACACTACTCCCCATAGGAAGGAGCAGTGTTTTTGGGAACCAGCACAATCAGAAGAGGACATTGATTCCTGGATGAAAAAAATTGTCAATACTCCTGATAGTGCATGGGCTCATAGGTGCCGATTCTGTGGGTGCTCAAGGGCCCGAGCACCCACGGAAATTGATGAGCACCCACGGGCCCGAGTCCCGCTGCTGGGCTGCCATATTAACTTGCTAATTTGCGGCTGCAGCACCCACATTGCCGGAACCGCCACCTGGGAAACAGTATGCCGGGAAGAGTGTATTCTGTCCGCGGAGTACCTGCACTGTGGGGGCATTTATGTATGTGGAACTCTGTTGCCGTAATTTGAATATTGGAGACAACTGTGCTCCGTAATATAAATTGGTATTATTTTGTGGCCACACCCCTTCCCCATGAAGCCAATCCTCTATATTTTTGGCTTGAGCACCCACCAGCAAAAACATAAATCGGCACCTATGCATGGGCTGTTACATCACCATGTGTAATGTTCCCATTAGTGATGAAGAATAGTTCCCATAGACAGATATACACTCGTGGAGCCCTGTTTGTGTCCTCCTTCTGTTGTGTGCACAATCCTAGGGCTGCCTCAAGGTCCCAGTCTGTTCCTGTGTGTGTGTGTGTGTGTGTGTGTGTGTGTGTGTGTGTGTGTGTGTGTGTGTGTGTTTGTATGTATATATGTGTGTATATACAATATACATATATTGTACACACCTTCTTGGAAAACCTTTCCTGCTCCACTTACACATACTGTACTATCTGCACCTGTAAAATATACCTTAAATAAATTACCAATAATGTTCACACTGCTGCTTTTTAAAATGTTTACAACATTTTAGATCAGTATATTTGCAGTCATATTTTGTTAAAGTGACCATTGTAAACTATGTAACGTAGCCCTTTAATTTGCTTCCTGGGTTTGTGTTCTTAGTTTTGCCATTTTCTATTGTGTTGCTTCTTTTATTTATTTGCCCTCTGACTACTGAAGCAGTGGCTGTGACAATGTATGGGAGAGTACTGAACAATTTGCACCCAAATGACATTTCACTGATTTGATGTCTTTAAAACAGTGTTCTATTCACACCGAGGTCACCGGGGTCAGTTGGTATAAAAGAATTGGGGATTCCATCGTCTTACTTTCTGTTTGTTCCACTGAGCTGGCTAAGTAATTGTGGCAGTACATGTTCATTCCTATTTATCATCCTGGGTTACTCTCATCTCATGACGCCAATGCAGCTGAGAATGGAGGGGGGATTTACTCTTATACCCCTCCCTTACTATTTCTTATCGGTAACTTCCCGGTTCTGCAATTCAGTGGGAAAAATTGATTTATTCATTTGATTTTATCTTTATTGAGCAATTTTATATTGAATAAAGTAATGATTGATATATAAATAATTTCAACACTTTACCTTCTATCTTTTTATTAATGGTAAAGTACATTTTATTATATATTTAGTATTGAAATACTGTACCCACCACAAATAAAGCCTTGGATGGTTGCCAGTTAGACAAACCTGACCTTTATTCCAGGATAATACAGACATATGTATCAATTAGCGGATTTTCCTCCCTCCTGAATGTAAAACAGGAAAAAATCAATTACAGGCATTTGGGAATATTAAGTATGTGTGGGAGGAGGGGAGCATTGCTCACAAGTGACATGTCCTACACATAAGTCATTTCAAGGTAAAATCATTTCCCATTCTGCTCCTCCATATGTATTCATGTATATTGTGGGTCTCCACACTGGCTGCACTAAATACATGAACCCCCTATAAATAGAAAAAACTGTATAATATTGACAGAATCGTAAAAGGAATTTTCAAAAAAAATTATATAATTGAATTTTTAAAATACAGCCTGTATTCAGTTATGCATGTATACAGTAAGTGAGAAACTAATTAAATGTATATTTTTACACAATCCAAACTACAACTGTCTGTATCAAATAAATTATGTCAAGTGGTCAAGTGGTCAAGCACCATTTTGTAGCACCCCTAGTGGTGAAACTGCAGTATCTAACTATCCTACAGTGTCTAAGCCACGGATGGGGCACCTTCGGCCCTCCAGCTGTTGTGGAACTACACATCCCAGCATGCCTTGTTACCGTTTTGCTGTGTGGTCTTGCTACAACTGTTGCAGGGCATGCTGGGATGTATAGTTCAACAACAGCTGAACTCCCCATCCCTGGTCTATGCCATCTTGCCCAGAGACCACATGTGCACTAACTATAGCAGTACAGCGTATTTATAAATAATATATGCTTATCCTCATAAAAATGTGACTGACAATTTATGTGCCAGTGGGCTGGATGTAATAGTCAGAGTTTGGCGGCCGAATGGGAGATGGTGGTCAAATTCTGATTTTTTTTTTTGTTCTTAAACGGCAATCATTTGCAAGGCAAAACCATTGAATATAAATATAAAAAATGCTTACGTTTGTCCGGTATATGGCATGGCCTCTGAACTCGGGCTTCATGACAATGCTTTCACAAACTTTTATGAATATTCTCAAATATGTTTGTCAGGGCAGTGCAATGTATAGTACTCCAGCTGGTGTAGAACTACACATCCCAGCATGTCCTGCAGCGGATTTGTGCGTATATCTGTACTACAACAAACTTCTATTCCATGTCAGAGTTCTGCACTGGGTAGAAACAAGTGCTTCTAGATGATGCTAGCAGCTGCTGTCTCTCGGACACAGGTGGCATCAATGATGATGAAGTAAGCAACATTAATGCAAAACACATGGCTCTGCTCATTAGTCTTGGAGCCATGTAATGCTCTGCTCATTAGTCTTGGAACCATATATGGTACTACTCCTTATTCTTGGAACCAGACATGGTTCTGCTCATTAGTCCTAGAACCATGTATGGTTCTGCTCATTAGTCCTGGAACCAGATATGACTCTGCTCATTAGTCTTGGAACCATATATGGTTCTGCTCATTAGTCTTGGAGCTATGTATGGTTCTGCTCATTAGTCTTGGAACCATTTATGGTTCTGCTCATTAATCTTGAAACCATATATGGTTCTACTCATTAGTCTTGGAACCATATATGGTTCTGCTCATTAGTCCTGGAACCAGATATGGTTCTACTCATTAGTCTTGGAACCATATATAGTTCTGCTCATTAGTCTTGGAACCATATATAGTTCTGCTCATTAGTCCTGGAACCAGATATGGTTTTGCTCATTAGTCCTAGAACCATGCTCATTAGTCCAGGAACCAGATATGACTATGCTCATTAGTCCTGGAACCAGATATGACTCTGCTCATTAGTCTTGGAACCATATATGGTTCTGCTCATTAGTCTTGGAGCTATGTATGGTTCTGCTCATTAGTCTTGGAACCATTTATGGTTCTGCTCATTAATCTTGAAACCATATATGGTTCTACTCATTAGTCTTGGAACCATATATGGTTCTGCTCATTAGTCCTGGAACCAGATATGGTTCTACTCATTAGTCTTGGAACCATATATAGTTCTGCTCATTAGTCTTGGAACCATATATAGTTCTGCTCATTAGTCCTGGAACCAGATATGGTTTTGCTCATTAGTCCTAGAACCATGCTCATTAGTCCAGGAACCAGATATGACTATGCTCATTAGTCTTGGAACCATATATGGTTCTGCTCATTAGTTTTGGAACAATGTATGTCTCTGCTCATAAGTCCTGGAACCATGTATGGTTCTGCTCACTAGACTTGGAACCATGTATGGCTCTGCTCATTAGTCCTGGAACCAGATATGACTCTGCTCATTAGTCTTTGAACCATATATGGTTCTGCTCATTAGTCTTGGAACTATGTATGTCTCTGCTCATTAGTCCTGGAACCAGATATGACTCTGCTCATTCATCTTGGAACCATGTATGATTTTCCTCATTAGTTTTGGCACCATGTAATGCTCTGCTCATTAGTCTTGGAACCATGTATGATTTTCCTCATTAGTTTTGGCACAATGTAATGATCTGCTCTGCTTGGAACTATATATGGTTCTACTCATTAGTCTTGGAACCAGATATGGTTCTGCTCATTAGTCCTAGAACCATGTATGGTTCTGCACATTAGTCCTGGAACCAGATATGACTCTGCTCATTAGTCTTGGAACCATATATGGTTCTGCTCATTAGTCTTGGAACTATGTATGTCTCTGCTCATTAGTCCTGGAACCATGTTTGGTTCTGCTCATTAGACTTGGAACCATGTATGGCTCTGCTCATTAATCCAGCCAGAGTCGGCACACTGCCTCCAACTGCATTAAGAAATACATACATAAATGAGCCTGGTGGTGGGGATGCCGGCGTTCAAAAGACCAATGACAGGGTAAGCTTAACCCTCCCTGTATTCTGCTTCTTCTAAGTGCCTACCCTTAGTCTTACCCTCCCAACTCTAAGTGCTCCCTAGTACCTTAACCCCCCCCCCCCCTCCCCCCAGCCTAACACTGCAAGACCCCACATACTGATGATTGGAATGCCAGCTGGCAGGATTCCAGCAACAGTATAGTCGTCTGGCGGCAATCTGGATTCTGGCACTCGGATTGTATTCAGAAATTCACTTATTTTTGACATTTACTATCCTGAAAATATGGCAATTCGTATTCGTATTAATAGCACATCAATACGAATATGGATTGCCGTATTTTCGGCATAGTAAATGTCAAAAATAAGTGTATTTCTGGATACAAATACACCAATTTTTTTACAAATTTCCTTTAGTAAATTTCCCCCTCAATGTCCACTGATCCACTGATCCACTGATCCACTGATCCGTTCTGTCAGTCCCTCCATTGGTTGCCTATATTCTACTGTGTTCAATATAAAATACTTCGACTCACATACAAGGCCATTAACCTGACACCAACATATATCTCTTCACTTATCTCAAAATATATCCCAACCCGACCTCTCCACACTGCACAAGATCTGCGTCTCTCATCCACACTCATTACTAGATCCCATTCACAATTGCAGGGCTTTCTTTGGGCAGCACCCACCTTATGGAATGCCCTTCTATATACATTAAGACTCTTCTCTAGCCTCCAAACTTTCAAGCGTTCCCTGAAAACTCACCTCTTCAGACAAGCCTATCATATTCCAGAACCCCCACACAACCTTCAGTAGCATTCATATCTAATTGCATTTCATCAGGACTGTCTTGGTGACTGCCGAGGAATTTAATTAAGGTCTAATTTATTCCATGCTTGTTCGCTATCACCCGTAAGTTTTCAGGTGACAGCCAGATGGCTGTGCCAATGTAACTTATGCTTGGTACACACCATAACCACAAGATTGTGTGGTGATTGGGCCCTTTTCTGTCCTGTTCTGATCCGATTCTGATCGGATGCGCGGCCCCGCGGGTCGGTCGTTATTCAGATCCTATCTGGAGCAGGTAGGATCTTGAAACGACCATACACCCGGGTGCGGGTCGCCATCGGATCGGAACCCGCTCACGGTGCACATTGTGAGCGGGTCGTGCGCTCCGTGTGATCGTGAGCGGGTCATCCTGGTGTGTACCCCGCATAACTGATGGTCCTATTATTGTGCTACTGCGCCAGCTGGGCAGCCTAAAGCCAAAATTCCCTTCACACGCCACAAGCATCTTAAATGCCACTTGTATAACCTTCGATACATGCACATGGGCAGTATGAATGGTGAGTCCCTGAGCGCCCATACACGTATGTTTGCAGTATTATAAAGGGAGCTACATGTGTATAAGCCTAAGGCATCTTGAACTTTTAATGAGGCCCTGTGGACTCGAGCAGGACCAGGTAACTGGGCAGTGTAAACAGGAAAGCCAAGTCATCCAACATGGGTCCCATTTACAGAATTGAGACTGTTTGCATTATGTCATCCCTAATCACTGACAAGTGGAAAATTTGTTCCTGCGAATGGATTTGCAGCTAATTGCCGATCCAGCTAATTTCCGCAAACCCTTCTTAGCAATTTGCAGGCTTACGTGGGGTGGCGTGATTAAGTGATCGCAGGGCTCCAAATATTAGCAGATCAGCAATTAGGCCTGATCTTCCAAAACCTGGGTCAGACTTGGGATTTTAGTAGAAAAGGGATATTAAACTAGGGTTTTTTATGACTTGCAATCATTAGATTAGCTTGGCTCAAGTTCAGAACAGGGTACCCCTTGGGTTAGCATAACTAAATTTTTTCAGGACACTATCCAAGTAGACATCTATTAGGAATAGTAACCTTGACTGAATCTTGGCACGCAAAGCAAGACAGTGATGGAACGCAATTGAATGTTAAATGATGTTCTGAAGCAGTTTATTTACGCTAAACCAGGGGGTCACATGATCTGAGCTTGAACCAATAAGCTTTTCTGTCAGGCCAGCTGGTGTGGATGGGGGTTTCAGGCATTTATACCTTTTTTGTTAAGCACCTGTGGTTGTATTTCTGTTTTGTTCACCTGACTGAGTTGCATGTATGCAATACCAGCAGCGCATTGCAATGATTGCCTAGTCATATTATAAAATCCTTCTTTTCCTGTTGCTGCCCTTAGCTCATTACTCGTATTCCCGGAGCCACCACTGGGGTGATGTGTCTGTCCCTCATTATTGGTAGCTGGAGGCTCACACACTGTGTGTAGCAGGATGATGGGCAGCAAGGTGCATCCCTTGCTGTTGCTGTAGTAAGTTGTATGTGTAGAATAAGGATTGCAATGTGCTTGGATTCCTCCCCCGTAACTCTGACTAGGCAGCTCTCATTTTACAGAAATAAATTGCTCTCTTCCACACAGGGGAAACTTGAGCTTTTGTTAATGCAATGCAGTGTGAATAAGGATTGGGAAGGAGGAGGTCTGCAGAGAAATAGAAGGTAGGAACCTTCCATTCTCCCAAAGACTAGGTTTAGAAAGGACTCCAAGCAAGCCAAATTTATATGAGGGGGTAAAAGTGTCCATCCCTGAGTTTGTCAGCCAGGCACAAAAGCTGCTGCCTCACAGCCATCGCCGTCCCTGTGGTGCTCTTCAGCTCCCAGAATTACAAAGTTCATCAGCAGGAAGAGAACGATGGGATTAAAGGAGCTGATCTGCTGAGAGGACGATTCGCTGACTTAGAAGGTAAAACATTTTAGAAGATGAGAGGATTTGGCCAATTGTATTATGAAGCCGTTTTTATTTGTTGAACATATTTTTTTGTTAATCAAAATTATAAATAACAAATAATATTTAACCCTATAATAGCCTATAGGACAAATGTCATTAAAAAAATTATTTCAATATTTTAAAAAACTAACTGTGCTACAAAGTACTAATAAGACATGTACTGATGGCAGACTTTTCAGTTTGTCAAAAATTAAATATTGTCCTTTCATGCAAGCATATGTGTCAGGTTTGTGTTCTCAGCCATATTTAAAGGGACAGATGTTTCGCCATGCATAGGAGTGACTAATTGTGTTTATAAATATGTCATCCTAGATCTAGTTATGTGGTGAGATTCCCTTGTTTGTCCACAAAGTTTATGATTGATAGCCTAGGTACCAGCACGGGTTTTATCCATTACAGCAACCATAAATGATTTGCATTGGTACTGGACCACCAACCTGAGGAACCCCTGCAAGTGTCCCTGCGGGTGCAACAGTTTGGGAACCACTGCCCTTTGCAATGCACTTGATATTGTTCATATAGTATATGGTTAATGCGAAAGTGCAGCAAAATCAGAATGCATATTCTTATGCTTTTAACCTTCTTTGGCAGGGTACACACCAATAATTACCTGATTGGCCTGATAAATATATAGCGTGTATTCATAAGCCTTTGCAAAGCTCAGATTGGGGAACAATACCAGATACGCTACACACGCAATCTCGTTACCAACCCAGTTGATGAAATGAGAGTACGCACATGCTCAGTGGGCACGGGGGTGCACTGATACAATTATCGCTTTGTCAGAACGGAGTGCTTATCGGATCGGCGACACCCATCGTATATCGTGCTTTAAGACATTTAGCCAATATGCTCATGGGAAAATTAATGATTTTGTTTCAGAGGGATTAATCCCTGGACATGGTACATTGATTTACACGCAGGGCCCATGTGCATTTTGTACATGCACTGAATGAACCCTGATAATGCCAGTAAAGGAACATTCTCATGCTTTACTGTTGTACAGGAAATCTTTTCCATTGAACACATTTATCCACATGAAATATATTGCTAGAAGGATTATGTGTAAGGCGCTGATTTTTATTGCCTGGTCTATAATCCATGCAGCTGTCTCATAGACCTAATAATGTTTTATTTCTCACTACATTTGCAGGCGTCAGGGCCATAGACTTGATCGCCTTTGAATTTGCCTTTTGCTAAATCACATGTGAAAGACTGAAATGCTCCGCTGATCCCTAAACAGTCTTAATTTAAAGGGACAGACAGCTGAGAGCATGACACATGGCATTCTTCCTTTCTCTGGCTGTGATATTAGATTTAGCTATATGTGACCCAGAGGGATCAATTCGGCCATATGTCTTTTTATTGACTGAAATCGATGCCCAGCAATACAATACATTCATTAAAATGAGTCATTGCCTTATAGCTTTATATTCCTCTTCCCGAAAGAGTTTGTGTTTGCTGTAGTATGGAGAATGTATTTTGTTAGGTGCTGCAGAACCTTTGTGGTATCAATAAATAAACGATAATAATAATATTTTCTAATGTAAAGTAAAACCAACATGTTCACTTGGTATATTGGAATTTCTCCCCAGAAATTTAAGCAGGGCAGCACAGACTGCAGCCAATCAGAGGAAGGGTGGGGGATTTTGGCTTCTCATGACAGGTATAAGCCATGCCCTATTGCGGGGGTAGCCAACTCCAGTTCTCGAGAGCTACCAACAGTTAATGTTTTCCAGATCTCCTCACAGAATCACAAGTGAAGTAATTAGCTCCACCTGTGAATCTTTTGAAATGTCTCAGTCAGTAATCCGTGCACCTGAGTGAAAGATGAGCTGGAAAACATGAACTGTTGGTAGCTCTCGAGGCCTGGAGTTGGCTACCCCTGCCCTACTGGCTGTTGTTACTATATAACTGGTGTTCCGGGTTGCTATAATCAACATCCATTGCCTGGGAGATTTCAGCTTCAGTTTAGAGGCTACTAATTCAAATATATTATACTGCAGTGCTAACGAGTAGCGGTGGATAAAATGAAAGAAAATGCATTCAGCAGCCCAGGACTAATGGGGCCTACACACAGGGAGATTTGCTTATTGATCTGAGCAATGTAGATCGCTCAGCAAGATCACTCAGTGCACAGCGATGTGCCAGCTCTGTGTGCTGAGCGATCTGTCAGGGCCAGTGTCCTCCGGTGAGAACACTGGCCTAGACCGGTGTGAAACTAGATTTATCCAGCATGGATATTAATCGCCAAACGATAGTGGCGCGCTGGGCCATGCAACGCTATGGCGATGGCTCCTAGACACGGAGCAAGGAATCTAGTTAGATCGCTTAGAAAATGCCCTGAAATCTCCCCATGTGTAGGCCCCATTAGAGCAATGCATAGGTCTGAAGCTTCCTTAACATTACTGGAGCAAATGGTTGTTTTCAGAAGCACTTATGTGCATGATCTGCTTGTCATCTAACATATTTTATTTTGTGCAAATATCTGTTTAGATCACATTTGTGTAGGATGATCTGTTATGCGTATGTTTGTTGCCCAGCAAACAGGTACATGCCGCTCACAGGTCAGCCGTATGCATCTCCCTCCCTCCTTTTGCACCTATTTACTCTCCTACATACAATGTGGATGTGTTCGCTATAGTTTTTATGTAAAACTCACCAAAGATGTTTGCTTCCAGGGTTTGCAAGTGCGCAAACCCTGAACATGGGGACAAATTCGGACCCAAACAAATGGGTCTGAACCGGCCCCTTTATCTGCACAGGAATTAATTTTAAACACATATAAACAGTGCTTAAAGTGGTCCTGGGAAGGTACCGGTGTAACTCCCTCCTCTGTAGGAGCACCATCTTCCTGTGTCTCACCAGCATCATCCCCTCCTGCATCTCTCCAGCCTTATAGATTTGTAGTATCTCTCCAGCCTCATCCCCGCTTTGGCGTCTCTCTCCAGCTTATTCCACGCTCTGGCATTTCCCCAGCCTCGTTCCCGCTGGCATATCTCTAGCCTTATCTTCACTGGCGTCTCTCCAGCCTCATTCACGCTCTGGCATCTCTCCAGCCTCAGTGCTGCTCTGGCAACTCTCCATCATCATTTCAGCTGGTGTCTCACCAGCCTCATCCATGTTGGTGTCTTTCTCCAGCAGCCACAGTGATCTCTGACCTGGCCTAACACCCCACCAGCACCACTACATCTTTATAATAGATCTTTATCAATTATTCAGCAGAGGTCCTCCTTCACTAACACCCCAGCAGTGGCCCTGCCCCTCATTCATTCATAACGCCCCCATCACACCCCCGCCTCGCATTCACTAGTACCCCAATAGCACTCAAAACCAGGATGAGCACTCCTCTCTGTACACCTGCTCCTTATGAGTACGGCACAGCAACGGACATGGGTTTTGCCCGTTATGCCCTGCTCCTATGAATTCCACAGGAATGAGACTAGACCTTGCTTCATGACATTAGTGGTGCCAAGTGGTTGGAAGGAGCAGGTAATCTTTACCTCTGTTGGAGGGCACCCCACCCAGAATGTAATAGTGTGGCGCACAGCACACAGCAATTCAGCTTGCTTCATCACCAGGCAGCTAAAGCATTGAATGTACTTCTGTGCAACCCGGGCAAAGGCACAGGCAGAATGTGTTCAACTTCCAAATACTACTGACAGAATACAGTTCCAGCCCACTTTGACTATTGCATACAAAGTCGCAGATAAAACATAGCCTGGCATCGTAGCACTTTGTATAGGTCTCACGTAGTGGGTTTGGGGCCGCTGCTTGAGGCACCCCCTGGCCTTATACCTGGCCTTGCCTACTTTTAAAAACTAGTTTCAGGGAGATTATAGTTGGTGGTAGAACTTTGCACAGCACCCCATTGAGGGGGTGTGTCATGCACCACCCAAAGGGAGTGTCTAGTTCCATATATGGAGAGATTGTGAAAAGAGATTGTGAACGTGGCAACTAGAAGCGTGGGTGTGCACTGCTACATCTGAGAGGAATCTTTTAAAATTACTTATATACAAATGTAGATGAGCCCCAAAGCCCTAAAGTAGGAGCTACTATACTTGGTAAAGTGCTGGGAAATGGTGCTGGTGAATCAATGTAAATGTATCTATCTCTCATACCTTTTTTCCCCAAAAATGTAACAGTGTAATGTGGGCTAGGTGACATTAGGGAGATTGCTAGACTAATGAGGGAGATTGCTGCTATTTCAGGGAGTCTCCTGCAGAATGCAGGAGGGTAGGTAACTATGCTGGGGTACTATGTAGATGCAGTGGGACAGGACACTCTATCATGTGACCAAAAATGAGACTCTCCAGTAACTTCAATTTATTGGAGGTTATGCTATTGCTTTGAGATATCATTCATTACATGTCCATAAAGGAGCAATATAGAAATCCATAATAATAATAATAATAATAATAATAATAATAATAATAATAATAATAATCAGCATCCCTTTTGCACTTAACATTGATTAATGGGGAATTTTCTTTTCATAAGGTATATAATTCAAATTCTATATAAATCTTACAGTGTTCACCCCAATTGTTAACATTACATGCATCTGTTATTGTAAACGAAGCAAGGTTGTAATTAAAAGTGTAGCTTTGGATTCCTTACAACGTGATTAGACAATAATGGAGAACAGCTCTAATGAGCTTACACAGAGCAGGCAAATCACTCTGCATACCAATGTTTCATTTTCTGCCAGAGCCTCCGCCATCCCTACAGAGCCAGCTAAACATTGTGGAATCACATTGATCCTGAGCCTCTGAGTGCCGCCGCCGTCTTTCATCATGAGTAGGAACTAATGGAAACCTATTACTTGTTTTGTATTGCGCTCTGATATATACAGTACCTGCAGCAGGAACAGAACACAATGCCATACAAAGTGTCTTTTTAAAGTAAATGACTGAAAAAGTGATGTTACACAGAAAGTCTACATATATTTCTACCAGCAATCAATTCACCAAAAGGTGCTATACATTTTCCTCACATCGCTATTACATTGTCATTTGCTGAACAAAACCTTGTAATTTACGGAACAGAATGGTTGCATTTTATAGCAACTTGGCATTGTTATTATACCAAGAGCACTTTTCCATTCAATTGTGTCACAAGCCCAAAACGTATGTCCGAGCTCTTGCAGAGATGACTCAGAGTCATTCTAATACTGGTCACAGTGAAGACACATTGGGAGATGTGTATAAACACTGGTGACAAATGACATTGTGGTGAAAAGTCAGGTTACTGTATGACTAGTTTACTGTATCAGTCAGGTTACTGTTTCAGCTTACTGTATGACATACTGTATGTTCTGAAACAGATATACCACTCTTGGGTGTGCAGTCGCGCTTGATATATGCATGCCTTGGTGTGCATTACACCACAGGTGCATGTATACCAGAGTGTGACACAGAGAGAGTTCAGAATTGGCTGTTTAATTGTTTATTATTTTTATATATGCCGCTATAAGCAAAGCTGGGATGATCTGCTCTTAGCAAGGCAGGGGTGGGCCTCTGTCAGCGAGGCAGGGGTGGGCCTCTGTCAGCGAGGCAGGGGTGGGCCTCTGTCAGCGAGGCAGGGGTGGGCCTCTGTCAGCGAGGCAGGGGTGGGCCTCTGTCAGCGAGGCAGGGGTGGGCCTCTGTCAGCGAAGCAGGGGTGGGCCTCTGTCAGCGAGGCAGGGGTGGGTCTCTGTCAGCGAGGCAGGGGTGGGCCTCTGTCAGCGAGGCAGGGGCAGGGCCGGTGTAAGGTTTCTCGACACCATAGGCAAAACATCAACCTTCTGCCCCCTCAGGGACATAACTCCCAAAGGCAATGGAGATGCCATCCTCCGGACTAACACCACTGGAGGAGCACCTGCATGTACAGCAGCACCTGTGCGGTTCACAGTGGGATCCAAGTGTGACCACTGCTCTTCCACTGGTGCTCTGTGGTGCACCCACATAGTTAACTGGCTTTATCACAGGATTCAGACTTGGTGGCGCCCCCCCCCCCCCCCCAGAACCTGGCACCCTAGGCAGCTGCCTAAAGCTGCCTAGTGGTAGAGCCGGCCCTGGGTAGGGGTGGGCCTCTGTCAGCGAGGCAGGGGTGGGCCTCTGTCAGCGAGGCAGGGATGGGCCTTTGTCAGCTCTCTGTATTGATTGTTGCTGCCCCTAGAAATGGAATAGGGGTGCCAATGAGACAGAACTACCATTGGTGCAGCAGGTGCATTGCACCAGGGCCCCAGAGGACTAAGGGGCCCACAGCTTGTACCCCATTCACCCACTGGCGAGGGGCCCAAATTATACTTTTGCACCTGGGACCACCACTCACAAGATCCGCCACTGGGTGACATTATGGCATGGGAGTGGCTTCCCATGGCAAATGCTCTCCATACTGGCAAATTGCAGTCCATACTGGCATTCCAGAGAGATAAGACGCCTTCCCCTGAGACTGCCTCGCTGTAATTATCAGGGTTTCCCAGTAGGACTGCACACACTGGGAAACTCATTCCATGGCGGGCAGCTTGCAGATGGATTTGCAGGGAATTGCCAATTCTGCCCTGCTAAGGAATTTGTAGGCTTGCACAGGGCGGGATTTCACTCTGGCTGCGGATATCGGATCGCAGGGCTCTGAAAATTAGCAGTGCAGCAATCAGGTCTGAATCAGGCCCTTGGTGCGATTAGGCCCTAATGCCAATGCACAAGGATGCCCTTTACCTTTATATGTTTATGTGGTGAACCTCCCTGAACACAAAATAGATCTCCTATCTTAGTGGATGTTTCCACAAATCTTCCAAAAAATCCCTCTTTTCGTCTCTTTGCAATATGGTTGGCATCATTTTGCTATTAATTATTTATTAACAGTTTCTTATATAGCGCACACATATTACGCAGCACTTTACAGAGTATAGTTGTACATTCACATCTGTCCCTGCCCCAGTGGAGCTTACAATCTTTATTCCCTACCACATGTACACACACACACAGACATTCTAGGGTTAATTTTGTTGGAAGCCAATTAGCCTGTATATTTTTGGATTGTGGGAGGAAACCGGAGTACCTGGAGGAAACCCACGCAAGTACAGGGAGAATATACAAACTCCGCAGTTAGGGCCATGGTGGGAATCGAACCCATGACCTGCGCAATGGCTGCGTATTGCGAGTGCGCAATGTTTTTAAACTGCACATGCACATTTCTGCGCATGCGCTGTGTGCGAGTGGCCGGTGAGCAGATTGTTCACCGGGCGAGTCTTCTGATTACAGTGAGTATGCACATAGATCCTCTATAAAGTATGCCTTTTATTTTATTCTGGAACCCTCATAAACAGGTCAGTTTCCATCCCAGACATGTTTGGCTTCATAAAACGTAGGGAGACCTCCTATCTGGACAGCAACAGCTGCTTTATCTGTAACTGAAGGAAAATGAGCCAACTTACCACAGCACAAATAGGATACATCTGTAGGGTAGCAACTTCCTTCCATCACTGAGGACATGAGAGATTTCAGCCTCTACAAGTAATTAGAATGGAAACCAAGTTATTCCTCATTATACATTGATTATTTACTGCTAAGAGGGTGTGAAATCATGTTAAACAGTTTAATGCACCTTTCTTGGTTGAAAATACATTTATATGATATAATATATTGTGGCATAAAATATATCACAGTATAAAAAATTTTTTATACAGTATATAATTTTTTTAAAATTTATACTAAGACATATTTTATGCCACAATATATCGGGTCCCTCTGTGTCTGCCCGTTGGAAGTGAACTGTACCTGGGGATCCGGACAATGCTTGTAGGATTGATGCCGCTGCTTCCTCCACCCATGTCAGTGAAGGGCAGACAATTGCTAATGTCTAAGGTCAGCACGGGCAGCTCCCACTGGATTGCTGGTCCGGCAAAAGCATGAGAAGACGCTGATGACGGAACCGGAAGGGACGCAACATGGTTAGTCTCCATGGCAATGGGAAACTTCTTCCACCATCAGGAGACTACTTCTATTTATGCCATTACCAATATTACTTTCAAGTACCCCCAACTGGTCTACAGCATACCCCTAGGGGTACTCATACCCCAGGTTGGAAGTCGTTGTTCTAGAAGATAATAGATAGAGAATCTCGCCCTATGATGGGAGATCTATTTTAGATGGGATGTTGCTATAGGCAACCAATCAGATTCTATCACAGAAATGCGGTAAAAACCCCGTTATCGGGGTTTTTACCGCATTTCTGTATTCTTTAACCTCCCTCCGCAGTGTCACCGCTGCGGAGGGAATCGCCAGCAAAAGCTGGCAGTTCCCCGCAGCGGTGTGTGAGGGATCCGTCACGGATCCCTCCCAGCATGCCCTGCGGCCGGGGCGTCAGTGTGCACATGCGCAGACGGACTCCCGGGTCATAGACCCGGAAGTCCAGCAACGGCGCCGCATCGCAAGGGACAGCTCTTATCGCAAGAGCTGTCCCTTGCGTTAATGACCGCATATTTTAGAGAATATGCGGTTACATAGTTACATAGTAGGTGAGGCGGAAAAAAGACTTGCGTCCATCTAGTTCAACCTGGTATAGATATCCATTGCTGATTTGGTAGGTTCTGGTATTTTACAGACAAATTATATTTCTTATTTGTACCCATGGATGTTTTTCTTCAGTAAATGTTTGTCCAACTTTGCCTTGAACGCATTTAATGAGCCAGCCGTTACCACCTCTCTTGGAAGAGAGTTCCAGAGTTTGACTGTTCTGACCGTAAAGAAATTCTTTCTACTAGCTGAATGAAATCTTTTTTCTTCTAATCTATACTCATGCCCTCGCGTCCTAGATTCCTTTCTAGTAGAAAAGAGGGTGCGTGACAGTTCCTTATATTGGCCCTTGATATACTTGTACATGTTGAGCATGTCCCCCCTTAAACGTCTCTTTTCTAATGTAAATAGTCCCAAATTGCTTAATCTCTCCCCGTAGCTTAAATTCTCCATTCCCCTAATAAGCTTTGTTGCTCGCCTTTGGACTTTTTCTAATTCTATGATGTCCTTTTTATAGTGTGGGGCCCAGAACTGTACTCCGTACTCTAGGTGAGGTCTCACCAATGCTTTATATAGTGGCATAATTACCCTCGAGTCCCTAGTTTCCATTCCCCTCTTAATACATGCCAGAATTTTGTTGGCCTTTTTTGTAGCTACATTACAATGGGCACTTCATCCTAGTTTGCTGTCTATTTGGACTCCTAGATCCTTTTCAAGTATGGAATTACCCAGTTCCTCTCCGCTAAGGTTGTAACTTGCACACTGGTTGTGTCTCCCAAGGTGCATAACCTTACATTTATCTACATTGAACCTCATCTTCCATTTTTTTGCCCACTCATCTAGAATTGCAAGATCATTTTGAAGCATGGTGACATCTTCTGATGATTTGATGACTTTGCTAAGGTTTGTATCGTCCGCAAAGATGGATACATTGCTGAGTAACCCTATCCCAATATCGTTAATAAAAATGTTAAACAAAATGGGCCCCAAAACCGAACCCTGGGGCACTCCACTTAGTATCGGCATCATATCTGATACGGCACCATTCACAACCACTCTTTGTTCTCTATTATATAGCCAATTTCCTACCCATCTGCAGATATTTTCACCCAATCCTAGGTTCTCCATTTTATTAATCAATTACTTGTGTGGGACAGTATCAAATGCTTTAGCGAAATCTAGGAAAATCACATCTACAGCATTTCCATTATCGAGGTTTTTGCTAACCTCTTCATAGAACCCTAGTAGATTAGTTTGGTATGAACGATTTTTCACGAACCCATGTTGGTTAGCACTGAGTAGACTGTGATGATCTAAATATTTCTGGATACCATCCCTTAAAAATCCTTCAAATAGTTTACCCACAATTGATGTTAAACTAACGGGTCTGTAATTAGCGGGATCTTCCTTTTTCCTTTTTTGAATATTGGCACTACCTCTGCTATTCTCCAATCTTTTGGTACTATACCTGACGATAGTGACTTGCTAAAGATATAATGTAGGGGGGTAGCTAGTTCATCCCTTAATTCCATTAATACCCTCGGATGAATCCTATCTGGCCCTGGTGATTTATTTGTTTTTAGTTTGCTTAGCCTCAGTATTATTTCCTTCGGCGTGAAATCCACAATGAGATCTGGCTTATTTGTCCCGTTTGTGGTAAATGTTCGTTCCACAGTCTGCTCTCCCTTAGTAAATACTGATGAGAAGAACTCATTTAACAGTTTTGCTTTTTCCTTGTCCTCAGTAACACTTTTTCCACTAGTATCAGTTAGTGGGCCTATGTTTTCCTTAATTAAACGTTTACTATTTATGTATTTAAAAAACTTCTTTGGGTTGGTTTTGCTTTCAGTGGCTATGCACTCTTCATATAATATTTTAGCTGCTTTGATTACCCCTTTACAAGTTTTGTTTGATTCTTTGTATTTTGCGAACGCCTCCTCATTCAAGTTATTTTTATAGAATTTAAAGGCTCTGGTTTTATTGTTGATAGCTGACCTTACTTCTTTGTCCAACCATGGTGGCTTTTTTTTGTTGAATTTACCTTTAGCTACTTTAGGAATGTATTCAATAGTTAGTGAATCAAGCACCTTTTTTAGAGTATCCCACATTTCCTCTGCATTTTTTCCCTCCATAACCGTTTCCCACCCAATTCCTGTTAGGGCTTCCCTGAATAATTCAAAGTTCGCTTTTCTGAAGTTTAGTATTTTTGCAGATCCTTTTTGATGTAATTTACTGAAGTTGATTTCCAGTGAAACCATATTGTGATCACTGTTCCCTAATTGTTCAATTACTTTTGTGTTTGAAACTAAGTCTGTGTTATTTGTTAAAACTAAGTCCAAGAGTGCCTCATCACAAGTTGGAGTTTCCACCGTTTGTGTAATAAACTGGTCTTTAAGTAAGCTTAAGAACCCATTGCTTCTTGCTGATTTACCTGTTTCGTTTTCCCAATCAATGTCGGGTAAATTAAAATCCCCCATAATTAATACCTGACCCTGATTTGATGCTTGTTTGATTTGGTTTAAAAGAATAGACTCTGCCCTTTCGTTTATATTTGGTGGTCTATAGCATACCCCTATTATAAATTTGTTTTTTGGTTTTTTATTATTGTCGGTTATCTCTGCCCACACTGTCTCCGAGTTGTCGTCTTCCAGGTCTGTGCTCATATTTTTCTCACATGATGTTAAGTTATTATTTACATATAGCCCCACCCCTTCTATTTTCCCTGTCTTTCCTGTAGAGTGTATATCCCTCCATGTTTAATGCCCAGTCATGCGACTCATTACACCATGTTTCTGTAATACCAATGATGTCGTAGTTGTCCCTACTGATCACCGTTTCTAGCTCCCCGATTTTACTCACTAAGCTTCTTGCATTAGCCAGTAAGCATTTTAATTTATGTTTATTTTTAGATATGGCTCTAATATTGTGATTAGTTTCACCCCAGGACCCATTTGAATTCTTTACTAGCTTCCTCTTTCCCCTCTTCCCTTCAATAGACTCTCTACAGGCCTCCCCACCATGCACACTGCCTGCCCTCTTTATAGTTCTGGGAATTCTTCCTCTGTCCTTCCCTCCTTCTAAGATCATCTGTACCTAAGAACTGTAATGGGGTAATGTGACTGTTACAACATAACATTTTATTACATGACATTCCTGATGCACCCTGAGAGTTACCCCCGATTATACCCTTGTTATGTCCCACGACTTTGTCTATGTCTCCGTCCCCCCCATCATCTCCTTCCCCCATATGATTCCTGATCCCAGTCCGGCTTCATTAGAAATGCGATGCCGGGCGAAGAGGGCTGCGGATTTTAGAGAATCCCGCCCTTAGTGAATAAACCCCATACTTGCCTACCTTTAATTTCACCTCTCCGGGAGAAGCCCGGATAGGCAACACGTCAGGGGGCGGGAGCAAGTCTGACATCACTTGGCCCCCATGCCGGAAAACTCTGTGATATGCGGGCCGCAGAGAGGGAGCAGGGCTTAAATGCCACAAAATGCTGTGATCGCGTAATTTTAGCCCCGCCCCCTCTCCGCGGACCCGCTACTTCAGGTAATTACACCTGAAGTAGCGGGGGGGGGGGGCTATCTCCAGAAAGTGGGAGACTTGCCCACCTTCCCGGGGGCCGGGAGAAGGACCCGATTTCTGGGAGGCTCCCTGCGATTCCGTGAGGGTAGACAAGCCTGATAAACCCTTTGTGTTTGCAGTCTAGCAGGACATTTATAGTGAGTGGCAAATAAGTGAGTCATTGCCTTCAATGGGGGCTAGATGTTTGTTAGTTTCTGTTACTTTGTGTTGACTGCTGCAAGTACTTGGTTCTGAGACACTGCACAAATACACTCCTCTATCAGTGTTATTAATACCCCACAGTCAGGGCCGGATTATAATGGGGGCACAGGGGGTCAGTACCCCTGGACCCCCCTCTATCTAGGGGCCCCCTGTGGTTGGCATGTATTTTTTTTTTTTAGCTAATGGTTTTGTGCATGGCAGTGGGGTAGTGCTGCAGCTTCACCTCTCTGCCAATGTGACAATGATTAATGGTGCTGAGCATCGGGAGCCTAGACACACTGAGTGCACACGTGTGCAATGCACTACTGGGAGCTGACTAAGTCCCATAAGACTTTGCACAAGAGGTCAGAGGCTGAGAGGCTTGTGCTGAGCTCTGCTTGGTGAAGCTCATCATATGCTTCTTTGTCATCGGAGGGTTTTTAATCAGAACCAGTGCTGGGGATATATATATATATATATATATGTTTATATTAATTCCCCCCCCCCCCCTGCAGTTGACCATTGACCAAGTTTATACTGCTTTTACATTGTGTTTTGACAGTGTAATATTCTCCAGTGCAGTTTGCGGCCAGTAATGACAAGTAGGAGGGGGCCCCCCTTTCTAATGTTCCTCGGGCCCCCCGATGGCTTAATCCGGCTCTGCCCACATTATCAAAACTATATATAGCCAGATGCAATTTTCATAGCAGCCACTTTTTTGCCTTTGATTTAGCGCATACCCACTGAACGATATAATTCGGTGATGTCGCCATGTAGCCTGTGGTGCATGCAATCACTGGCAATATTGAGCGGCATGCATAGATGACAGGGGGAAGTATAAACACTGGATTAGGTTTAAAACTATGTCGCTTAGAAGGGCCCTTCTGAGCGATGGCTTTTAAAAATCCATCCCAATCCATGGGGCTTTAGATGTTTTTTTTCTTCTTACTATTTAGAACCTTCATAAACCTTCATGAAGCTACCAGCACCAGTTCATGTAATCCAGGGATGGGGAACCTTTGGCCCTCCAGCTGTTGTTGAACTACACATCCCAGCATGCTCTGCAACAGTTTAAAATGGCCAAATAGCAAAACTGTAGCAGGGCATGCTGAGATGTTTAGTTCAACAACAGCTGGAGGGCCAAAGGTTCCCCATTCCTGATCTAATCCAAAACTGGTTGATGTCCCATACTTCTGGTTATATGCTAATTCTGGGTGAAGAATTTCATATTGAAATTGCAATACATGATTCATATCTATGGGGGGAATCCTAATACCCTCGCTAAAAGATTGGGAATTAATTTTTTTTTTTTTTACAATGCTTTTTTGTTTTTATTCGGGAGATCCTATTGGATAGCCCAATAAAAAAGACAGCCGAAAACAGTTTTAAACTTCTGTGTTTTTGAAAAGCTGCAGTCCTATATTTGTTGAAAACGGTGCTGCTTTTGTGGAAGCAAAAACTTGATAAGCCGCGGCTGGTGCTGATTTAAAGTGTGTGTGTGTGTGTGTGTGTGTGTGTGTGTGTGTTGTAATCCCATATCAAATAAGTAGTTTACCTTCACTAGACTTGTCATTTAAAAAAAATATACTTTATTGAGTTATCAGGGGATAAATGTTTGTTTAAAATATTTTTTTTACATTTTCAAAGAAAAACAAATCTGAATGTATAGATTCAATAAACTGATTTTGTTTGCGATTATAATTTGTAATATTTCCTAGAAATGAATGTTCGCACCTCAGATGGAGACTCTAAAAGCACAAATGATTCATTCATTCCATATGGTACGTCACATATGCAGTACAGTTCCTCTGCGTTTCCTGCTGACATAAGGTCCACTCAACATGTTAATTGTTGGATTTAAGCCCTTCATGCAAGATGCTAATGGCACAGTAACTACAGACTAATTTCAGGAAGATAAATACAGATTATAGTACTCGTCGTTAACAGTTTTTAGTATTTTTTACATTATTAATCATTCATTTTTAAGCTATGCTTTTTATTTTCTCAGAGCGCATGAAAGAATACCCAGCAGCGTAAAACAAATAATTAAAGAATCAATGAAGGGTTTATTTGTGAAGCGCATACTAGTAAAACCTGCCACTTCTGACCACCTCCATTCCCATTATATAAAAGGGCAATGCTTTTGCTAGGCAGATATGGCTAGTAAAATTGTCGGGCATAGATGTGATCAGAATTGCCAGGTTTGCTACCCGATGATAAATAACTCAATATCATCGGGTGTACCCATTTTTTTTCTGTGTTTAGATGGATATTTTAGGAATAACTTTTTAGGTACTTATGTAGTTTCACGGCAGCAGTTACGTAGTCAGTGTAGCATCCTTGTCAGTATCAGCATAGTGTTCCCGCGGCCAGCGTATTCAGCATAGTCTGCGTCCCTGTCAGTATCAGCGTAGTGTTCCCGCCCATTCGCGGCTAGCCGGAGTTTACATAGTTAGGGTAGTTAGTCAGGTGTCCTTGTCAGTATCAGCGTCGTGTTCGCGGCTAGCCGGAGCTTACGTAGTTAGCATAGTCAGTCAGCGTTACGCTGTTAGCGTAGTCAGTCAGTGCTTATTACATTGTGTGGGAACCATTGACCATATTAACCTGCCTGACATGACAGGTGCAAATGTGTTCCTGAAACACCCCCACTATCCATGCCAGGCCGAAGCATTGTGAGCGGACGCGATACGCATCCTCCCGACTTGTTCATACCCCCACTATCCACTTCAGCATGGAGTTGATTTTATAAAGAGTGCAGCGAGCGGACGCGGAATACACGTCAAGTAATCCGCTGCGCTTGCCACGCATTATAAAATCAACTCCACGCCGGCGTGGATAGTGGGGGTATGAACAAGTCAGGAGGACGCGTACTGCGTCCCTTCGCGGGGCTCGCCACACTTCGGGCTGGGCGTGGATAGTGGGGGTTTGAAATGGAGGCATTTGCCAGTATTTAACATGGAGCACTGGCAAATGTGTCCTTTATTGTGCATGAGACGCACTTGCGCACCCCCCCCCCCCCTTTGTGCAGAGGAGACGTACGCACTACCGAACCCCAAACACTGTTTGTCTCCCTGAAGCGGACACAGGCAGGGTTGCCGTACCCTGCCACAAGAATTACTGAGACGCACAAGTGTCTGAGATGCATGAGCACCACTCTGCCGGCATCCGCCAGCGCAGGGGATCTGGCTGTTACCGGCGCTGTGTGAGAGGCGTTTACTAGGCTTGCCGGGGACAGAGCTGCAGCTCCCGGGGACAGTACGGTGACTAGCTGTCTGACGGGGACACTACGCATGGTTGCCGTGGAGACACTATGCTGACTACGCTAGGCAGCCGTTGGGATACACTGACAACGTAGCTTATGCTGGCCACACATCAGACCAACTTTCCTCCAACCATCCAACTAGTTGGTTGGTTGGACTGAAAATCTGGTACTGTGTGGGGGCAAATGCCAATAAGCAATTTGCTCACAAACACAGGAGAATGGACAAAAACATTCAGTAAAATTGTCTACAGTACATTGTCTGAGTGACAGTTGTTGTCCATTTTCAGATTTGGGAAACAAATTACTTAATTACAAATTACATTTGCTCCTATGTGGTTTTTATTCCATACGAGCAACTAGTTGGGTGGTTGGAGGAAAGTTGGTCTGATGTGTGGACAGCATTAGCCTACACTGAAAATGTAGCATAGCCTGCCGCGGTGAAACTACACAAGTACCACTTTTTATTTACTCCTCCTTTTCATTTTCCTCGCTACATATGGTTAATGCTTAATTATACAGACGAGCATCTTATGTGCTATAAATAGCAAGGTAAGATTCTGGTATACCTTGCTATTTTTGGCACATAAGATGCTACAGTTACAGGTACTTGGACAAAAGTCCAGTACATATGCAGCGTACAGATGTGTGCAAACCATTTCTTCCCTCTGAAGTAAAGATTCTGCTTCGGCATATACTGTTGTATGCACTGTGCTAGAGGTGTATTAACCACCTAAACAAGTTAAATTGTGACTTCATATATTATCTTTCGAGCCTGTCCTTAAGATATATTTTTGATATATAGCAAAGCCTGGCTTGTACTGAACCATATAATATATCTAAAGCAGGGACCGGCAACTGGCGGACCGCGGTCCATCTCCGGACCGCAGAAGCCAGATCTCCGGACCGCACAGTTATTGTGTAAATGCCAGGGGAAGTGAGACATGACGTCTCCTTCCCCTGACGAGCGAGCGAGCGTGCTATCACGTGGGCTGAAGACGCGCCCAGCGTGATCAGGGGGAGACGCCGCGCGCTCCAAGCCCGCCCCCCCTCCCTCCGCCGAGTGAAGGAGCTGACGCCACGCCGCACTCCACGCCTGAGCAGGGGCTGTCGTAGCGATCCCCATCCACTGCTGGAGAGAGGTGCAGGCAGCGGAGCCGGGAGGCACTTTTAAGTGCATCTGTGGGTTGCGGCCTGCCCGTCCACTTTTGAAGTACAGTATGCAGAGTTTACATTTTTAAAAAGGTGAGCAGAATGTGCCTTCATTGTCATTGTATTGCCATCATTGTCCCTGTGTTCAATACAGGGACAATGCTGCCAATACAGGGTCAATGCTGCCAATACAGGGTCAATGCTGCCAATACAGTGTATTGCCAGCATTGTTCCTGTATTGGCAGCATTGTCCCTGTATTGCCAGCATTGTGCCTGTATTGGCAGCATTGTCCCCGTATTGGCAGCATTGTCCCTGTATTGCCTGCATTGTGCCCGTATTGCCTGCATTGTGCCCGTATTGGCAGCATTGTCCTTGTATTGCCAGCATTGTGCCCATATTGCCAGCATTGTCCCCGTATTGGCAGCCTTGTGCCCGTATTGGCAGCCTTTTTTGGACCTCGACCAAAATAATTTCAAACTTCCGGACTCCATCAAAAATGACTTGCCTACCCCTGATCTAAAGTGTGTTGATTATAAAAAAAAAAAGTATTTTAGTTGATCATGTACCCATAACCCAAGTCATGAGAAGGTTTAAATGAGGCATGCCCAAACTGTGGCCCTCCATCTGTTGTGAAACTACACATCCCAGCATGCCTTGCCATCGTTTTAGCCTTCCCCAATAGTAAAACTGTGGCAAGGCATGATGGGACTTGCATTTTCACAACAGCTGGAGGGCTGCAGGTTGGACATGCCTGGTTTAAAACCATACACCAGGTGTATAATGGGCGACCCTGGTTTAGTGTTAAAGGGTCCGACCTGGCAGAGCGATGTGAAAACGGTATTAGTATCTGTTCCACGTATTATAAAAGCAGATAGTGTAAGCAGTTTCCATAGATGTTTCCCTTCCTCAACGCGCTGTGCAATTTTGCAGGTAACGACAGGACCTGTACATGCTGCAGATTGGAGAATTTATAAATAGGAATGTTTCTTAGTATAGGCAGTAATTCCAGCAGTTCAAGGAGCTTATTACAGTAGCTTTCATATTAATGGCCAGCTTTTAAGAAAATAAATGTTTACAGATCAATACTCTGCCAATGTGTTCTTACAAAAGGTCTATTCATACTCTGTCCCTGCCTGGAAAGCATCTAACAAATAAAACCATCATGGATATATTGCCAATTTGTAGTTTGAATGGGTTAACATTATTCAAGCTGACGTCTGCCAAACAGGATCCTACTTTTAAGCGATTGCAGCAACTGCTTAACAAATCTTAAGAGTGCAATTAAGAAGCTGTTCATTGCTCGCTGTGGAATGCTTACTTCACAGATTTCATTTTTATTGGGTTTCTTTATTGAATATTATCCAGCGTTCTTCATTTGGATGGTACCCAGACAGGCTCTTAGCAAGTTGCATTAAGATAAATGAAGGCGGAACAGTTCACCTAATCAACACTTTCCCTGCTACCTAATCAACACTCGTTTCTTCATTTTAAATATCTCTAATACAGATTTTTGGGGTTTTTTTCCTGTTATATTCCAACTTGACATTCATACGTCACCTGGGAGGGTGGCAATGATGTGATTTCTAACAGGATTAGACAGCAGAATAGTCTTAATTCATCACCCTCCTTACTAAGCAGAGACTGTAGTGTAAACTTTCTTATTCACAGGCAAGGATTCATAATATACAGTACTGTCTGGCTTACCCAGTCATGTTGTCTCACCTGTATACCATGCTCCAGTCAATCATCTTGGTGACTGAGACATATTAATGGGGAAATATAGATTCATTAGCACTTGGATTGAATTAAGTATATATAGTATTTTAAATGAGGCATGCAAACCATATTCCCTAATAAGTGCAGGCATTGGGCGATAATGACGCCAGCATCAGGGTTAATTTGATACCCCCCAGCAAAACAATCCCCCGCAATCAAGGAATTGGATACAGACCTTGGTGTCATCAAGGTACCTTGCATAGTAGCCAATTACAAGGTCATTAATGAGCAGACTGAAAAATATAGGGCCTACTTTAACCATTTTATCCCAGTTACACTATCATTTAGCATTGCAGGGAATAAATGGCTGCGGGGTCTTCGGAGACTCGCTTTTCAGAATATTTGTTCCCATGGCACAGCAAAGGACCATAGGGACCTAGTTAATGAGCCATCTCAACAACATGTTGTTACAATATGGTATATAAGGATACCAAATTATAATTGGTGGATAAGTAAAAATGTTAACCAATTATGATCTAGTGGGTTCTGATGTTATTCCAGAGCTATAAAACTTGGCTGTCCAGGAAAAGGCAGAATGGGACAATAATATACTTTAAGTTTCCTTTAATAATTATTTTACATATGCTGATAAAACTTCAATGCCCAATCTAAACAGCTTGGGTACAAAATACCAGCATTTGGGATCCCAACAGTCAGAATCCCAACACTGCCTGGTAAGTATTTTTACCCTACCCCCAGCCCACCCCTCCTGCAGCCTAACCACCCCCATTAACCCCCTTACTTACCTTCAGGTTACTGATCACCAGGATCTTGACTATTAGGTACTTGTGTAGTATCACGGCGCCCATCGCATCGCAGACCATAAGGCATGCGATGAGACGAGATTTTCCCCGATGTCATACAATGCGATGCGATTTTAAATTGTATAAGCACTATGAACGTGAACTCGAAGCGTGGTGAGCGGTGGCGGTACGCGTCCTCCGACCTTTTCATACCCCCACTATCCACGTCAGCGTGGAGTCGATTTTATAGAGTGTGGCGAGCGCAGCGGAATACATGTAAAGTAATACGCGTCCACTCGCCACGCTTCGGGCTCGGTGGCTCGCCACACTATATAAAGTAAACTCCACGCCGACGTGGATAGTGGGGGTATGAAAAGGTCAGAGGACGCGTACCGCTGCGCTCGCCACGCTTCGGGTTGGCGTTCATTTAACATTGTAAGCACCCATTAGTGGTGCTTATACAATTTAAAATCGTATAGGTGGCTTATACAATTTAAAATCGCATCGGTGTGCACCCGGTGTATGGCATGAGATGCGATGCGATTAAAAGTCATGCGACTTAATATCGGGGGCACCGTGATAATACACAAGTACCGACTTATTATGGCCACATCCCATTTAGTGATCGAAGTGTGTCCAACATAGTAATGACTTGAGTGGCATTGGTAACAATAATATTCAGTGAGCAGGTGTTGCTGGTACATTGCAGTCTACTGCAGTTATCAGACTAGCAGTATAAAAGCTAACCACCTCTTAGGTGCCCATTTCTCATTGAATATTTGTGGGAAATTCCCCCCAAAACACCAATTTTGAAGGGATTTCCTAAGTGTATGACGTAGAAACTGTTTTCAATAGCAAAAGCAGCGACCATAAGTCTCTATGGGGCACAATGCTGTCATATTTACCAAGCATGTGCGGAACTCCTGAAGAAGTGAAATAGTCACAAATTGCAGGGATGAGTGATGAGAAAGTATAATTACGAGGCCTCCTAATTTATCCGTATGTTGACATTTTTATACCCAGACTGACACCCCCTCCCCATCAGCCTTACCCTAACTATTGCCTAAACCTAACTCCAGTACTTATCATCAGGATCCTAACTGCCCAGATATCAGGCATACTTCTGGGAAAATAAAAACCACTGACGCTGCATACGTCGGCCCTCTCACATGTCACTCATTTCCTCCCACAGCACAAACTGTCCCCTCACTTGTCCACCACATTGCACTCACTATTTACTGAACCCATCGAGCGCATATAGTACACACCATCTGATTGACTTCCCTCCTCTCCAGCTCTAACACCCCTCCTTTATGCTCTGCTCAACTCCATTTTATGGGCCTGATTCAGACTTGATTGCACAGCTGTTATGCACGATGCTATGTTGTGAGGAATTAATGCAACTTTTTATGTTTGCATGGTGATTGACATGTGGACATTGACCATTTTTTCAGAGTGCGAAGAATAAAAAAAAGTGGGAGTGTCAGGAAAAACGCAGGCATGCCAAAGGGAGGGTGCAGCAGCCCAGATTTCAACATAGCCCCCGAGTAAGTCCTGGGCTACTGCAGTGATTGGGGCCCAATGTAAAAATCATTTGTACGTGAGCTATTCCGGGAGGGTAGGCGACCCTGGATTGGTATGTGTTATTAAAAAAAAAAAAAAAAAGTTAAGTATCTTCTCCCCATGCATAGTATCCACCACTGTAACTGGCTCTAAAATGTAGATAATATTTATTGACCTGCATATTGGGAGTCTGTTTTACACATAGCAGAGGGGACACAGTCATTAGGTTGACATAAACATTAGGTTCACATGGGCAAGGTCAACATGGGGTTTTTCAGTTTTTTGAGCTGACAGACGGTATTTCATGCCCTTCCATCTACTAGGTCGTGGTGGGAGAATAAAAAAGTGTACTAAGTGTAGTGCGGCACCATGACCGCAGCATGGCGAGCGGACGCGGTGCTACGTTTTAGTGTAGACATTCAGTTTAAAAAGTGAAAAACCCCATGTCAACCGTATGACCTGTCAACCTACACCCATGTCAACCAACTTATTGTAGACCTAATCATCCATACCCTAGCAGAGTACAGCTGCTTAATAAACCCTTTCCCTAAATAAGTTATAGTCTGACTTTAGAAGTTACGCTGGTTTAGACTAATACGCACCCACACCTTTGCCATTGGCCCCACATTACTTCCATTTCTTTTTTCTGGTTTGTTTAATCGTTAATTGTGCTGATTGAGTTGTCTCCCAAAAAGTGTGTGGATCATTAGGTCAACATTGTTTTAGAGGGTCAAATCATTGTCACATGCATTATGTTGACATTGGGTAGGTTAACAGTCAAAAGGTAGACATGGGTTTTTCACATTTTGTGTCAAACGTCAACATAACCATCGAAAGAATGCACCAGTGCCTCCCTAAGCTCGGGCACACGATTATATTCTCCCTCCATGCCCTAGTGCATGGAAGGGCATGAAATTCTGCCTGTCGGCACGTCGGTTGGAAAAAGAAAAGAAAAAGGTCAACCTGCCCAATGTTGACAGAACGCCACATGACCATATACCTACTTAAAATGGAGACAACCGTTCTTAAATAAGTCCCCTCAGACACTGTAGTATATTTAGCCAACTCGTCACAGCAATTTGGCACTAAGGCAGGTGACTGCTATGTAAGCTCAGCACCTCCTGAATCAGTGTGAAGAATAAAGATTCTCAGCTCAGAATGAAGACACTGGTAGCAGAACAGTTTCTCTATTCACAAAGCAGCTCTTACTAGTATAATGGCAGTTTCTTAATTTCCCATTTTTGCATTATATTAAAGTTAACTGGTATTTCAACACGTTTAAAAAGCAGAGTCCTACACGTTTCAGAGCCGTTTTTTAGGCAGTGTGAATGGCTCTATTTCTATGGCTTGAAACGTGTCCCTTGGGGGTTAAACAGGTTGAATGTGTGAATGGTATTAAATGCTTTTTAAAACGGTTTTCACCTGCAATGTGAAAGGTTTTAAAGTCCCATTTAAGAATACAGGGTCAATACCAGTTTCTGCAATGTGAAAGCAGTATAGGGTACTCCTTAAAGTTATCAGACAGGATATTATACCATTCATTTAAATATATAAGTAAACAGTATCATTCACTATTATAGCGGCAGAGGCTAGCGTTTGCACAGGTTTGTATACCCAGGCCCATCAGCAGGTGCACTGGTAACCTCGATATTTTTGTTCTGTAGAACAGGGAAATATTACATAAGTTTCATAATTGTAAGGAAATTTAAAACAAGTGCAATAAAAACAAATGCATAAGTAATCACATATGGGGCCTTTCAGTTTTGTTAGCAAAGCAAAATGCACACAAATTGATGAATCCATATTGTACTGCAGGTGGGATAGTATCTACACTTCTAGGTGCCAGGTTCACAATCTCTCCATATATGGAACTAGACATGCCCTCAATTGGGCACTGTGCAAAATTCTACCACCAACTATAATGTCCCTGAAACTAGTTTACAAAAGTCGGCAAGTATGGTTGAGGCATCCCAGCATGCCCTGGAACAGATTTAGCATTGCCAAGTAGCAAAACTGTAGCAGAGCATGCTGGTACGTGTAGTTCAACAGCTGGAGGGCCAAAGGTTCCATGTCCCTGCTCTATACACACACACACACTGGCCAGCTAGCAATACTTTTGTTAGTTTTCTAGTGTAGTTAGGCACCGAGCCTGAAACATGGCGAGTGCATATCACCATGTGAGGGGATGCGGTGCACTATTTAGAGTCAGGTGACTGTTGACATAAAAACCTGAAAAAGCATGCCAACATGCTTGTGTTGACCTTAAATTTGGGCAACCCAGTACCACAGGACAAACAGAACAATATTTAGTGATGTTAACAGCTGTGCATTCAGTTGTGGACTATATAGTTCTATTGAGCTGGAGGAGGGGGAGGTTAATGCACAGAAGCACATCTTTTAAAATCTAATGTAGTGTGTGGTGTGCTAAACACTGAAATCTTAATTCCTGTATAAAAAAATGAAACTGGGGGGGGGGGTGCAATGTGCATACCCGACATGGAAAAATAGCAGCAGCTCCCTATTCAATGCAGTCATTAACAGCATTAATGCGGGATCACGGCAGAACAGGCCCGACTTCAGAAGCTGTCGGGCCGGTTGTGCCGATAACAGCCATGGATTGTCATGATCCAGGCTGCAGATCGACAATCCACGGCCATTTTTGTGACCATGCCCCTATTTGCGCCTATCGGGACATTGAATCCCGTCTGTCGTTATGCAGTCGATGTGACCGCAAACGGGTCAGGATTATGGCTGTCGGCGGGGATCGACAACCGTGACCCCAGATTGCATACCCCCTTATTGAATGCATGCAAAAGTAGCCAGTATTTGTTCTTTAGAGAAATCATAAATTTTTGCGTCACTTGCATATCATAGTTTAGCCACAAGGGTAATTACTTTACTGAATCTAAAGCCGTGCACACACGGCAGCGATATGGTCTGGAATCGCTAGCAATATGGTCGCTGGTGACCACATTGCCAGTTATGGGAGTGTGCCCCTGCGATAAATCGCCGGGTGTGCGCTCCCATTTATAATCGCTGGTTGCAGGAGCTTGCTGCACCTCAGCACCAATACATTTGACCTTACGTCAATCAACTACCAGAAAAATGTAATGCAGTTTTTGATAATTACTAAGGTTTTAATTAGCATTAACCCTTAAATGTAGTACATTTATAAAATCAATGTCAAATTAGATATGGAGGAAAACAACTCCTTATATAAGGCATGTTTAGGGGCTCATTTAACCCTCAACGGGACAGGAGCACTGTTAAGAACCTGGCCTAGCAAAGTGGAAGCTAGTAAACCTGTGCCACGATTACATAATGCAGGGGTCCTCAAACTCTGTCCTTCGACCCCACACAGTTCATGTTTCCCAGATCACTCGGCAGGTTACTTTTTGTAAAAGCCACAGGTGGAGTCAATGTAACTTATGATTCTGTGAGGAAACCTGCACAAAATGCACTGAGGACAGTTTGAGAACCTTTGACCATGTGAATACTCCTGTACCGCCTCAGATAAAATAGATCAGTAACTGATCTAACAAACCTTTTGGGGGATACGGTCGAATTGTCGACCACACTTGGTCGACAGGTGTGTAGGTCGAGATATGACAATGTCGACAGGGGTTTAGGTTGACATAGGACAAGGCCAACATGTTTTTTTACTGTTCTTTTGAGCTGACAGGCGGTATTTTATGCCCTACCATCCACTAGGGCGTGGTGGGAAAATAAAATAGTGTGCCAAGCGCAGCGAGGCACCGTGCCCGAAGCATAGCGAGGGGCTGCGGTTGCCTTCAACTATGTCCATGTCGACATTCAGGTAATAAAAAAAAAAACAGTGTAAAAAAACATGTCGACCTAACCCGATGTTGGCCTTGTCCTAAGTCGACCTAACCTGTCAACCTTTACCTGGTCAATAAAACGATCCAATCCCCTTTTGGAGATTACCAGCCACAATATGACCCTGCTTTTAGGAATCCTGTGTTTGCTTGGCTAATGCATGAGGCCTCCATAAACCAGGAGGACCCAGTTTAACATTACAGTCCAGGAGATAGATAAAACTTGACAGGGGTACCATTAAGTCAGATACTCAAAAATGGAGTGTAATGGCAGAATTTAGGACATGAGGCCTGAACCCTTTGAGAGCCAACAGCTATGAGATTTGCAAAATATCCACTAGAAATGCCAACATAACTCAGATTTGTTACATAAATTCAAATAAAATAGTATAACAATTTCCTATATGAATGAAACAATACAGGTCATTATGAGGAATAAAAAAAAAAAAAAAAAAAAAAAAGTTTGCTTGGCAATTTTCAGCTATTTTGACAACTCTTGGCACTCAGTGTTAAAAACCTGCAGTGTCAGGGTGTAATTAGAGTGGAAAGTCTTTATATAAGCCAATGTCTTCCTCCAATAAATCTTTGCCAAACAGTAGTCAAAAGCAAAGACAACTGGGAAGGTCTTAAAGAAAAAATAAAGTATGCATGTTTTTGCCACATGCCATTCCCCATTTTAGTTTTAAGCAGCACTCACATAAAGGGTTCCAAATTAACAAAGCTTAAGGAGGGGAAGCTTTCGAAACATAGCACAATAGCAATCAGTGACATATGGAGAAAGATAGGACATGTATGATACATACTAGCCTCTACCTATACTTAACCACAACAGCTAGTACGGAACATAACTACCACATGAAGCATTTAGTACTCAGTGTCACCCAGTGGCGTAACTAGATACTTGTGGGCCCCATAAAAAAAGTTTGTAAGGGCCCCTATTTATCACCTAAAGCTGAAAAATGTATACAACACATGATACTTTGACAGGCAAAGTGGGCCCCTCTCAGCTCTGGGCCCCATAGCAGCTGCACCTATGGCAGTTACGCCTTTGGTGTCACCATTTGATTGGCTGGCAATTTACATTTGTCCCTCCCCTTTTGTTACAGCTGTTACCAGTGACAGGATAATAGCTGTAAACTGCAGGTGCACACAGGGAGAGAATACATAGTGTTTGCACATTAGCAGCACTAGATAACAACAAGTGAAGACATTTTTCCAAATTCAGAAGTGCAATCACCCCACTGCTCAAGTATAGACTTTTAACCAATTTTGTATTTACAGGTTATGTTCCTACATTGGTACCATGTACAAGTTTAACAGGTGGGGGGGGGGGTTAAAGTTAAAGGTTAAAGTTAAGTTAAAAAAAAAAAAAAAAAAAGGGGTGGGGAGGGAGGGAATACATTTTAAGACAGATTCTTCCAGGAGACTGATCATGCTTGTTTATGGGCAGTTTGGAAATGCAACCGACATTATGCGAATATATATATATATATATATATATATATATATATATATATATATATATATATATATATATATATAACCATCTCCAATAGGACCCTCACCCTATGTAAGCTGGTGTGCTTAGCTCAGAAGCAGCAGTACACCTTTCCCCTGTGCAAAGGAAGCACCCCATCAGGTTTTCTGGATGTAATTGTGAGTGTGGAAGTTAAAAATAGCCTGCTTTTGGCTGGGGAGTGCCGACGTTGGGCATCGAAAGCAAAGCTACACAGTCAGGATGCCGTTTCCATGGAAACCATCCATAAAAGCATCAGGCATTACTGAAATTCAGGGTGCTTACAACATGGCTCTCCTGACCCTTCAGTGCCAAAACAGTACACCTAAAACAGGTACAGATGTAGTAAGGACATTGGAATAGGCTCTACAATTGCAGAACTGGCATGACTATCAAGGCATCAATACATTTCATAGCCAATTAAAGTGAACAGCAAACATCAAATAAAACAATTTATAATATTTAGGAATAGATAACTTTCTAATCACATAGTAAAGATACATACCCCTGTATAGGTTGGGGGGGGGACCCCATGAGATACAAGGCAAAAACACAAATGGCCAAAGAAAAATATTTATTATAGGATTACCTGTACAACATATACCATTAATAAACAATACTGTTAATAACATGTTTCAGTAATTTAAACTAACAAGAAGCACAAACAATATGAAATAACAGTGCAGCGTTCACAGGTTGTAGAGTCCAGGAGCCAGACACATAGACCATGAATTACCCAGCCAGGACTGGAGGCACACCAGACTGCCGTCCTGCACAACTTCGTCAAACTGTGCAAGAAAGGGTGTGTCCGCCCAGCCACATTATATTGTGTCCTTGATTGCAGGACAAGGTTCAGGAGGTGCTAGAAGAATTAACTCCTCACGCACTGGTGTGCAGTAGGGAAATCTTATTTGGCTCTCCTTTACTGTAAAGTGATGAATACAACACATCTCGGTCAGGCAAATTAAAAGTTCCAAATCAAAAGTAAATGGAATTTAAAAAATAAAAAAAAAACATATTGCAATGTATATTACAGTGCAGGTGTAGCCAAATCCAGTCTCCGTGAGCTACAAACAGTTAACATTTTCCAGGTCTTCTCACAGAATCAAAAGTGAAGTAATTAGTGCCATCTGTGGATTTTTTTAAAACGTGTCAGTGAGTAATGAATGCACCTGTGCACAGTTAGGTGGTCTGGATAATGTGACCTGTTGGTATGTTTAAAGGCCCATACACACTAGAAGATAATCTGGCCAATCTGGCTGGTTGAAATGGGAATCTGGAAATTTTGGGGAGCAAATCACAATTGGCCATTTGCTCCTAAACATAGCAAACAAATTGGTCAATTTAAGGTCCACACACACTAGAAGATATGAAAGACGAAAGATATTGGTGTCCAATTTCCTTTGAGCTGATCATGAAAGATATTGTGCGTCCACACTGAACACTGGATGCAAATGGCATGAGCAATATTGGCAGATTGACCTGCGTGTCCGGAAGATGTCAGTATCGTTAACAATGAGCTGAGGGGCGCATTGTTGAAGATATGAGGCATACACACTAGAAGATATTGCCATCAATATCTTTCCGAAACCTGTTTCTGAATGAGGTTTCTGATCTTCTAGTGTGTATGGGTCTTTATGACTGCTTTTGTCCGTTTTCCAGCGTTTGGGAGCAAACGGTTGATTGTAATTTGTTCCCAGAAATTTCCAGATTTTAATTCCAACCAGCCAGATAGGAAAGATAATCTTATAGTGTGTATGGGCCTTAAAGGACTGGAGTTGGCTACCTCTGTCCCAGTGGTTCCCAAGCTTGGTCCTTCTGGCACCTTAACAGGTCAGGTTTTAAGGATAACCATTGTTAAGCACAAGTGACTAATACCCCTTTAACATCGCAAATGTCGGGTTGCACACAGAATTTGGACACGGGAGCGACCTGGCATTTGCAATGTTTAGCCCCCACAGCGACAAGTAATAAGCCTGATCAGTGACGTCAGAAAGGGGCAGGGTGTCATTGGGGGAGGAGCCAGCTCTTGGAGCTGATGCTGCCTCCTTCCTATAGTGTGAACGGGACCGGGTTACCCATTTACAATACCCAGCAACCCGGGTCCAACCCGGAATTAACCCTTCTTTTAACCTGGATCGGAATGCTGGGTTGCTGGACCCGTGGTTTTTCAAATGGCCCTGTCTCACACCACAGAGTCCCGGGTCGGGCCCGGGTTACTTGTGCAGTGTGAAAGGCGTATTAAAGGGTATCATCGATGGTCGATGTCCATCCCTATTGTGTACTCAGAACTGGTGCTGCTAAGTGTTACCTAAGCTCTGTTTTTGAGTTATTGTAATATTAAGTATTGTGTACCCTGTGTTGTTCTAATGTGTGCACATGTACAAGGCAATAAACCACTCATGGCGTTATATAAATAAAATGTAATAATTAATAACAATAACATTGTGAAATCTTTAGCAGTGGAGTGGTTACGCTATGTGTTTTTTTTTTTTTTATAGCCTGTTAAGCACCTTTTGAGAATGCATCATTGTTGCAAGCTAGCCTGCAAATCATAATTTCTTTTGAAAATATCTCCGGATGACAAACAATACAGCTCTTAGTATATAATGGAGCAGATGACAGGGAAGAAGGGGGCTACCAACAGGCCTGATTTACAGGAAGCGGTACATCTGTCAGAACAGACTTAGGTCTACAGTCATTAGGTCGAAACTGGAAGGTCGACTGTCCCCAAGGTCGACAGGGTTAAAGGTTGACATGGCTCGAGGTCGACATGGGCCAAGGTCGACATGGTTTTAGGTCGACAGTCATTAGGTTGACATGAGTTTTTCACTGTTTTTTTACCCGAATGTCGACACAGTCGACATGGACACAGTTGGAGTCGGACCGCAGCCCCTCGCATCGCTCGCTTCGCTCGCAATGCTTCGGGCTCGCTGCGCTCGGCACACTATTTTATTCTCCCACCACGCCCTAGTGGATGGTAGGGCATGAAATACCACCTGTCGGCACATGTCGGCTCAAAAAACAGTGAAAAACTCGTCGACCTAAAACCATGTCGACCTTGGCCCATGTCGACCTTAAGTCATGTCGACCTTGAGACATGTCGACCTTTAACCCTGTCGACCTTGGGGACAGTCGACCTTCCGGGGTCGACCTAATGACTGTCGACCTAAGTCTGGTCTGACAGATGACCGTTTCCCGATTTACAGGGGGACAGAAAAAAAGGTACAATTTCTGCATGCACAAATATGCTGATGTCATAAGAGGCATTGGTGTTTCTATAATGGATGCGATGGGTCCGATATAAATGGCCCCTGGGTTCAGGGGGACACACTGCAACCATGCACAATCCCAAACACATTGGTCAGATTGGGGAATACTTGTGGGACTGAATCAGCACCACAGTGCAGACAGATAGCAAAGGAGTTTTCAAAGCATCTCTGCTTCAAGTGCCATGTGCTAATGATTTCCAGTGGCGGGCTGCAGGACTGCAGCCCACCAATGCAATCCCCACCTCAGCTCATGTCAGTGAGCCAGATGCAGCCTGGGAGACTGCACTGGGAGACTTTCTATTCCAACCTGTCAGTCACCCACATGACATTGGGACCCATACCAAGCAGCGATAATCAGACAGCTGGCACTCCCTGCCTGATTGCCAGCCCTAGCCAGCTTCTATGGGCTGCATCTTATTCAATAGCATGGAACAGATCTGACCTGCTGACTTCCTATTGTCCTAACATGCCAGAGACTGTTCACCCTGGAGACCTGCTACAACTGTGCTAGCGCTGGTCCCGGTGCTGGGAACCATGTGGTGGGGGCAAGGTGGCAGGAAAAAGCCACCTTGGCCAGCAGCAGCCCAACCCCTCTACCCAGATAGGAGCAACCGCTGGTGAAAAAAAGAGGTGCTGCGTGGGCACTAATTGCTTGCACTGATTTCACAATGCCCCCTTAGTGCACAAGCACTGTGAATATCTCAGCTGCTCTGAATACCAACATTCCAGTTACAATCGGCCACAGTTATTAGGGTTAAAAAGCATTCCTGAGGTTTTCATGGTATTTCTCTAAACACAGTTCATATGTTTACATTATGTGGCACAATAGGAGTACAAAAGGCGGCACATGGAAATATAAGCAGAACCTGCAGATGTGAACTGCAAAAGGTAGATGACATGGGCAATGGAAGTCATTGTCATATTTGTCTAATTGCCTGGAACCTGGAACCCTAATAATAACAATCTCTACATTGCTGTGCTGATGCCAATTGTGTCAGAATCCCCCCTCCCCAATTGTCATAAGTAGGAATGACCAATGACGTATCTGGGATACATTTTCTGTATCTTTTGTAGATTTTCTAACAGTTTTCATATGAATAACCCAACAATTATACCCTTTTCAGACAGAAAAGTCTGAAAATCCCGGCACATACACAGCATTTCAAATGCCGTGTCATTTTGCCGGGTGCAGTCTGACCCCCCTTCACACAGAAGAACAAATTACCGGGTTGAAAATTTATACCCGGCAATTTGCTGAATAACACGGGTATTTCTTCTGTGTGAAAGGGTCAACACGGGTCATAAATCCCGTGTCCTCGACCCTGGTCAATTCCAGGGTCGGAGACACGGGATTTATGACACGGGTGTGCCCTTTCACACAGAAAAAGGACCCGTGTATTTAATGAAATTCCCGGCTGGAACTGCTTCACCCGGGTATTTCATTTTCTGTACGAAAGGGCTTTTTCCCTGCTTTTCAAGTGCCGGGTTATTCGGCCACCACTGCCAGACCCAACCTCACACAGGAGAGTGTTTCGCAGGGTGGGAGACCCGGAGTTTAAGAACCGGATCACACAGAAAAAGTACCTGTGTTTTTTAATGAAATTCCTGGGTGGAACTGCTTCACCTGGGAATTTCTGTGCGAAAGGGGTATTAATTGCACTTAGTAAGTACAGTATAGTATAGTAACTGTAAACATAGTAATGTATAATGTGAACATCTGAAATGCATGTTATGAAAAAAAAAAGTGTTTGTGGAAAGTTTTGTGATTCCTCAAATGAATGGTACATGCTCCTCAGAAGAGAATTTCCCGTTCTGACTGTCACGGGAGGATTTCCATCTCAGCAGAAAGAAACTGCAGTTCCTCTTTCCAATAAAGTGCTTTATTACTGTGCCATTTAGTGAGCTCAGTCCCAAGCGTCTTACTGTCGCCCCCACATCTCCCTCCCACATATACATGTGGGCTGAATCTAACCCATGGAAATCCCATGGTTTCTTACGTACAGCAAAACAAATAGTACTTCACCTGACTGAAGCAAGTGAAAATAATTGCATGTAAAAATGTAATGTTGATACTGTGCCATTGTCATCTCGTTGAGTTATATTATAATAGTAATTGTGAAGTCATCAGTTATATGATTGTGATTGTGACATCAATGCTAGTAAATTGCATTCTCCCTGCTGTGTGGTACAATAGCTGCACTATAATGTACCCATGCCCGGGAAGTCTTTGCAGCCTGGTAGCCAGATATCAGTGATTATTTTTTCCCTGGCAAAAGCTTATTTAAAGCTGGTACTAAGCATATCAAGTAATATGTGTCCGTTCAATTAGTTATTCCGTTCCATACACATTAATGCTTACTGAATTTTATCTTAACATAAAATACTGGGCCAGATGCAGTAAGCTTCAATAGTGATAAAATGGAGAGTGATAAACAGCCAGCCAATCAGCTCCTACCTGTCATGTCACAGACTGTTTGAAAAATGTCAGGCAGGAGCTGATTGATTGGTGGTTTATCACTCTCCATTTTATCATTTTTGAAGCTTAGTGCATTTGTCCCACAATAACTTAATTTGTAATAAGGATTCTCATTGCTTCCTACTACTATGAAAGGGTTACCACCAAGATAAGATATGGATAGCCTAATGTCTGGCACTGCTATGGGACTACATATGCTAGCATACTCTACCACAGGTGTTCAATAATTTGCCCTAACACCAAAATTGAGGCCGTGCATGCCTGGAGTGCCACACATCACCTACCACTGGCATCAATTATATTTTATTAAAATTTTTTTACATTTCGAAGTTTTTACCATTTTTTTTATTACTTTAATATTTGAAGTTATTTGATATAATTTAGAGAAAAAAAGGGGATGGCATGAGTACTGGGGGTATCGCAACATCACCTAAAAAAAATCTTTGCCCAGTGCATTGCTGGGGGACCTTTCTCTCCCATGGTGTAAGTAAATGGTTGGTGCCCCCCCAACACACACCACCTTACATAAATATATGTATGTATGTGGGTATGTATGTATATTATGTTTCAAATAAAGACAGTGTGACAACTGTGGTCCTGCTAGAAGGGGAAGTCAGCCACAGAACCAATATTGATGGTTTTCAATTAACTGATTCAAACTTGCAGAGGTGCCCCCTTGGAAGCAGGAGCCCGGCGACAGATGACTCCATTTCCTCCCAGAGCTACACCTCTGTTTCTCTCCCTCAGCAGCTTTGCTTAGTAACTGACCTAGGCATGTGGTACAAAGGGGACAGCGTCCTTGCTCAGAAACTGGCCCGGACCCCTCCATATTTTTTAAATAACCAAATATAAGCACACACACCAACATTGCGGTCAGTGGCCAACAGCATTTCCCAGAAAGTGATTGGGATTGCCTATGTCGGCATACACTGCAATGAAATGTTCTGCCGACACAAACATTGTGTTGCCATGAATTTTATCAGTCTGACCTTCGCCAGCTACTAGCTAAAAAATATATATTGTGTTATTTGTGTATATAACTCACACTGTCTTTGAAGGACATCACATTCATGTTTTTACAACAGGGCTGTGAAAATGAAAACCACTCATGACTCAGCGTTGGGGGGAAAGCAAGTGTGTGTTGCCAGCTAGTCTGAGTCAGTGTTCTCCACATTATCATCAGTGCACAGACCTCCTATGTGATGTCAGTATACATATTGCTGGGGAACACTTTCCCGGTTATTAAAAAAAAAAAAAAAAAAACACAAGAAAAATCTTTGTAACATGAATAACTGTACATAATAATATTGTAGAATGTTCTGATGCTTGTGAATGATAACATATATGAATTTCCTCCCAGAATATGTGCATCCTTCTGCAGTGATGCTAGGCTCATCTTGTGTATAGATAACAGTCCCATCCTCAGACATGTTCCCTGCTCAGCAGCACTAGCAGCACCCGGGGGGAGGCGGGGCCAGCCAGGGGATAACCTGTAATACAGGCTGCTGCTCTCCTTATAAGGGGGAGGCGGGGCTATATCTGGCTAGCGGGCGGTGCTGCTGCTGCTCCCGCTCCCAGTCTCGGTCTTGCTGCCGTACACAGGCGGCGGAGAGCACAGTACAGCGCTGGGCTTTGCTTGGGGGAGTCCTGGCAGGATAAGGCGGAGAGTGCATCGTCAGCCTCAGGCTTGGCTCATTGGTAGGAAACTGCTCCTATTCAGGGAATGCTGCAGGTTGCAGACGGCTCTGGGGTATTGTTGGCAGCCTGCTGCTGACCTATATTATCCTGACGCTGGTGTGCATGGTGCCGAAGATGAGGGTAAGGAGCAGCTCTTCTCTTTCCTTTATGCCATGGTCTCATTTATTTATTTATGTATTTATATTTTCCGATAGTTCATAGAAGCCACGTTAAGCTATGAAGTACCGATGCTTGCATTGTAAGCTCTGCAAACCTGTTCTTACACTGCCACCTGTGTGCACTAGCTCTGTACCCAGAAGTACACCTGCAGTCAGTTCCATAGGCATGTTAGCTTATTTTGCCTTGTTCTATTATTACATTATATTCTTGGCATTCATCCCTGACCGCTTTGCTACTTTGTGACCTGCATGTTACACATAGTGTGTGGCTGTTGTATACATTATAGTGTCTCCTGTCAGACTGCCCACACAGCTCAGGCTAGCACCAGGTCAGGGGCAGCGGAGATCCCCATGGAATGCTATTGTGTACTGCTGGCCTTGTGGTTACACTTGGTGACATGATGCAGGGCAGGTGCTGCTTGCTGTGTATCTGATACAGGGACAGTCACTACTTGGGGGTTTTCTACTTTGCTGCTGCTCCAGACAGTACCAGAATTCCTCTCGGGGGAACATATGGGCGTCACTGTAGAGATATATATATATGTTGGGAAAATACTAAAACCAGTAGTTTAACGCAAGCGGCATAAGCCTACTGTGTTATTACTGTGTATCGCCAGACATATTAGTAGTGCTGCCATATGTCTATGATGCACCATGGTGGTTCACTGAATCTTAAGTACAAAGAATAATACAGTCCTCCACCCCTTATGTTTTTTTGGCCATAGACCACAGGTTCTCAAAGTTGGTCCTCAGGACCCTACATAGTGCATGTTTTGTAGGTCTCCTCACAGAATCAAGTGAGTTAATTAGCTCCACCTGTGGATCTTTTAAATGACCAGTAATGAGTGCACCTGTTGGGTTACCTGGAAAACATGAACTGTGTGGGGTCCTGAGGACAGAGTTTGAGAACCCCTGCACTAGACAATCTGATCTAAAGATGGCCTTTACACAGACCAACTTTCATCCTACCAGCTAGCTCATTGGTTGGAGTGACAATTTGGTCATGTATAGAATAGGCAAACACGGGATTTCTGGTGCCCAGAAAACCCCCCTCTTAGCAAGTGGCTCATTATGACCACTCTAGCACTGATATGCAGTGCAATTTCTAGAACTGCCTCTATGCAGTTTAAGGGACAAAGCAGCGCTGTACACTACCAGTGCTAGCAGCTTCTTCTAACAAGCTTGCTGTGTGTGGATCTGAGCCACCAATCCAATGCACTGTAGCTAACCAGATACAGGAGCCCTTACATTAGCTGGGAGGTTGTATGTGTTTGTGTATTTTATTATGGTATGTAACATTTTCCTGACAACTTGTTTGATTCGGCTTATACTTTAGACCAGTGGTTCTCAAACTCTGTCCTCAGGACCCCACACAGTTCATGTTTTCTAGGTCACCCGACAGGTTCACTCTTTATTGACTGACACATTTTGAAAGCGCCACAGGTGAAGCTAATTATTTCACTTGATTCTGTGAGGAGACCTGCAAAACATGCACTGTGTGGGGTCCTGAGGACTAAAGGTGCCCATACATGTTACACTATTGTATACATCGGTTTTGTGATGAGATGTAGTACAAAAAGTATGTGCAGCACAAAACAGATGCGACATTGTATATGATAATTGTACCGTGTATGGGCACCTTAACCTTGAGAATCTGTGGTTTAGACAATCTATAGTTAAATATTAATACTGTATTCTATAAAATGACAAATATTTACTAGGTCTACTGCTCCCTTATGGGCCCCACACACAGCACAATTTTCAGACCTTTTCTGAGTGATTTTAACAAATCACTCAGAAAATCACTGAAACAGCATGTAAATCGCTGTGTATATAGCCCACACAGCGATTTACATGCGCCCCCCCGCCATTCTGAATCTGTCCAAGATTTTGAACGGACCCGCCGTACAATTCAGAGCAGTCGCTCAGAAAGCTCCTGCTCATCTCCCACATGTGTGGCCGCGGGCAGATGAGCAGGGCTGTTCTGAGCGACTGAAGACGCCGCCATCATGCCCGCATATGACGCACTGCCGATGCTCACCTGTCCTGCAGTCTCACTGATGCTGCCTCCTGCGACGTGCCCCCTCTCTTAGCAGAAGATGCTGCGGGAGAGAGGACGCGACGCTGGACTCCGGACTGGGTAAGTGTGTGTATGTATAGATAGATTTTTTTTTTTTTTTCTTCACTGTGCCGCCAACGATTGTGTGTGGTAGGGGGAATTCCACTGGCCACCAATGTATTAAGAGGCTTTTTTGGGGGGGCACTGGCCACCAATGATTAAATTGTTTTATTGGCCACTAACCATTATTTGCTGGGGGGGGGGGGGGGGGGCGACACTATGCCACCATCGTTTATTTATTTAGGAAATTACTGTCTATACCATATAACATTATTTTTGTGATGAAGTGCAGTTTTTTACATATCTTTTCTGTGACCGATTTGAAATCTCCCATGCTGAATCTCTAACACAAATCTCTCTGTATGTGGCTCATTATCGGAAAGAGTGAAATCTCCCGTTATGTATCTCTGGCACCAATCTCTGCGTATGTAGGGCCATTTAGACTTGCTTACTGGCTCCAATTATTCTACTGGGTTGGAGTCTATGGCTTAAGGCCCATACAAACTAGAAGTTTCTTTGTAATCTGGCTGGTTGGAATGAAAATCTGGACATTTTTGGGAACAAATTACAATCAATGTAAGATAGAAGCTGGATTAGCTAGTACATAGTTTTACCTCTACAAGCTTTGATAAATACCCGCTAAACGAATTTCAGGGGTACAGCAGGCCTGGCTGTCCTTTTTGCTCCCATACTAGATTTTCATTCCAAGGACGAAAGATGTAAGCTGTAACCTTGACTGTATTAACCACATATGATGCAGTTAATAATGCATGTTTGTGAAGCTTTTTAAAGTCCTTACTGTATAAGCCCCAATGCAGTTGGGCACCTTTCACACTGTCACAATGGTTTCTAGAACTAATTTGTTAAAACTTGGTCAAATTTGCTCGGAAACTCTTTTTTGCTCTTGTAAGTGCGCAGTCTGCACATGATTCTGGCTATTACAGTAGATAAGACTGTGTTTGCATGTACCTTTAGGGTAAGACTTCCTGTGGAATTTTGGTTGGAAACGTGCCTCTAATTTACTAAATTACATGTAGCCTACAGGACACTTTGCTATTTAGTAATCATGTACTAAGGAATGGAGAGAGCTAGGGGAGAAGCTTCTAGCTGTCATTTAATAGAACGTGCTAGATAATGACAGAAGTGAATCTGTTGCTTTGTGTATTCCTCCTCACTTTATCAATGAGTTGTTTTATCTCGCTCGCTAAGCGTTAAAGTTTTAATTTATTTGGGAGAGCTACTCCTGTCTGCACAATGATGGGTTAACTTTCATGTGTGTACCTTACTTCCGGAGTCTGGTGTTTTAGTCCGAATGTGTCTTGAACACTGAACATTCCATTTAGTTTTTTGTTTTCTTCTGAACACAATCTGATTTGTTTACATCATAACCTAGTTTGTTCTCCTTCTAGAGGAGCAGGTGTAACGCTGCTGCGTTTGCCTGGCGAATGAATGAATGCTTAGCCTTAAATGTTGCACAAGGGGATAACCTGGCATAATTGCCTTATTGTGAGGTTACGGTTTTGTTGCAGGAAAGCCTTAAGTTTAAGCTGCCCTGTTACATTGACCATTATGGGAACCGCTTTATCTAGTAACATGTGTTTGGGTACATTACATAGTGACCTTATAGCATGTTTTACTATAGGTGTGTTCTGTGACCCCTCCCTAGCCCAGTGCTTAAGTGCTGACCTGTTTATTGACTTTTAAAAAATAAATTGGCTCCTACTGAATCTGCTTTGAAGTGTTCTGGAAAGTGGGATTCCACAGTGCAGAAATGTAAAACTGGAGGTGATTAGGTTACTAAAAACTTACAAGGTAGCTCTATAAGATAAACAGCTGGGCCACCATGCTTGTGCAGTACATTATAGGAATTTCAAAGCAGTAGTGGATGTTTATATTAACCCTTTGAGGGCCAACATCTGAGATGTTTGAATTAAAAATGCCACCGTCTTTCAAATTTGTTATATAAATTCAAAGAACAAATGTTCTATAAAAATTGATTACACTACCTATATAAGGCAACCATTACAGGTCATAATGATGTATCAAAACGTTTGCTTGACAATTTTCACACCTATTTTGACCCATTAACTTGGAACTCCAAAGGGTTAAAGCTTAGAAATCCCAATTTACCCTCCAATCAGCTTCTGCATGTCATTTTGCAAACACTAACAGTATGGCAGAAGTTGATTGGCTGGTATTTATATTATCTCAATTTGATCTCTATCCAGACTTTACTCTCCTTAATAGCTTACTCTCAGGTAGTTAACTGTTAATAGTTAAAAAAACAAACTGATTGTATAGGAAGACAAATTAATTAATTGATATCATCTAATAGTACATTCTATTAAGGAAAAAGTTAATGGGTAGTCAAATTTAAGTTGAGCTTATTTAATTTATAGCAGAGTTCAATTTACCTTCAATATCTCATACTGTAACTTAATTTGTTAAACCTATTACTTAACCTAAGCAAACAAAACCTACATTGCTGAAGTTAAATTTGTTGGCTAAAATGTTCCTTTATTAAAAGTTGAGGTGTGATACCTGGGGGTGCCCTATACCTCTGCTTACCTATGACGGTTGAGGTGGCTTCCACATTGAGCATAATGCTGACATGTATATGTACTGGCTACTGCAACTCCATTTGTGGTCTGGAACATTAAACGCTGGATGGGTCACATTATGTTTTTTAGGGTGGCACCTCAAATTGTGAATGATATTGAGGCTCTATATCGGAAAAAAAATCGATGTTGCTGGTAAGGTTATGTATGTCTTCATCCTTGGCTACTATGTTGCACATGTTTCATGGCTTAAACCCCTCCCCCAAATACCTCAGACACATAACTGGGATTATTGGCATACATTAAGGACACTATGCAGCGCTCCTGCTGGATGAGCCAAACTCCTATGTAAATACTTGGCTAGTGCAGTTCTGGGTCCAATTTATCATCCCCCTAATTTATTCTTTGAGATGTCACTACGAACGCAGCTGAGTGTTGCAGTAACCCAGCTCCCAGCTGTACAGCACTTTCAGTGAACATTTGCTCACTGGAATTGAGTATACTTACAGTAATCCCACCTGGCGCCAGCACTGTCACACAAACAGCATTACTGTGACAAGAACTTTGATGTGGGTTTGAGCATAGGAATGATTTGGATATTAAAACAAAGAATGCCAATATACTGGGAATCCTAAGAATGGAGCCATTGTACATTTGTTACAGTTTAACACTTCACGGCTTTTCTTTCTTAGTCTGTGTTACTTGCTGTCCCCTGTGGTACTGTACAGGATCATGTAAAACAGGGTCTTAAATATTCCAATAAAGCTTATCCTGGAATTAATTCCCAAGTCGGTTGGATCTGTGATGCTTATAAATGCTGTGCGTCTATTCCTCAGGTGTTCCGTACCCTGTTGTTGTATTAGTACAGTGCAATGTTTTGAGGCTTGTACATCAGTGTCAAACTCGCTCACTCTTGTACCTAACTAACTTTTTGCATTTTTGTAGCTTGTTAGTTAATCAACCTTTATCGTACTTGTTGGCCACCATAAAAGATCTTGGTGAGCTTGCATCTCTATGATTAATGAAAACCTAGACAATGCGGAACGTTGTCTATTGTGTAATCCAACTGTCATAACAGACGGTGTTCAACTCAGGTATGTTTTACAGTGATGAATAACACTGAATGCTGTATAAATGATTTTAAACAATTGGCTCTCAATCAACCAGTATACCTCATGCCCACCTTTAACTTTGCGCTCCTAAACAGTTATTGCCAGGTTGAGGTGCAGTTTGAAGGCATCAAGCTAAATAACCCGGGTTAACCAACCTGGGTAAAACCTGGATAGCCCCCTCTGTAATGGGCAACCCAGGTTTAATGTGGAAGGTGCAGGTTGACCATGTTGGAAATTCTGGCTCAGACCAGGTTGCCATATGCAAGTGGTATAACTTGGTCAATTCTAAGTAGCAGTGTATGGCCAACTGATTCTCCCCCCCCCCCCCCCCCCCCCTTAAGTCATGCAGGACCTTCCTGGACTGCAGGATTGCAGGTGACCCTTTTTACCGCTGCTGGTAGGTCAGAGTTTAAATGTTCAGTCAGGTCTGACCTCCATTACGATTCACACGGGACTGTGGCAGATGCGATGTGTGATTTTGGGTCAATTCGCCCAATTTCTCATCCCCATCCGTTGGGATCAGGTGAAAACAGCATAAATTGCATAAGTGTATGGGGGGGGGGAATACTTCAGGGGCATAATTGGTGTCTATTGCAATACCACAACTTATCAATGGTTCAAGGTGCTGCCTTGAAAATCATGATGTCCGTTAAGATGGTTTTCGGAGGGTAGTATTTATCAACTTCCAAGACGTGACCACTGATTGGTTAAGTACTTTATTTCTCACCTGTATTTGTATTTCTAATATTTAGGGGCCTTAACTTTTTCACAATGCATACAGTATAGATCTGGAGATGGCTAAATTGTGAGAAAGAAGTACCAACCAATCTGCTCCTAAATGTCACTTTCTTTACGAATGGATCCTGTAAAATGAGCTGATCGGCTAGAAATTTGCTTTCTCTGGACTTAAATACCCCCTTTAATATTTAGAAAGTTTTTTAAATTACAAGCGTAACTTTTGGTTTTGTGAAATGACACTACATAAAAAAACAAAGGTGTTGACTGATCAGATAGATGGTATGAACCCTGTAAAGGGTAAATATGACTGCTTTCCAAAGTAATCTGGTAAGAAGACAATATATGCTACTAAATACAAATCTGAAACTCATTATTGCTCTATCAAACAGGGATCTTTTATGGTGGCTGATGGAATTTATATTAGGGTTTTCTTTTTTTCTTCCTATTGGTTAATTGCGTCTAATACTTATTTAAATGCAATGCTTTCCAATTGACTTTTTTATATAGTTATTGCTCTTTTATTAGATTAGACTTGTCGTTTTCATGGACTTTATATTGTATGGCTGTACTGTGTGAGCCGTACTGCATGCGTTGGCAGGGACACATAATAAGTAGCTTTTATGCGGCAATCTGTAAGGACATTAGTAAGTGGAGTGTACTGACAAACCATAAATATAGAAGAGTATAGAACGGGCACACAAAGTACTGTTCATCGCCCGCTTAATAGGTTTTGTGAGAGACTTAATATCAGCCCACACCTAGGGACTAGCCTCTCTGCCTGGGTACATTGTTGCTGCCTCAGTCAATTCTAAGCCTCCAATTAGAGGTTCTGAGTTGATGCAAAGGTGCTACTTATACAGTATAATGCTGTTCCCTGCAGGTATAGTGTACCCTGCGGTACTTTCTGTAAAATCCATGCTGTGTGTTCCAAGTAAACAAGCCATCCAGAGGGAGAGAGCTGGCAGCTTCCCTCTGAGACGCAGGATGTCTCAGATCCCGAAGGTTCCTCAAGTCAGACAAACCAACGTCACCATCTTACACTTATGATTCTAGCCAAGTGTCTAATTGACACACCTCGTATGTCTGTCAATGCAGTAATGCATTTACAATGTTATGTAATATTTTTATTTTGTGTTGGTAAAAGAAAGAACACAACAGATTAGTGTACTCTACCCTTACCCACTTTGAGTCAGAATCCAATGACATAATTATTTCTTTGCTAAAGGATAAGTGGGGGTGGCTTACTTAATGGGTGGTTGGCCAAAGCAATATAGGTACTTGTGTAGTTTCACGGCGCCGTGCTACTTCCAGTTTCTACACTCGGCAAACTAACTTAACTCCATGCCAACATGGATAGTTCATACCCCCACTAATTATGTTGGCATGGAGTTGATTTTAGATAGCGTGGCGAGACACCGAGCCTGCAGCGTGGGCGAGCGAAGCCAGCTAGCCATGCTGGCGCCGTGAAACTACACAAGTACCGCAATATATTAGGAAACCGGGCCACATGCAACCCCTGAGTGGTCACATGCAGACCGAACTACTTCTGCTTTATTGTCAAACATTTTCACCTGAGACTGGTACTAGCAGATAAGTGGTTCTGTTGTGCACTAAAGCAGTTTCTAAGGTTGTGGCTATGCCTGGTCTTACCGGGGACGAGTGCTCGGAGAGCCTCTTATTGGAAAAGGTAAATAAAAGTGTATTTTTATAAGTAGGGACCCACCAGTGCTTCATTAGTAAATAAAAGTGTATTTTTATAAGTAGGGACCCACCAGTGCTTCATTAGGAATGCAAACATGTGTCTCTGAATACTTCTTACAACTCAAACTAGTGAAAAAAAAAAAAATGAGACAATGTATAATATAACTATGTAGTTAAAATTGCTCATTCCCAGTCTCGAGGTTTTGTTTCAAATTGCTGTACTTTACCACTGAGTGACATCTGTGAGCGATGATCCACAAGTGTTTAAATTTAAAACCCAGCCATCTATATGGTAAACATTGCAGGTCATCATGACTAATCATGCTTGCTTCCAAATTTTCACACCTATTCTGACCAATTATCTTGGCACTCAAAGGGTTAATACAGTTTTTAGCTCGCTTGTGTCCAACTTTTTTTTATTTTATTTTTTAATTTATTTTTTGGTACTAATTTTGGGTCCAACAACCTTCACTTTCCCAGACATAAGGAGTGCTTCAATTTTCCATTACAGCTCAACAAAAACAAGTCTGTCTGTAGGAGCTCAGGTTAAGTTGTAGTATCGGTGATAACCCAGCCTATTGTGTTGCTGTAAATAGCAACATGTCATGGTGCTCACAAACACAACTCTGGTACTGAACTTGGATTTTAAAAGTGCCTTATTTACTGTAACCAGACTACATTCCATTGTCACATGATAACTGGTCTGACTGGGAAACTGATATTCTGGAGTCTTTTCAGATGAGGGGATTGGAATCTGACATGTCAAAATCAGTTATGACTTTTCTTGCTTAATGTGAGTAATTAATGGAGTCTTAAAAATTCTGTTTGCTGATTGGTGCTTCATTCAGATGAAGGAATGTGTGTTCTGGACAAATGTACAGTACATGGTACTGGAGAAAAACAGACATTCTTTGCTGTTGGGGACATTCTGTTCCACCAAGCATGCATTTTTAGTAGTTTCTAGGCAATGATTCGTTAGTTAAACTATGCATGGTAGCTACATAAACTTTGCAATATCCATAACTTCCATGATAATTGCATGTGATTCCCCCCCCCCCACCACCACCACCAAGGCTGACTGTTGCCCATTTCAGTGGGTGCAGATTCAGTTATGGACTGAGTACTGCCAGTTTGTTTGTTTCACTCCTAAGTCACACATGGTGCAGACACTGGTACTATTTATTTTATTGTTTCTTATATAGTGCACACATATTCTGCAGCGCCTTACAGTGTATAGTTGAACATTCACATCAGTCCCTGCCCCAGAGGAGCTTGCAATCTATATTCCCTACCACATGTACACGTACACAAACATTCTAGAGTTAATTTGTTGGGAGCCAATTAGCCTACCAGTATATCTTTGGATTGTGGGAGGGAACCAGAGTACCCGGAGGAAACCCACACAAGTACAGGGAGAATATACAAACTCCGCACAGTTAGAGCCATGGTGGGAATCGAACCCATGCCCTCAGCGCTGTGAGGCAGTAATGCTAACCATTACACAGTCCGTACTGCCCCGTACTATGATCTTCTATATTGCTGTGTAGTTTTCACTAATGGTTCACTTTTAATTCCAATGTTTATTACTGTGTTTGAAAAATGTGCTGCATGCCTTATTTATTAAGATGGTAGTATAAAACAAATGCATAAATCCATTGTAGTTGCATTTTGGCTGTAGTGTCACTAAACTGTATTTAACCAATGTTCGTTCTGTTCTGTCTTCCAGGAAAGTATGCCACAGACACCAATATTTCCCAGCATGCTTGGCTCTGCCTGTAGTGGACAGGTGCAGCCAGAAATGGGGGAGCAGTGTGGAGATCCAGTGTACCAAGATGGTTGTCTGGTGTCTGGGTCCCTAGAAACGTTAATTGAACGCCTCATGCCCACCATTGACTACTATCCTGATGTAAGTGGGACTTCCTTAAGACTTGTAGTACAGAACTGTGATATCAGGCTGTTATGATCAATAGTAACATTCTTATGGCCTTAAAGACTAAGGCATGTGGGTGTGGAGTTTGCCTGTCCTCCCTGTGTGGGAGTCCTATAGTTGCTCTGGTTTCCTCCATCCTCAAAACCAGAAGTTAGACCAGAAATAAGTGTCTGCATTGTTGGGAAGGATTCGGTATGGAATCCTGTGGTCAAAATCCTGACCGCCGGAATCCCGACAAGGGGGGGGGGGGGACATGCATCACCCCGCGAAACCCCCCCCCCCCCCACCCCCTTGCGGGCTCGCTGCGCTCGCCATACAGCATGCCCGGCTCCTCGCTACGCTCGGCACACTAATTTATTCTTCGGCTGTCGGGATTATGAACGCCGGGAAACTGACTGCATCCCGTTGGGAATATGGGTTGTGTTTAGGTCAGGAACTGATGTGAGGGGCTGTGTATTGTGTGCTGCATGAAAGATAAATGGGTGTTGCTCAATGGTTCTGTTCTTCTAATTAAGAATCATGTTTTTACAGGTCATATTCAAATGTGGTCTTCAAGTAATTATTAGGTTAGTTTATGGAGTATGACAGGCTAGTGACTGCTGACATGTGGGGGGGAAATATTTCCATAGCCAAAGTAGCGAGGGTTTCCTCTATATATACACTGTGCAGTAGCCCAAACAATAATTCCCTTTGTCTATTGCCCCCTTGTTTTCTGCTCTCCCCAGAACAGAATGCGCAGTCTGAGGCCTGGTCTTCAAATATCCAATAAACATGAAAGGTCAGAGGGGGGTTTTGTTCCTGCCCAAATGCAGCAATAACAAAGTCTTTATTTCTCCTTTTTATTGTGTGATTATGTTGCTAGGTAACAGCTCAAAGTAATGTGTTAATAATTTTTCCCTTCCATAGTAAGCCTAATTTTGGCACTACTGTGTAAGTGCTGCAATAAGCAACCTGTCCAGCTGGCCTGAGACTAACAAATGCAGACGGACAGTTCAGCTTTTGCATTAGTGTTCCCTGTAATGGGTTTGTAAAGTGGCATCTAGTCTATGGAATGACCAGGCATTATGTTGTAGGTTAGTGTAGCACTGAAGGTCAAATTGTGACTGGTTCTGGACATGAACTGTTGTATAGCTGAAAGTGAGGCATTTTTAGGTGCTTGCTACTTAGACATAACTAGGAGACCTGAGATTACAAATGTTGTGACACGTATAGGTACTATTCTTTATTTACTTCTGTAAACGTAGATTGTCAGGGAAGTAGCATTGTTTTGTAGTAACTGACAGCCAAATAGGTTTCCCTGAATCATGAATCACCACTGCATGTGGTTGTGTCCCCCCTCCCTGAAAGCATGGGGCTGTCAGAAAGCCCATTGAAGTCACTTGGGAGCGCGCTCAGCCAGGCCTTGTTACACTGACTGTGGGAAAAGGCATTTTAAAGTAAACAAATTAAAGACAAACAAGCGCTGCGGTATAGAGCCAAGAAAAATTTAGACAGGAGTGTAGTAGACAGAATTGGGGGTTTGTGCCAGCAAAGCCTGTCTCCCATGTGTTTAAAGCCAGTTATGCTGGAGAGCTGGTTACAGATACAGCAGATACATATTCCTTCAGGTGTTAGATGGAATGACAAGTCACAACCTTCCTTCCTGCAGGTGTAAAGGCGCATACACCCTGATAGATTTGGGCAATGATTCAATGTGTTTTACAATTTCTTCTGCTCCTGCACAAACTATTTGGTGTCGAACGATTGAGCAAACGATTGATCTTTAACGATGGTGGAGGGAGCCAGTCAATCAGCCTTACCAAATCGTTCATCGTGCATACACATGAAACGATTGGTACACATCGCTAACGATTGGTTGCTGATCTTTCTGAATGCAGGAAAGATCAGCGATCTCTATCAACGACCGGCGGGTACGCGCATCGCCCCATAAATTCATACACTGAGCGATTGGTTGTATAAATCCTTCAGGAACACCCAGATCTTTTGCCAAATCTTTCCATGTGCGCACCATTAGGGTGACTTGGATTCTTCAGAAGAGGGCTGTTCACAAATCTACACATTCTGGCATGTTAAGTAAAGTATTACAATGGTTTTATGGTTGATTACAATCAGCATGCACCCAAACATGAGCAATTTTGGATACAAATTTTTTTTTTTTTTTTTTTTTTTTTTTTGTATAGTCACTTTTAATGTGACCGTAACTGGATCCTATAAATCGATTTCCACACAATCTCAAGATCCACCTGTGGATCTTTTTAAAATGTGTCAGTGAGTAATGAGTACACTTGTGCACCTGCTAGGTGATATGGAAAACATGAACTGTTGTCGGTCCTTGAGTACAGAGTTTGGGAAACACATTTTATAAATGGATTTTCTACTGCAGAGTTCCTTTTGTATCCTACCTGTGGCTCCATTTTGTACTTTATTTAGTCAACCTAAAAATTGTTATATTAACTCTAATAGGAATGCTATAGATCCACCAGGTTTTAATACTATTAAGCTCTTCACTTGATTCACCATGTCTGACTAATCAAACTGTCCACTCCTACAGACTCCTCATCCATCCAGTAATGTTGATGTCCTCTCTAAACACCCCCCCCCCCCCCCCCTTTTTCCCTCACCTTCAAGGCAATGCAAGTATACATAAGTCTGCACTGATCTGTTGCTAGTATATTGTGTTCTGAGCACAACGGGGCTTGTGTTTGCACAAAGCTGCAGCTACTACATCACACAACTTTATACAGATTGAGACTCCGTCGCACCCAGTGTATAAATGCTTGCTTGCGTTGCCTGGTAAACTTGCCCTATGTATTTTTGGGGAAATGAGACATTTTGGTCTTGGTGCTGATTGAATTCTATACCATTATTCTGTAAAATTAAAAATCAGTTGATCTCTAAAATTGCTAAGTGAAACCAGTTGAATATGCTACCTAAATCTGACCAGGTTCTTTTCTCCATAGAGAACCTATATCTTCACATTCCTGCTTAGCTCGCGCGTCTTCATCCACCCCATGAGATCCTTGTGAAAGTGGGACAAATTTGCATCAAACAGCTGGAAGCAGGAACAGAGGCTGACAAGGTAAGGAAGCTGGAGTCGTGCTGCGATCTATCCCAATGGACCCATTAGTTTATGTCATACTCACTGGGTCAAACAGTAGTTCTGTGCAAAATCAGGACAATGGCTGGCCCGCCAACTGCTTTTTTTTTTATTTATATTTTGGAAGGTTTAAAAAAATCCTGAAAAATAGGTCAATCAATGTACGCATCAACCTGTATATTCAGTTGTTGTGGGTGCCTTAGCTTTATTTACGCTTAGAGTTATTTATTACTCAAGCTGCAAATGTTTTATTGCTGCCCCCCCCCCCCCCCCCCCCCTCCCCCCTTTTTCCCATAACAATTTCTGATTGTGGCTTCCTTATAAACTGTATTCTTGCATGGAAAGAAATGATACCTTGGCTTGGTGCCTCGGACAGCCAAGGCACATTACAGGAATTCCAGCTTCCATGGATAGGAACGAATGATGCAGGGTAAAGCACTTGCCAGGATACTGCAGGGAGATGGCGGCTGACCACTTAACACCCCTTCTTCCTTTGACAGCCACGTCACATTCTCTCAGTATCCACTATCTTACAGACACACACGCCTTTTATTATAGTTGCACTCTCTTTACACTTTTTCGCTGACCACAAGTTTTTGTTTTTGGGAATTTCCAACCCACAGAATTGAAAGCTGTTTACTTACGTCTCACCCCTGTTTTGCATGTATGCTGATGGAGAATTGAGGGGGTGCCCCACAGGAGTTTGCGTACTTATGAGTAGTGTCTTCCACAGGAAGAAACAAACCTTGTCACTGCGTGGAAACTTACACTTTTTCTTCAACCACAATTAATCTATTTATAAACTGATCAGTTTCTGTATTCTGATCACCTGACTGTAGTGTGTACCAGCTGTGCATAAACATAGTACAGGGATGAATTTATAGTAGTGACAGCATACATGAGTCAGGTCTCTGTCTGAAATGTCAGTGGCGTGTAGGCAGCAAAGCCCAGTCTGTTAACCCATTCCGGTGATTATACATGGTGTGTTGGTGTAACCCCAGTATTTCCTCATATCTAATGTTGGCAGCTGGATTCCACTTCATTTGGGTGACATCACTACACGCTGGTCGTCATAACCTTATGGAATCAGCGTATAAAACTTTAAGGCTCTGAATCTGGGCAGGACAAAATCTAGTAGTGGGATTTCGGTGGACCTTCTCTTGCGATGTATGCAGGCTCAGACCATTTGTCAATGCTTTCTTGTCTTTCACTTCTACAGGCAAAGCTGAAGTCATTTGCAGCCAAGATCATCCAGCTTCTGAGAGAGTGGACTGAGACCTTCCCTTTGACTTTCAGGATGAGAGGGCCAGGAAAGAGTTGAAGGAAATCACACAAAGAATCACACAATGTGATGAGGTGAGAAGCACAAGGCGATGCAATGAGTGTTATCGTAGAATCCCTACTGCATGAAGGGGTTACATGGTTTCAATGGCGTAATGATGGCACTGGTGGGTTAGCTGCTTGATCAGTAGGAGAAATGAAACCTTCAGATGCAGAAAGCCTGATAATTTCATGCAATTAGTCTCCATTTCATTTATCATCCACTTTTCCGGCTGCCTGCTTGAGCCAAACCATGAGAAAGGAGCTTTTGTTTCTATCCAAGCTCATACAGACGGGTGCTGTCTCTGGACCTCATCCTTGTACCATCCGCCCCCGATATTGCTCCAGCCACAAAACCTTATGTGCACATGCTGCTAAGAATAAAATCATTTGTATTCTAAAGCTCATTGCTTCCATTCACCATACAAAAAAGGTTTTGGAGCATTTAGACAGCAGCGTGTGAGCCAGTTTTTGGTCTGGAGTATCAGCTCTGTGTACATAAGGGCAAGCCTTGCTGAGACGATAAGGGTGGGAATCCCTAAACTTCTTAAAGTTTAGCACTCTTTATATTTGTAGGGCAACTTTTTTTTTGGGGGGGGGGGGGGGGGGGGGGGGGGTACTGTGATGGTTCTCCCACTGCTTTTATCAGTAACACCTGATACCATAAAATATGTCAATAGTTGATCATGATAGAAGGTTAACTTTTACTACTGGCATAAGCCATAAGTGATTTGTACCGCTGTGACAGTGTTATTACTGGGGAGGGATCCAGAAGATTCACTTCAGTTGCTTTTGATAACCACCTCCAATATCCCCTGCTAAGTGTCTGGGGATGCACACATTTTGTATGCATACCCAGACCATGTCTGTTTTTGGGAAACAGACATGGCCTGTTAATGGCCAGCTCTCTTCCATGTGCGGCTGAACCGGTCACTCTGCTTGCGCATCCAAGGACCATAATTGCGGTTTCCATACTATTGACAATGTTTTAGTCGACAGTAGTTCAACGTGGAAGAGGGTGGCACATGAAGGGGTTGATAGTTTTTCACTAGGTTTTCTTTTTGGACTTTTTTCATACTTTATGCAATTGGCATCAGTGTGACTTTGTGTGCGCCTAGCGCAGTTGTAGCAAAGCCACCTGGCCCGAAGCATGGCAAGCCATGGAGTACACCAATTGGGAGATGACATGGTCAGGTGTCAACACTGATAAAAAAAAATGTTTGTGTTAAATGTCAATGTCCACCTGACCTACACATTGGACCCCATATGTGATTTTTTTTTTTTATCGAATAATTGGAATACACTAACTGTATACAGCTAATACTATTTCAGTATCTTTATTCCTGTTGCAGTTCTTTGCTCCTAAAGTTTGTCATTCTTTCATTGTGCTTTAGGAAAATGGGACAATCAAAAAGAGCATCAGCCAGATGACCCAGAATGTGCTGCTTGCGCTTTCCACCAGGGGTCAGTTTCAGGAAATCCGGGAAAAGATTCGCCAACCAGTCACTGATAAAGGGACCATTCTGAAAGCCAAGCCCCAGTCCTCTCAGAAAGACATCCTGAGCGTGTGTGGAGACCCTCTGGTTTTAGCTCAGCAGCTCACGACAATCGAACTGGTGAGTCTCACTGGCTAACTCCTGTAGATGTTCTATCAAAGCATGGCCAAGGCTATGATTAGGTTATGTAGATTGTTTTGTCAGAGCAGAATGTCTGTAATCACAAAAACAAACATCCTCCCTGTTTATAGGAGCGACTAGGAAGCATTTATCCTGAGGACCTAATGCAGATCATTTGTCACATGGACACTCTGGATAACCACAAGGTGGGTTGTTTTTCTGCCGACATATTATTTTTTTTTTTTTCTTGCTAATTTTATATACTTTACAGGTACAATCTGTTTGTAACATTTTTTAAAAGTATATATTTTCTAAAAAAATGGCCGCATCATTCATAACTACTGTTCTTTTAGTATAAATACAAAAACCAAAGGAAGTCAATTAATTGAAGTTAAATATTGCACCCAAAAGAAGTTGCTTTGACCAATGCTGGCATTTTTATGAATGTTTTGAGGATCTCACAGCAATGCTGGCACTCACAGGGTTGAATATAAAGGTTTGCTTGGCAATGTTCACACCTATTTTGGCAAATTACCTTGGCACTCAGAGTTAAACTGGAAAAAAAACAAAACACTATACACTTATTAAAACACCCGGCACATGGATGTTGGCTGGGTTACAGCCAGAGGATTTGCAACTTGAAAAGTCCTATATTGCCCAACGAGTGGTTCTCAAACTCTGTCCTGGGAACCCAGATCACCTAGCAGATACAAACACATTGTAAAAGATCCACCGTTGGTGAAGTTAATAATCCCCCTTTCAGACATACGCGGAAAATCCTGGTTTTTTTCACATGAACGCGCCCCAGACCCAGGACTAGCGTATGTCTGAAAGGGTATACCCGGGATTTCACTCCCAGATACTGAGCACCTGCAATTGACCAGGGTTTTTCCCGGTATTTAACTCCCGGGTATAATACCCGGCTTATGTCTGAATGGGTTTACCCGGGTTTTTCAGTTTTAAACATGTGATGTTGCTTTTTTTTGCTGCCGGGTGTGTCCCATTTTAATGATGAAACCCTGAAATGCTTGAAAAGCCTGGCTTAGGTGTGAAAGGGGTCTACCCGGGTTTTCCTGGATTTGAGCTGTAGTGTGGAAGGGGGGGGGGGGGGTCTGTTACTAATACCCCTTTTCTACTAGCAACCTGGGTCGGACCCGGTAATTTGTACCCGGATTGATACCGGGTTGGACCTGGGTTTAAGACACATTTCCACTACAGTGCTACCCGGTAAATTGCTGGATCAGCCCTGTTTACACTTAACCCAGGTAAAGCCTGTTTTTTCCTACAGATTACATAAGAAAAGGCCTTTTTAAAGGGCTTTACCAAAGGGGAGGTCATAAAACAGGGCCACATTACCCAAAAGGGCCACCATTAAACACAACATTTTCTGATTAAAGAATAGACCAGAAATATTTATTTGAAAAAGTTTTCCCTTTATTTTAGTCCCAAATATTCTAGTCCCAAATATTCAATATGAAACCTTTTCAAAAATGTCTTCACACACGACACGTAAAACTATTGTGAAAACTGTTTGCAGTATACCTGAGCCATTTGTGTACCTAGACATGTAAAAAAGTGCACATACGACACGTAAAACTATTGTGAAAACTGTTTGCAGTATACCTGAGCCATTTGTGTACCTAGACATGTAAAAAAGTGCACATAAACATATAGAAAATGCACATAACAATGCCCCAGAAGCTCCAATCAGCTCTGTTTTTCAAATATACTGGGTTGGGAGCGTTTCCACTAACTGTGAACCCAGGTGCAAACCGGGTGCTACCCTGATCATTACCTGGGTAGGATTGCAGGGGAATCCAAACCGGGTTATTTGACAGGGAGCATTTCCACTAGCAGAAAAACCCAGGTAGATGCGCGTCCCCGTGGAGATTACCGGGTTATTTCTGCTAGTGGAAAAGGGGGTATTAAATCCCGGGAGTGACCTGGGTTGAAAATCCTGGGTAAACCTGGCCAAAATCCCGGGTAGTATGTCTTAGTATTATATCACCTATGCTTCTGTGAGGAGACCTGGAGTACATGTGCAGGGTCCTGAGGACCAAGGTTGAGAACCTGTGTCCTAAACATTAGCTGCCAAAAACTGGAGTAGGTGTTGGCTTCTATCATTTGCTGCTTATCTACTATGAGTGGCTTAGGTGTTTTATCTGAAAAGGGGTGAATTTATAATATAATGAATGGAATCTAATAGCTGCACATTTGCAGTCATGCTTAATTAAACCTGCCTGAGTTTGACCTTTCCTGGTGCCTCTTTAGCTGTGACACCACTTTCTCACGTTGCATAGAATCTGTATGGTCACCTACACCTTGGCTGTGTACAGCGGAGCTTGTCTCTCCTAATGTTTATAATCTATTCTTTCTCTACTAGTGCCGAAGTGATGTCACCAAGACCTATAACCTAGAAGCCTATGATAACTGGTTTAACTGCCTCAGTATGCTTGTGGCTACAGAGATTTGCAGGGTGAGTTCTGTGCAAGAATCCAGTCTTTATTTTTTTTTTTATTTTTTTTTATAATGCTGCTGTCAAATATCATGGGTGCCTATGGGTGCCTAGATTCAGCACAGATCTAAAAGTACCTTGGATATCTATATTTTTGTTTGTTTGTATCTTTCCCAGAGAAATTCCAGAACTGTAATTGTTCAATGTATGTTGGCAAGGGTATGTTTTTTAGTGCAGTCATGCCCTCAGCCTAATCCTTGGCAATTGTGCCCCTCTTTCCACCCCCCCCCCCCCCCCCCCCCCCCCCCCCCCCCCCCCCCAAAAAAAAAAAATGGTGCTAGGCGATGGACTGACAGGTGACCCAGGCATGAGTGGGAGTTGCTCATTCAATATGCACTGCACTGGGTCCCCGTTAATTATTGTTGGTCACGCTGAAGAAGTATGCTTTCAGTATTCATGTTTGTGCAGTGAGGAAAAACACTGGTTTTTTTTTTTTTAAATTCTTAAATGACGGTTGTTAAAGTAGATGTGGTTTGAGCAATAGCTGTGCAACTTCCTTTTTCGCAGTAGGCCACTGCTGCTATACAAGCTGAGTAATACACTAAATAATTCTAAGAACACTGTTTGCGGTTTTAGAAAAAGTGGTAACCAGTGCTGAGGGAGCAACCAAAGTAGTGTAGAGTCTGCTGAGCCTGATCTGAGTATTGTGTAAGCATCGCAAACGGTGAAGTGTGCTGAAGCAGGATTGTATCCATGGTCTCTACAGTGCTATTGATGGGCATTAGCTTGTTGTACTGAGCTCAACTGTACATAGGGGATTGTGTTGCTGAAATATCTTCCAGCTGACTGTACAATCAGTTGTGCCTGAAGGATTATTACAGTGTCATCCAACTGCATGAATTTATATAAATGTTTATTATATATGGTGCATTGTAACTTCTACAGTTATTGCACCGTATCTTAAGCTGCTCATACATACAGATTGTCAGATTGGGCTGGTTGGATGAGAGCAAATTACAGTTGACCATTTGCTTTGAAATGCTGGAAAACTGCAAAAAATTGTCACTCAGATCTGGCTGGTTGGGACAAAAACCTGGTAATATCTAACAATCGATCTGTAGAGGTTTGGCATAATAGATTCATCTGTACCAGGAAGTCTTTTCCAAACCTTATTTCTTATCCATCTTCTGGATGTCTCTTCAGGTGGTAAAGAAGAAGCAGAGGACAAGGGTGATGGAATTCTTCATTGATGTTGCCCGGGAATGTTTCAATATTGGCAATTTCAACTCTATGATGGCCATAATTTGTAAGTGTCAGGTACAAAAGATGCTGTGTGGATTTTATTTATGTTGGTAAATATTGAGATCTGATTGCTTAAACTTACTAATTAGGGGATGCTTTAATTAGCCACAGGGTCTTGACATGGTAGTCCATATAGCTCCTAATGGTGGCTGGAGCTATGTAGCTACTGACCATGGTAACACATTGGTCAACCCTAAAAGCACTATATGCAGAAAGGTTTGTGCCTCCGGTAGATGGAAGCAGAAATCTAAGAGCCTCTTTAGGGTGACTCGTGGGCTTACCATGAACAGTAATTAAACTGCTCTAGACCAGTGGTTGGCCAAACCAGTCCTCAAGATCCACTGTAAGTTCATGTTTTGCAGGCCACCTGTGGATCTGTAGAATGTGTCTGTTAGGAGTGAATGCAGCAACTATTCGAAAATGTGGTAATGACTACACCTGTGCACCAGCTAGGTGGTTTGGAAAATGTGCACTTTTGGCAGCTCTTGAGGACCAGTTTGGCCAGCCCAGCTCTAAACCATTAACTTTGGAGCTAAAACTGATCCATGGATAATTTAATCACCTACTTAACTTTGGTTATGCCCTCAGCCCTTTTATTTAAAACCTGGACCGTTGGTGCCCATTGAGGACAGAGCTTGGGAAATGTTGCTCTATTGATCGCCTAGCAATACTAGCTTGGTCTACCTTAAGGCTTGTACATGGCAGGGTGATATTAAGCTGTTATCTATTTTTTTTTTTTTTGTGGGTGATGGTTGCAGGAGCATGCACCATCCACCAGTGATTTCTAGTCAGTCATAATTGCTTGCAATTTTCATCTAAAATCTCTGGTCGCTAATAAAAACAGTACCAATATAGTGCTGAGAGATCCGCAAAAATTGCTCAGCGACCTTATTGCTCACCTTCAAGTCTGCCCAGTTAGACTTTGAGGCGATCTTTGTTTACATACCTTGCCCTGTATTTGCACATTCATTCAATTGTTTTTGGGTGGACAAATGGGCAATTAAAGTATCAAATCTACAGTTGCTCCATTCAGATGGCTATAACCACAGCGGACCTATTTCTTCTTGCAGCCGTATGAGGTGTGAGAAACGTGTGTAGTGTCTGAGCCTTTTTGTGGTTTGGAGTGTTGAGCAGGTGGTTGTGTTCTTGCGTTAAACAGTTGACCTCTTCTGGTGGTTTATAGTAACTTTTGTTTTATTTGTAGCGGGTATGAACCTAAGTCCGGTGGCACGGCTTAAGAAGACTTGGTCAAAGGTCAAGACGGCAAAATTTGATGTCCTGGAGGTAATGTGGAGTTGTATTAACTTTTGAATCTTCATGCATACAAAATTCTAGCCATACATGTGGTAGTCTTTTGACTTTCCCCCTCCCCTATTTGAAAAGCCTAAATTAATACCTGAAATAAAAGGTTAAAGTGTGTTTTATATTATATATACACATTTTTTGTGTAGGAGCATTTTGGTTTAAAACATATGCAGCATTGGTTACAGCATAATCCCAGGTGTCTGCGTGCCCCCCAGACTTTTGCTATGTTTAGCTGAAAATCTACCATGTAAAGATGTGCATCAGGGCTGGGCAATTGCGGCCCTCCAGATGTTGAGGAACTACACATACCAGGATGCTTTGCATTAGTTTTGCTATGTGGCCATGCTGAAACTGATGCAAGGCATGCTGGGATGTGTAGTTCCTCAACATCTGGAGGGCCGCAATTGCCCAGCCCTGATGCACATCTTTAAAAGTAAGTCAGGTGTGCACGCAGGTTCAGAATTGATCACTTTGTAAGAAGCCCACCCAAGCGATGTATAAAGCGGAGTGATGGTCACGGGACATGATTTTTAGTACCTCTCAGTGGAAAATGAGTGGGTCGAAGTAATTTTTAGCCCCTCCTAACCTGAAAACAATACCTAATCAGTACTGGCTCCTGTGTCTATTCAGTAGTAGTTCCATCTTCTGGTCAATTACCTATTTGAACCTAGGCTTCTATGCCATCTAGTGTTCCTGTATGATATGGCAGGCAGAAACTTTATGTATTGTCTGCAGCCGCACTTACAAAAGTATTCCCATGAATAGATCCAGCCATATGTATCTATAGGAAATTATGCGTTTGTCTGTAAAGAGCTTTAACTTCAGGCCAGGTTGGATTGGAGAATGGGCCTGTTAGATCATTCTGCTTTTATAACGATGGTCTTTTACACTTACAGCATCACATGGACCCATCAAGCAATTTCTGCAATTACCGCACTGCACTTCAGGGGGCAACGCAGCGGTCACAGAGTGCCAATAGCAGCCGGGAGAAAATAGTTATCCCAGTTTTCAACCTGTTTATCAAAGATATCTTTTTCCTTCACAAAATCCACTCCAATCGTTTACCTAATGGACACATTAATTTTAAGGTAAATTATAAAAATTTTCCCACCATACTCATGGCAAAATATACTCTGCGAGACATATTGTTGGCTCTTGCAGCATAGTGGGTTGGTTGGGCCTGATCTAGTCTTGTAGACTAAGGGAATTGACCATGTGTGTTTTTTTGTTTTTTTGTTTTTTTTGGGGGGGGGGGGGGGGGGGGAGGAGGGGGGTGCACATTATACTTAACCACCATTAAAAACATTAATTGCTCCTTAAGTTTGTACATAGGTCCATTTGACTGTAAAAACATTAATTGCTCCTTAAGTTTGTACATAGATCCATTTGACTGTATATTTCTATAAAAAATATTTCTTCCAGAAATTTGGGGAGATTTCCAGGCAAATTCATGATTTCCTAACCTGGAAACAGGTGGAATGTCCATTTGAGAAGGACAAAAAGATACAAACATACCTGCTAACATCGCCAATCTACACAGAAGAAGGTAAGTTGTTTTTGCCGAACATTAGCCTTAAGCTATATCTGCATAAGAAATGCAAAATGGCCTATGAAGTCCCACACGATATGCAGCAAGTGACTGTAGCGCCAAGCATTCTTTGCTTGCAAACTCTTCCATTAAAAAAGGACACTCACACTTTATGTATACCATGACTTGTAGCACACCGAGGATTTCTGGGCATATGCTTTTACCCAGAAATTAGGACATGAGCCTTAAGAGTATTTCCCAATTTTGGCCAGCACTGATGGTGGGGCAAATGTAACATGTGCGGGGTTTGTTGAAACCAATTTAATGGAAATTGCAGGGCAAACACTGGTGCCTGTATTTTCAGACAAAATTTGCCTAAATCTCAAAGTGCTTACACACTGGCTATATATAACACATCGTGGTGTGTATGGGGATACACCAACTTCCTGTAAAGCTGTGCCGGGAGCTGCCATTGTGATGTCAGTCCCGACTTATCAGGCAGTTCATGCTGCTCGATCTATCTGCAGATCAACTGTACTAGTATTAAACTATCAGCAGATGTTATATTTGCCCCACCTGCAGTGCACACTGTTTAATCCATTAGAAAAAGACTTTGCTTTTGAGAGTACTAATTAACCCTCTAAGTTGTAACATGTGTATTTTGTAGCTCTTTTTGTGGCTTCCTTTGAGAGTGAGGGTCCGGATAATCACATGGAGAAAGACAGCTGGAAGACGCTCAGGTGAGTCCTCTATGGTGACTATTTCGGCAGCCTTTGTGCCATAGTGATCAAAGCTGATAGTCTTTACTCTGGAATATAGAGCTATGAATTGAAATGTTACATCGCTAAAGGTTTATACTGGGCTGTTTTTGGCCAGTGTGTATGCACAGCAATGATCGCTGAAGTCACTGGGCTGAATAGATTTTTCTGCCTGGCCTTTTATTATCTTTTTTATTTTCCACCGCTGTGCATGGCTTTCCGTAGCAGGAAGCAATGGAAAGCTGTTCAGTCTGCTGGTAAAACCATCATATAAATGGCAGCTGCGAGCGATTTTATGTTACCACTCATCACCTGGCCATACACACTGGGTGGCGTTTGAGCTGAAAGCTGCTCAAACGCCTGCCCCTAAACCCTTGCCCCTGCTTTCCCCTAGTAGGCCCTCTATGGACTACATGCAGCTATTATGTACCCTGCACAGAAAAACAGCATTGCCTGTGCCAGAAAGTGATATTTTTTTTTTGTGTGTGTGTATAAACATGAATCAGGCCCTACTGTAGGTTATAAAGCAAATATTGAGTGACTGTATCGTATGTTGTGCTACAGGCAACTCCTTTTGCATTTAAGATGGTAGCTTATATTTGTTTTTTTATTCCCCACACAGGTCGACACTTCTAAACAGAGCCTGATTCTGAAGGCACCTGAAGCACACAGAATTATTTTAGTTTTTTTATGTTTTCTTGTGTTGTCCAGAATGTTTTGTTCAGAAAGACTGTCCTCGCTGGCTGGGGGTGGTCTACTGATTTTGTACATAATCTTTTACAAAACTAAAAAAAAAATTGTACTGGTATATAAATTATATAAATATATATATTTCATGTTTTAAGCACTTAATGGGAAAAATATCTGAAATGGATACAGGTTTTCTTATGGTTTTTATTTAAAGAAAAATAACCCTTTGCTGCTGGGATGCTGGCAAGAAGAATGCAGAAATTTTATAGCTGTCAAAGTACAGAATAATGCACTGTATTAGCCTTTTTTTGCAAAAAGGGTTATCCCTGTATAACAGATGGGCAGGGCCCAGTTTTCTGAAATTGCTGGGTGTTTATAATGTGTGGGTTTTTATTGCTATTTACTTTCCTTTGTCTGCCCATAAAACCATTTGCTGCTACAGTGACTGCATTGTTCTTCAGATGAGTAAACCCCCAACTGAAACTTTCCGACAAAATTGGGAATATTGATCTGGGCTTTTATTTTTTAAACATTCCTCAAAATGGTCACTATATACGCTACACAGGCTGATAGACACAATGAAGGTGCCTTTTATTTATTTTTATGCCGTTTTAAGCATGCCGAAATGTACTTGTCTTTCACAATGGGCAACGTTTATTATAAGGCAACAGGCTGGGCCTTTTCTGTTTAATAGAAACCTTTTTTACAAAGGTTTGCTTTTGGAAATGATGCACTGTAATATATATTATAGATTATTACAGTGAAAAGGTTGACATTCCATCGGTTAACATGAAAAGGTCGACCTGAATTTTTCACCTATTTAGGAATCAATGTTGGCCTAGAACCGCAAGTGGTTTCACTCCTATCCCAGCTTGCTGCCACACTAAGTTTGGGGCTGGATTTTTATCACTCCACTTGATTACTTTTTTTTTGTTTTTGTTTTTTGTATGTGGTTAATTACATAAGCCTACTACCTGCACTCTGTCTAAGATAGCTAGAATTACATTGTAGCCTTACTCGGACAATTACTAATATGGAATTTCTATTGAAAATTAGGTGTTGCTCAAAGTAGCCAATAAGATGATACTTATTTAGCACCTTCTAGAACATTGGTCAGGGAACTTGGTCCTCATTACCCCACACAGTACATCTGTGAATCTGCTGGGTTACCAGCAAAACATGCACTAATTACTCAGACACATTTTATAAGGTCTGCAGATGGAGTTAATTATTTCACTTCTGTGAGGAGACCTGCAAAACATGCACTGCGTGGTTACCCCACCGAGTTTCCTGACCGCTGTTCTAGAAGGTTCTGGTTGCAGTGGACACATCCCATCTTCCATAACACTCCCATCTTAGTAAATGTACCATTAAAACTCCTCCTCCCAAAGATACCTATTTAAATTTACTACTTTGGTTGTCCTACTCTTTCCTAGTACAATGGTGCAGTGATCATTCACAATCTAACAAAGCTGCTTGTTAGTCATATGAACGTCTCAAAAGCCTACAGCAAGATGGCCATAAAGGGGTTTCTTTTCTTTTTTTTTGGGGGGGGGGGGGGGGGGTTCCTGGAGGCCAAGGAAAAAAGAGACTGCAGATTTGCATTATGCTACCTTACAAGTCAAGGGTATTGTTTACCATCTGTTTTACCCTGATCAGAATTTCCAAAAGCCAGTTTAGTTTCAGTACATGTTAGAGCTGAGGCTTATAGTACAAGATACAATTTGCCATCTTTCTGTGACTGAAGTATTTGTATCTGCCAATAGCTGCTTTTCTAGAACTAGTAAGTACTGTATATTTCCATATAATGTAATCTATACTACAGACTACATGCCATTGCTTGCTACACTTAAATGACCTAAAAAAAGCTCATCCTACAAGGTGAATGAACAAAAACTTTATTTTGTGTATTATGAAATCATATTCATGGTTTCCAATGCAAGATTTGTGGCCTGGTGGACTCTGGTGGGACATTCAACCTTGCAGTTAACTCTTAACACTACAGAAGCTTTTTCTCATGCACTATTGTTATACCTCTGCCTACATTATGTTCCTTTGGTTATTTCTGTTGCATTTCCTACAGTACCAGCCGTGAAGCAGGATTTTCTGTGTTTGACTATGTGTTTGTATCAATAAATACAGACTTGCTTCAAAATGTGTTTTAATTTTTTCTCAGTTTTGAGTAATTGTTACAATCATTTTTAGGTATAATTTAAGTACTTGTATGAAACCTGCTAAATCTGAATGTTTATGCTACGTAACGGCAATAGAATAAAGAAAACTGACCTTCCCTTTTTCTCCGGTATACAGCAAGTTGGTATAATAGGATGATTACAACAATGGTTGAATTATTTTGGCAGAACACAAGAATGACAGCAGCTTTAAAAGGTTTCATCATAATAAAGAAAAGTCATCCAGTGAATATTTAAATCTATTGTGTTTAAGCTTATCTGTTGAATCTTAAAACAGTAGTGGTATTTGGTGACCTGCATTGTGGTGATTAAAAACTCTATAGTTTGTGGAAAGGTTCTTGTCAACTTTCTTCCCAAATCCAGTTTATATCCTGGTGGCGTACTAATAGATGTTGGATTTCCCAAAAGACTTTGTGCTGCTGGCTCATGCTTCAGTATGGAAGCCAATCACTGCATGATAAGTTTCCCTACAGCATCCAGCTCCTGGGAACTGCAGTGGAGGTGGTGGTTTTGTATCTGTGTGATTCATTTAAAGTAATGTTTATATATTGAACTTTCTGTGAAAGCAGATATCTCAAATAACAAAATAAACCACCACCCCACCACCCCCCCCCCTGAAGATTTGACTCCACAAAGAGAAACCTCTTAATCTACAGTATATTGCATTACTAGAAATGGCTAGTTCTTTGCAGTTGGCGTCTTGCCATTTTTCCCCACTGTAGAAGGTTTATTCTAAATCCATGTAATACAGATATGTAGCTGATTACAGAAGCCACGTTCTAATTCATGTGTAACACATTTGCATATTCTACTACAATGTCTAGTTCACCTCCACAGAAAATTTTCATTTAATGTAATTGTCTTCTCATTGAAAATGTGTTGCTTTCAAAATGTCACATTACAATAAATGGCCAAAGTGTTTTTCTCACATTTCCAACTAAATAGCTGTAAACTACAATACTTGACAAATATATTTCAAGTAATTTTGTATAAATGTATTCAAATTCAATCTGTAATGGTTCAAAGTCATGAGGTTTTAAAAATAAAAAATGCTTAATTTAATTAAAATACATTTCAGTTAAAAAAACAGTGCAAGTGCAGGCCTTTTATAAGGTGAGAAATGTCTGCACTGTTTCTCAGCTTTTATAAATGCCTGCACTTTAATCTTTGACATGTACCCGCCTATTTGTCCTGTCGACGGGGGCTTGACCCCTGAAACGTAGACAGGCTCTTCACTATGGATTAAACCTGGTCCATTTTATTCACCTGCATCAGTCTCCGAGTGCCTTTGTGTACATATATATTTTGCCATCCATACAGCTCCAAGCCAGGATCTGTACTACGTCCCCTAGATCCTGGCTTGGAGTTCATCCCACAGTAACGTATATGTGTATGCCTGAGGGTGGGGACTTAATGTTCCATACAAATGACTGTGTGCAGCCGGATTTATGCCAATTGAAGCATTCCCTGAGTTGGATATGAAGCTTTTTTGCAAAGTATTGAATGGTCCAGTGCTGGTTTCTTCCTAATATGGACACAGTCTCCATATGGATGGCAAATATATGAATATACAAAACCTGGCACGGACACTATTGGAATCTAAGCATTGTGCAAGCTATTATTGTGCTCTATATATATATATATATATATATATATTATATATATAATGGACCAGCACTCACTACGAATAATTCAGAGGCTGTATGCCTTTGTCAAAATCTGGAGACAGCAAGGTTCCCCAGCTCCCACTGGACGTCAGGAAACAAACGTCACTGCAACACTTTCAAGCAAACGGTGAAAAATTAATTGTAACGCCCCAATACATTTTTCACAATTTGTTTAAAAGCTGTAGTGACGTGTTTGTTTCCTGGCGTCTGGTGGGGGCTGGGGAACCTTGCTGTCTAGAAGATAGATATATTTAGAACCATGAAATTGATTTGATATTGATGCACATGAATCAAAATCTATGAAGATCAGTGCAAAAGATTTTTGGAAGTTTAAGGGCAGTGGTTTTAATCTGTAACTTGCGAGCTACCAGTAGCTCATGGTCATAGTTTGGGTAGATTGCCTGTCATCTTGGATTAAGGGGGTTATTCTGGTTCACTTGCAAAGGCAATTTCCATCTCAGATGGACAAAACCATGTGCTGATGTAACGTGCAGAGAGATCTCAGATTTGGGTTATTTTGTTTCTGCAGGGTAACTACTGGCTGCTTTATTACACTGCACTATAGATATCAGTTTGAACATGCAAATGGAACTCTATGTACATGTTACATCAGACCCACTTGCAGTGCAGCATGGTTTTGTCTATCTGAGAGTGAATATGCCTTTGCGAGTGAACCAGAATAACCTGAAATCAAGACCTGAATCCAGGAGCCACCACAAGGCAGGAAGAGAAAACCCGGAGGCTGATCCAGGGACCCTCAAAGATGAACACCACTGGTGAGACAGCCGGACAGCTGACACTCCCACAGAGATAAGTGGGAAAGTAGTTGGGAATCACTGAGAAAAAGCTGATCCGTTTGGTCCCCTGTACCTGACTGGCCAACTGCAAATGAGAAATTAGCAGACTGATTTGAAAACAGAACAAGTGAATCCAAATCGGTGCAAGATATTTCAGGAGTTTAATAGCTTTTTTTGAAATTGGCAAAAAAAACTTGAAATTGATTTCAATTCAAGTGCACTGATCAAAAATAGCTTGCACTGTTTTGCAAGATTTTAAGATTATTATGTTTTGTTTTTTAAAAAAATCAGCAAAAAAACATGAAATTGATTTCGATGCACTTGCACTTATTTCAAATCTTAAAAATCAGTGCAAATCAGTACATATCAGTACAAACTATTTTTGGAGTTTTATGGGGTTTTTGAAAATCAGCAAAAAAACATGAAATTGATTTCGATTCACGTACACTGATTTCAAATCTTCCAAATCAGAAAAAATAAGTGCAAATCAGTAAAAATCAGTGCAAATCTTTTTGAGATATTTTTTTAGGAGTTTCATGCCTTTTTTTGAAATCAGCAAAAATCCATGAAATTGATTTCAATTCACATACACTGATTTCAAATCTTCCAAATCAGTAAAAATCAGTGCAAATCAGTGTAAATCTGTGCAAATCAGTGCAAATCTTTTTGAGATATTTTATTAGGAGTTTTAAGCCTTTTTTTGAAATCAGCAAAAATCCATGAAATTGATTTCAATTCACGTACACTGATTTCAAATCTTCCAAATCAGTAAAAATCAGTGTAAATCTGTGCAAATCTTTTTGAGATATTTTTTTAGGAGTTTTATGCCTTTTTTTAAATCAACAAAAATCCATGAAATTGATTTCAATTCACGTACACTAATTTCAAATCTTCCAAATCAGTAAAAATCAGTGCAAATCAGTAAAAATCAGTGTAAATCTGTGCAAATCAGTGCAAATTTTTTTGAGATATTTTTTTAGGAGTTTCATGCCTTTTTTTTTTAAATCAGCAAAAATCCATGAAATTGATTTCAATTCACGTGCACTGATTTCAAATCTTCCAAATCAGTAAAAATCAGTGCAAATCAGTGTAAATCTGTGCAAATCAGTGCAAATCTTTTTGAGATATTTTATTAGGAGTTTTAAGCCTTTTTTTGAAATCAGCAAAAATCCATGAAATTGATTTCAATTCACGTACACTGATTTCAAATCTTCCAAATCAGTAAAAATCAGTGCAAATCAGTGTAAATCAGTGCAAATCTTTTTGAGATTTTTTTTAGGAGTTTCATGCCTTTTTTTTAAATCAGCAAAAATCCATGAAATTGATTTCAATTCACGTACACTGATTTCAAATCTTCCAAATCAGTAAAAATCAGTGCAAATCAGTAAAAATCAGTGCAAATCTTTTTGAGATATTTTTTTAGGAGTTTTAAGCCTTTTTTTGAAATCAGCAAAAATCCATGAAATTGATTTCAATTCACGTACACTGATTTCAAATCTTCCGAATCAGTAAAAATCAGTGCAAATCAGTGCAAATCAGTGTAAATCAGTGTAAATCTGTGCAAATCACTGCAAATCTTTTTGAGATATTTTTTTAGGAGTTTCATGCCTTTTTTTAAATCAGTGTACGTGAATTGAAATCAATTTCATGGATTTTTGCTGATTTCAAATCTTCCAAATCAGTAAAAAATCAGTGCAAATCAGTGCAAATCAGTGTAAATCTGTGCAAATCAGTGCAAATCTTTTTGAGATATTTTATTAGGAGTTTTAAGCCTTTTTTTGAAATCAGCAAAAATCCATGAAATTGATTTCAATTCACGTACACTGATTTCAAATCTTCCAAATCAGTAAAAATCAGTGCAAATCAGTGCAAATCTTTTTGAGATATTTTTTTAGGAGTTTTAAGCCTTTTTTTGAAATCAGCAAAAATCCATGAAATTGATTTCAATTCACGTGCACTGATTTCAAATCTTCCAAATCAGTAAAAATCAGTGTAAATCAGTGTAAATCTGTGCAAATCAGTGCAAATCTTTTTGAGATTTTTTTTAGGAGTTTTAAGCCTTTTTTTAAATCAGTGTACGTGAATTGAAATCAATTTCATGGATTTTTGCTGATTTCAAAAAAAGGCTTAAAACTCCTAAAAAATATCTCAAAAAGATTTGCACTGATTTGCACAGATTTACACTGATTTGCACTGATTTTTTACTGATTTGGAAGATTTGAAATCAGCAAAAATCCATGAAATTGATTTCAATTCACGTACACTGATTTAAAAAAAGGCATGAAACTCCTAAAAAAATATCTCAAAAAGATTTGCACTGATTTGCACAGATTTACACTGATTTACACTGATTTGCACTGATTTTTACTGATTCGGAAGATTTGAAATCAGTGTACGTGAATTGAAATCAATTTCATGGATTTTTGCTGATTTCAAAAAAAGGCTTAAAACTCCTAATAAAATATCTCAAAAAGATTTGCACTGATTTGCACTGATTTACACTGATTTGCACTGATTTTTACTGATTTGGAAGATTTGAAATCAGTGTACGTGAATTGAAATCAATTTCATGGATTTTTGCTGATTTCAAAAAAAGGCTTAAAACTCCTAATAAAATATCTCAAAAAGATTTGCACTGATTTGCACAGATTTACACTGATTTGCACTGATTTTTACTGATTTGGAAGATTTGAAATCAGTGCAAATCAGTGTAAATCTGTGCAAATCAGTGCAAATCTTTTTGAGATATTTTATTAGGAGTTTTAAGCCTTTTTTTGAAATCAGCAAAAATCCATGAAATTGATTTCAATTCACGTACACTGATTTCAAATCTTCCAAATCAGTAAAAATCAGTGCAAATCAGTGTAAATCAGTGCAAATCTTTTTGAGATTTTTTTTAGGAGTTTCATGCCTTTTTTTTAAATCAGCAAAAATCCATGAAATTGATTTCAATTCACGTACACTGATTTCAAATCTTCCAAATCAGTAAAAATCAGTGCAAATCAGTAAAAATCAGTGCAAATCTTTTTGAGATATTTTTTTAGGAGTTTTAAGCCTTTTTTTGAAATCAGCAAAAATCCATGAAATTGATTTCAATTCACGTACACTGATTTCAAATCTTCCGAATCAGTAAAAATCAGTGCAAATCAGTGCAAATCAGTGTAAATCAGTGTAAATCTGTGCAAATCACTGCAAATCTTTTTGAGATATTTTTTTAGGAGTTTCATGCCTTTTTTTAAATCAGTGTACGTGAATTGAAATCAATTTCATGGATTTTTGCTGATTTCAAATCTTCCAAATCAGTAAAAAATCAGTGCAAATCAGTGCAAATCAGTGTAAATCTGTGCAAATCAGTGCAAATCTTTTTGAGATATTTTATTAGGAGTTTTAAGCCTTTTTTTGAAATCAGCAAAAATCCATGAAATTGATTTCAATTCACGTACACTGATTTCAAATCTTCCAAATCAGTAAAAATCAGTGCAAATCAGTGCAAATCTTTTTGAGATATTTTTTTAGGAGTTTTAAGCCTTTTTTTGAAATCAGCAAAAATCCATGAAATTGATTTCAATTCACGTGCACTGATTTCAAATCTTCCAAATCAGTAAAAATCAGTGTAAATCAGTGTAAATCTGTGCAAATCAGTGCAAATCTTTTTGAGATTTTTTTTAGGAGTTTTAAGCCTTTTTTTAAATCAGTGTACGTGAATTGAAATCAATTTCATGGATTTTTGCTGATTTCAAAAAAAGGCTTAAAACTCCTAAAAAATATCTCAAAAAGATTTGCACTGATTTGCACAGATTTACACTGATTTGCACTGATTTTTTACTGATTTGGAAGATTTGAAATCAGCAAAAATCCATGAAATTGATTTCAATTCACGTACACTGATTTAAAAAAAGGCATGAAACTCCTAAAAAAATATCTCAAAAAGATTTGCACTGATTTGCACAGATTTACACTGATTTACACTGATTTGCACTGATTTTTACTGATTCGGAAGATTTGAAATCAGTGTACGTGAATTGAAATCAATTTCATGGATTTTTGCTGATTTCAAATCTTCCGAATCAGTAAAAATCAGTGCAAATCAGTGTAAATCTGTGCAAATCAGTGCAAATCTTTTTGAGATATTTTTTTTAGGAGTTTCATGCCTTTTTTTAAATCAGTGTACGTGAATTGAAATCAATTTCATGGATTTTTGCTGATTTCAAATCTTCCAAATCAGTAAAAAATCAGTGCAAATCAGTGCAAATCAGTGTAAATCTGTGCAAATCAGTGCAAATCTTTTTGAGATATTTTTTAGGAGTTTTAAGCCTTTTTTTTTAAATCAGCAAAAATCCATGAAATTGATTTCAATTCACGTACACTGATTTCAAATCTTCCAAATCAGTAAAAATCAGTGCAAATCAGTGTAAATCTGTGCAAATCAGTGCAAATCTTTTTGAGATATTTTTTTCGGAGTTTTAAGCCTTTTTTTGAAATCAGCAAAAATCCATGAAATTGATTTCAATTCACGTGCACTGATTTCAAATCTTCCAAATCAGTAAAAATCCTAAAAAAATATCTCAAAAAGATTTGCACTGATTTGCACAGATTTACACTGATTTTTACTGATTTGCACTGATTTTTACTGATTTGGAAGATTTGAAATCAGTGTACGTGAATTGAAATCAATTTCATGGATTTTTGCTGATTTCAAAAAAGGCTTAAAACTCCTTTAAAAAAAATCTCAAAAAGATTTGCACTGATTTGCACTGATTTTTGATGATTTGCACTGATTTGCACTGATTGGGAAGATTTGAAATCAGTGTACGTGAATTGAAATCAATTTCATGGATTTTTGCTGATTTCAAAAAAAGGCTTAAAACTCCTAAAAAAAATCTCAAAAAGATTTGCACTGATTTGCACAGATTTACACTGATTTTTACTGATTTGCACTGATTTTTACTGATTTGGAAGATTTGAAATCAGTGTACGTGAATTGAAATCAATTTCATGGATTTTTGCTGATTTCAAAAAAAGGCTTAAAACTCCTAAAAAAAATCTCAAAAAGATTTGCACTGATTTGCACAGATTTACACTGATTTCAATTCACGTACACTGATTTCAAATCTTCCAAATCAGTAAAAATCAGTGCAAATCAGTAAAAATCAGTGTAAATCTGTGCAAATCAGTGCAAATCTTTTTGAGATTTTTTTTAGGAGTTTTAAGCCTTTTTTTGAAATCAGCAAAAATCCATGAAATTGATTTCAATTCACGTACACTGATTTCAAATCTTCCAAATCAGTAAAAATCAGTGCAAATCAGTAAAAATCAATTTCATGGATTTTTGCTGATTTCAAAAAAAGGCTTAAAACTCCTAAAAAAAATCTCAAAAAGATTTGCACTGATTTGCACAGATTTACACTGATTTTTACTGATTTGCACTGATTTTTACTGATTTGGAAGATTTGAAATCAGTGTACGTGAATTGAAATCAATTTCATGGATTTTTGCTGATTTCAAAAAAAGGCTTAAAACTCCTAATAAAATATCTCAAAAAGATTTGCACTGATTTGCACAGATTTACACTGATTTTTACTGATTTGCACTGATTTTTTACTGATTTGGAAGATTTGAAATCAGTGTACGTGAATTGAAATCAATTTCATGGATTTTTGCTGATTTCAAAAAAAGGCTTAAAACTCCTAATAAAATATCTCAAAAAGATTTGCACAGATTTACACTGATTTTTGATGATTTTTACTGATTTGGAAGATTTGAAATCAGTGCACGTGAATTGAAATCAATTTCATGGATTTTTGCTGATTTCAAAAAAGGCATGAAACTCCTAAAAAAATATCTAAAAAAGATTTGCACTGATTTGCACAGATTTACACTGATTTTTACTGATTTGGAAGATTTGAAATCAGTGCACGTGAATTGAAATCAATTTCATGGATTTTTGCTGATTTCAAAAAAGGCATGAAACTCCTAAAAAAATATCTAAAAAAGATTTGCACAGATTTTTACTGATTTGGAAGATTTGAAATCAGTGTACGTGAATTGAAATCAATTTCATGGACTTTTGCTGATTTAAAAAAAGGCTTAAAACTCCTAATAAAATATCTCAAAAAGATTTGCACTGATTTGCACAGATTTACACTGATTTTTACTGATTTGGAAGATTTGAAATCAGTGCACGTGAATTGAAATCAATTTCATGGATTTTTGCTGATTTCAAAAAAGGCATGAAACTCCTAAAAAAATATCTAAAAAAGATTTGCACTGATTTGCACAGATTTTTACTGATTTGCACTGATTTTTACTGATTCTGAAGATTTGAAATCAGTGTACGTGAATTGAAATCAATTTCATGGATTTTTGCTGATTTCAAAAAAGGCATGAAACTCCTAAAAAAATATCTAAAAAAGATTTGCACTGATTTGCACAGATTTTTACTGATTTGCACTGATTTTTACTGATTCGGAAGATTTGAAATCAGTGTACGTGAATTGAAATCAATTTCATGGATTTTTGCTGATTTCAAAAAAAGGCATAAAACTCCTATAAAAAATATCTCAAAAAGATTTGCACTGGTTTGCACAGGTTTACACTGATTTTTACTGATTTGCACTGATTTTTACTGATTTGGAAGATTTGAAATCAGTGTACGTGAATTGAAATCAATTTCATGGATTTTTGCTGATTTCAAAAAAAGGCTTAAAACTCCTAATAAAATATCTCAAAAAGATTTGCACAGATTTACACTGATTTTTGATGATTTTTACTGATTTGGAAGATTTGAAATCAGTGCACGTGAATTGAAATCAATTTCATGGATTTTTGCTGATTTCAAAAAAGGCATTAAACTCCTAAAAAAATATCTAAAAAAGATTTGCACTGATTTGCACAGATTTACACTGATTTTTACTGATTTGGAAGATTTGAAATCAGCAAAAATCCATGAAATTGATTTCAATTCACGTGCACTGATTTCAAATCTTCCAAATCAGTAAAAATCTGTGCAAATCTTTTTTAGATATTTTTTTAGGAGTTTCATGCCTTTTTTGAAATCAGCAAAAATCCATGAAATTGATTTCAATTCACGTGCACTGATTTCAAAAAAGGCATGAAACTCCTAAAAAAATATCTCAAAAAGATTTGCACAGATTTTTACTGATTTGGAAGATTTGAAATCAGTGTACGTGAATTGAAATCAATTTCATGGACTTTTGCTGATTTAAAAAAAGGCTTAAAACTCCTAATAAAATATCTCAAAAAGATTTGCACTGATTTGCACAGATTTACACTGATTTTTACTGATTTGGAAGATTTGAAATCAGTGCACGTGAATTGAAATCAATTTCATGGATTTTTGCTGATTTCAAAAAAGGCATGAAACTCCTAAAAAAATATCTAAAAAAAGATTTGCACTGATTTGCACAGATTTTTACTGATTTGCACTGATTTTTACTGATTCTGAAGATTTGAAATCAGTGTACGTGAATTGAAATCAATTTCATGGATTTTTGCTGATTTCAAAAAAGGCATGAAACTCCTAAAAAAATATCTAAAAAAGATTTGCACTGATTTGCACAGATTTTTACTGATTTGCACTGATTTTTACTGATTCGGAAGATTTGAAATCAGTGTACGTGAATTGAAATCAATTTCATGGATTTTTGCTGATTTCAAAAAAAGGCATAAAACTCCTATAAAAAATATCTCAAAAAGATTTGCACTGGTTTGCACAGGTTTACACTGATTTTTACTGATTTGCACTGATTTTTACTGATTTGGAAGATTTGAAATCAGTGTACGTGAATTGAAATCAATTTCATGGATTTTTGCTGATTTCAAAAAAAGGCATAAAACTCCTATAAAAAAATCTCAAAAAGATTTGCACTGATTTTTACTGATTTGCACTGATTTTTACTGATTCGGAAGATTTGAAATCAGTGTACGTGAATTGAAATCAATTTCATGGATTTTTGCTGATTTCAAAAAAAGGCTTAAAACTCCTAAAAAAAAATATCTCAAAAAGATTTGCACTGATTTGCACAGATTTACACTGATTTTTACTGATTTGCACTGATTTTTACTGATTTGGAAGATTTGAAACCAGTGTACGTGAATTGAAATCAATTTCATGGATTTTTGCTGATTTCAAAAAAAGGCTTAAAACTCCTAAAAAAAATATCTCAAAAAGATTTGCACTGATTTGCACAGATTTACACTGATTTTTACTGATTTGCACTGATTTTTACTGATTTGGAAGATTTAAAATCAGTGTACGTGAATTGAAATCAATTTCATGGACTTTTGCTGATTTAAAAAAAGGCTTAAAACTCCTAATAAAATATCTAAAAAAGATTTGCACTGATTTGCACAGATTTTTACTGATTTGCACTGATTTTTACTGATTCGGAAGATTTGAAATCAGTGTACGTGAATTGAAATCAATTTCATGTTTTTTGCAGATTTAAAAAAAAAAAAAAAGCTATAAAACTCCTAAAATATTTTGCACTGATGGTACTTATGTAATATCTGGGCTCCCATGTTAAATGCACCCCATTTTTTCATACCCCTACTATCCAACTATGCATGGAGTTGACTTTATATAGTGTGGCGAGTGCAGCGAGCCACCGTGCCTGAAGCGTGGCGAGCGGACGTGGTCTCATAAGAAAAACGGGAGCCCAGATATTACATGAGACCGCGTCCGCTCACCACGCTTCAGGCACGGTGGCTCGCTGCACTCGCCACACTATATAAAATAAACTCCATACGTAGTGGGATAGTAGGGGTATGAAAAAATGGGGTGCATTTAACATGGGAGCCCAGATAATACATAACTACTGCACTGATATTTTACGGTTTTTAAGATTTGGAAGCAGTGCACATGAAGCAAAATAAATTTAATGGTTTTTTTGCAGAATTAAAAAAAAAAGCTATAAAACTTGAAATATCTTGCACTGATTTGCACAATTTGAAATCAGTGCACGTGAATTGATAGCAATTTCAGGGTTTTTGCTGAAAATTGGGAAAATCAGTAAAAATCAATGCAAGATATTTTAGGAGTTTTATAGCTTTTCTTTAATTCAGTTCTTTTTTTTTTAAATCAGCAGAAAACCATGAAATTGATTTGAAATTAATGACCATGAATCCAAATCTGTGGAAATCAGTTAAAAGGTTTTTCAAATCAACCTAATACTATGAAACTTCCAAAAATCTGTTGCACTATTTTCCACTGATTTCGATTCATCTTCAGATTTCAAATCTTTTATTAGCAATGAAAAACTATAAACCTAATAAAATGTCAGTGAATCAGTACAATATTTCATTAGATGTATTTTCTTTAACAGTATGAAATATTTATATTATAGGTGCCCTTTCTTAAAATTTGTGCTCCCTGGATCACATTTAGTAGATGTTTAAGTACTATCATGACTGTCAGCAGCACTAGTACTGGGTTGGTGCTCCTGCATTGAATGATTTATATTAATTTTAATTTGACATCTAATGATCATTATTAGTGTCAATGTTTTTGTGTGCCACCATAACTAGAAGTGCTATTAAACACAAGACTTATAGAATATGAAAAAAATAATGCTTCATCCACATATATTTTTCATATTGTATTAATATTGGACAAACAATAAAACATGTGTTACAGAAAAGGTAACATGGAAGAATATTCCACATTGTATAACATTTTACAATTGTCTATATGATATTTGAAGATCTATAACAAAAATGGTATGTTAAAAATTAGTCAAAAAAAAGAATGGTAAAATAACGATAAGACGGCCAGGGATAAACATAATTCAAGAGGTTCTGGAGTTTGTCTATTAAGTAGTATAATAAAAAAATGTAGCTTTAGAAATACAGCAATTTGAAGACAAATAAAGATTAATTTTGCCTGGTAAGCACTAGTAAGAGAATGTGGTACTTATCTGGGCTCCCATGTTAAATGCACCATGTTTTTTTTCATACTCCTACTATCCAACTACGCATGGAGTTGATTTTATATAGTGTGGCGAGCGCAGCGAGCCACCATGCCCGAAGCGCGGCGAGCCCCGCGAGGGGACATGGTCTCATGTAATATCTGAGCTCCCGTTTTTCTTATAAGTACCGAGAATGTTTATATTATTAAAGCAGCAATATCCCACCGCTCCAGCTTCATACACCCTATTACACTTACCTCCTAGTGACTAATAGAAATAGCAATACTCATGTACAATGTAGCAATACTCATGTACAATGTCCACATTTAATTGTAACTAGAAATCACCAGAAGTTACCGTTGGACATTTAATCTTATTCTGGTAACAGGTTTCTGCTGCAGTTGAGGGACTGATTTGTCAATGAATTTTAAAGCTTGCTCCATCCAATCAGATCATTTATGAAAAACGACAGCTAGAAGCTGACTGACTAATGCACGGCTTAACATATACAGATGGTTGTGAGGTTATCAGACTCACTGTAAATCTGTAATTATGATATTTTATTAGGTGTAGTAATTAATGTACTATTTTAGTCCGTCTGTACCCTCTTATTCTCCATAGATGTTTCTATCCCCCAAATCTGTGTGTATTTCCAGATCATATAGTATTAGGCTGTAGAACTCCACAGTAATTAATGTACATTTTAGCCCTATTGTTCTCTATGTATGTCTATATTCCCCATAGCTGCGTGTATTTCCAGATCAGATCGCTCTTGCCCAAATATGGTCTGACAGGAAATACCCAGGAAAGAATTCACCAAAAGGTTATGTCCAATTACCATACTTTTGTTCCTGCTATCACAGGAGGGTGGTAGCTGAGGGACAATCTTCACAGGGGGTGATCCAATTCCCCTGCTATCAACAGGAAATGTTCACAGGGGGTAATCAGGACATAATGTAATCAGACTGTGTTTTGTATCTTGTGTTGACACTGCTCTGCATACCTCTGGCCACTTCCAGACTTTCTGGGGCCTGACCCAGCAGGGGGGGGCAGCAGCAGTACCTGGGAGGGGGGATAAACCTGACTTGAATCCACCAATAGAGATTGAGTGCAAGCCCACTGATGGTATGGAGATGCGTGGGAATTTAGAAGTTTTTAAAATGACTGGCACACAAGCCAGGAGAGAGAATTGATGGACTGTCCTGGACTAAGAGGTTATGCTCTGTCTAGGTATCGTGTGGACTCATCTGCTATCACTGCTGTGTGGAATAAGTGATAGTTTTGTGCTTTGGAACGGCTGCTACAAGGACTGCCATTGTGGACTGCTACCCGATAACGTTTATATGCTACATTTGCCTCTTGTTCCTGTCTTTATCTACATGTGTGTGCTGTGATAAAAATAAACCATATTTTGGTTTCATCTGCTCGGTGTCTGAGTGATTGAAGAACTTGTATCCTCACAATGGTTTTTATAACTCATTGTGTAATACTTACTGATATATCAAACCCCATAGACTCAATTTATGGCTCTGATAGTTTTTTGTTTTTTAAGCAACGCTTAGCAGAAACTGGTGAAATAAGATCTTTACAAAGGACTTTAGTATTGTACTTTGGTTTCTGTAAAGGAACAGTGTTAATGAAATTACATAATTGTATGTACATTAGAAGCACCCTGCAAATATGTTCAAATAATTAACGAGTCCACTAGGGTCAAACACAGCCTTGATGTTAATAATGCCACCATCTCTCCATTTCAAACGTCAAAACTTGTTTAATGCTGGGGGAAACTGGTTTTCCACAGAAGATATTATACTGGGAATTTTTATCTACACTACTATGAACCAAGATCCAGAACTAGAAATAAGGCGTTAGATTAGATACAGGAGCAAGGAGTATGAAGTAGAGTGCTGAGGAAATAAGTCTAATACAATCAATTACTAGCAGCTTCAGCTGCCAACCAAGGCATGTAGGTGGGATCTCAGAGTACATATATTATATACGTGTATGTAATATATGTGCTGGACCAACCCCTCAGGGATTGCCACCACCTGCATCAGTCACCCAGAAGTCAGCATAAATCTTTTCACAGCTCAGCCACCTAAAATCTGTGATGGTTTTGGCAGATTCTTGGCAACCCCAGGGAGTTTTGTAATTGTAAGATTATGGAGTTGAAATTTGAAGGCTATACAGATGCATCCTCATACTTAAAGATCGTTGAGTGTTAAATAGCCTTTGCATATAGCATTAAGCCACAGTGCAGCACATCTTTTTGAGGTACTGTTTCCATTTAAATACATCTTCATAACCATGTGAATAAGACATATACTGTACACAGACCTTCCTGACATGAGACATGCTTATATACTGTGTGCAAGTGATGCTCTATATGCATAATAGATCCTACGTTAGTTTGTTATCCTAGTACCTCCGTTACACAGTACATAGATATGGCTCATATTTTAATTAGCAAGAGCTGCTTGCGCATCTTATTTGGATAAAGATGCAAAATAAAAAAAGATGCCCAGTATTGCATACAAACTTCTGACTCACATCACTTATCTTGCAGTGTATTGGAGTTATAGGACTTGGAACCATTAAGAAGGGGGGGGGGGCAACGAAGGTTTATATACTGAGGTGAAGGAGAAGCACCAACCACAGTCCTCAAGGCACATCAACAGTACAGTACAGGTTTTAGTGATATCCGGGCTTCAGCACAGACAGATTAATCAGACTCACTCTAGCACTAATGAAATCACCTGTGCTCAAGCCTAGATATCACTAAAGCCTGTACTGTTGGTGTGCCTTGAGCACCATGGTTGGGAACGCCTGGTATAGTCTTCAATACAAAGTGAGCCATACTGAGTAACCCGATCCAGAATAGCTTTCAAAATGTTTCTAACTATGGGAACCATATTACTCGAGTGCCATTGGAGCATAGTGTTTATTGTCCAGTGGATTAGGAGTTTCCTTGCCACCTTCATTGAATAAACTACCACAAGACATTTCATATTACTTGCATGGGGTGAGTATAATCATTTTGACAGTGCACTTTTATTGATTTGCTTTCAGTTTGTTTCATATAATACCCCTGTTCTTGGCACGTGCAGACTAGAATTACAGCTACACCATTAGCCTATGTATCCACTTAACGGACCATCACAACACCTGAACTAACCCTAAGGAATATGTACTAAACCTTGGTTAAATGGAAATAAGATACTAGCCAATCCCTGCCACTTTATAGGCAGTTAAAAAAACTTGAAGCCAGGCATTGTTTGGTTGTTCACTTATGGCTAATTACATCGACCCCCATTAGCTCAGTACAGCAGCCCAAAGTCCCACACCTTAACCCTCCAGTGTGAGAACACTTGAACCACAGAGAGGGAATTTTATAGAATCCAAAACATGTATGGTCAGTATACAACATCTCAATTTGCACTACACACCAGCCAGGCAGAAAAACTTTATATACATACAAAATAGAATGTAATATACATGTTATGGTTCATGTTATTCCTTAAAAAAAAAAAAAAAAGAAAAGGCATGCTTAAAATAAACAGTTTACAGAACATAGGTTCCAGATTTGCTCATATGTGCTAGTACGAGGAAATTAACAATAGAACACTTTTTAAAAAAAAATTCTTCCTGGGAATACAGGTTCCAAGCTCATGTTCCAAGGCATCCAACAATATACATAGTTCAAAAACACAAAACATGATCAGAAAGTTCCAGTTAAAATCCCATCACCCACTGGATAACAATCAATGACAAGTCTGAATGTCCATACAATCAGCTGGTTCCATAGACTTTGCTGTGGGAGTAGGTTGTCCATGATGTTGAGTTTGGACATAGTTTTGGGATTCCAGAAATCTTCCTGAATACAAGCCAGCTGTTACTCTCTTACATACTTGTATATGTTCAGATCCAACTAACTGGAGTTTATTGCCTTCTGACTTGCTCTTGAAGCTTATCCAAGAGTTCTCATGGATATGGACTATTGCGGTCAAACACAGCCTCCGATGTCCATTGCAATTATATCTAGAGATTAAAATAAAAAAAAAAAACACGTTAAAAAGGGAGTATTTTCCAATTACAAATCAGAAAGAGTTCAGTCATTTATTAGTAAGGAAACATTAATGATAACCTAAGGGACAAGTTTACTCTAGACCAAGGGTCCTCAAACTATTTTGCTCTGGGACCCCATCAGACAATAAAATGAATTACAGGACCCCAGAAAGTAACTGTAAAAGGTCATCACATTCATAGTCAGCACATGCACCATGGTGGATGCACAACATGATGTGAGGAGTCTAAAATAACAGACAATTCAACAAATTTTTCAGACTCTAGACCCCATGGTGAGAAGGTCAGGACCCACAGTTTGAGCACCGCTGCTCTAGATCAAAATCTATAAATTTCCCCCATACAAACAACTGCAAAGCCTTATATTTATTAAGACTGACCAGGTGCACATTAGTCCCCCGCCAAAACCCTGTGATCATGCTCCCCTTCATTGACTGAGGAATTACTCCATCCACAAATAGCTCAACCATTCAACTCTAAAAATCTCCATGCCACTGATGTCTCAAAATACATAGGACCAAGGGCCATTGTAAGTCACCCAGATGATCATGGACAGATCAAAAGATTTAGGGACAGATCAAAAGATTTAGGGGCAGAGAACAGCTGCTCCAGCACCCACCATTGCTTACTTACATTGGGGGTCCTCAAACTATTTTGCTCTGGGACCATCAGACAAAAATTACAGGACTGCAGAATTCCTGTAATCATGTGTAGTCAGCAGACCGCACATGCATGGCAGCATTGTGGAGGCACAAGTGTGGCACAAATAGTGGAGACAAAGTTTTTTTTTTTACATAAAACATCCACCTACTTGTTAATTGCAAAATCACCATGAAGCTTACCAGCAGTGCATGCTAAGATGTGTTAAACAGCTGGAGTGCTCAGAAAACCCTATATCTGTGTGTGTGTGTAGGGATCATAGCAACAGCAAAGCACAGTCGCTGGCTGAGATTGATGTTCAGTAACCATCAAACTCGCTTGTCGCCACCGGAGAACACTAGAGCTGTCAGCTCGCTCAGCACTATGAGTTTGTGTTGTGTCTAGGCCTGGGGTAGCCAACCCCAGTCCTTGAGAGCTACCAACAGAGCATGTTTTGCAGGTCTCCTCACAGAATCACAAGTGAGCTAATTAGCTCCATCTGTGGATCTTTTAAAATGGGTCAGTGATTAATGAGTGCAGTAGCTAGGTTGTCTGGAAAATGTGAACTGTTGGTAGCTCTCGAGGGCTAGTGTTGGCTACCACTGGTCTAGGCTGTCAGCGCTGTAAAACACCAGACCTAGCATAGCTAGGTCAACATCGCTATGTGTGTAGGGCCTATAAACCTCAAATGGACTTAGAGCTGTAATTTGTATTAATACTAAAAGAACAGTTTAATTTTGAGGATTGACACTCAGAGGGTTAAGGCTTATAATGCATTTATAAAACAGAAAAAAAAAAAAAATGCACACACGTTACATAATGACATCACGCCATCAATAGGAAAACAAAAGAAACTTTATTTGATCAGTTACTTGTAGCGACAAGTCTTGTCTGCACATTTCTTACATCAGGCTACTTAAAAAAATGGAAACATTTCGATAACTAAGTCTGTGCTCCGGTTTTAGGGTGTATATAATCGTGATCTGGTTTTAGGGTGTATATAATCGTGAGGCAAGTAGAACAAAGCCAATAAAAACACTTCTCTAAAATAAATACATTTCCAGTCATCATTAACTACTTTTAATCCAACGCAGGTTTATGTTATGCAGTTATTAGGAAATAGAGTGATCTATTTGAACAGCAATATCAGTACAGTAACAAACCCTTGTATGCAACGGTGCAGTTCTCAAACCAGATGCATATGGGGACCCTTTGGTGTTGTACTCAAACTAGATCCATTTTTCTACATTTGATAGTATTTTAGTATGGTTTCCATAAACAGAATCTGTCACAGCTTTAGAACAGTATCCTGGAAAGTGACCAGAGAAAGCCAACTAGACATTGAGTCGTTCTCAAAATGGACAAAGCCATGCTGAGAATTTGATTTGGGCAAGTTATTTTGTTTCTGTGCAGGGTAAATACTGGCTGCTTTATTGTTTCAGTACAAATTTAGATTTCCTTTTCAACTCACCCCACCCAAATGTAACTCAGCACATGTTACATCTGCCCCAGCGCAGCATGGTTTTGCCCATTTTGAGACTATTGGGCTTAATTCAGACTTGATCACAGGACAAATAAAGTATACAGTTAAGCAACTATGGTTACTACAGGAGCCAACAATGTAAATTTAGAAAATGCTTATAACAGAATGCAACTGAAGGGGTTATCGCTTGTATTATCGGGTTATCGCTATATACTAAGCAACTGTACGGCCAAACTACCACCTCTACATACTACCACTGCCAAACCAACAGATCAATAAAACTACGTGACCTCACACCGGCTGGCCAAATCTGAACATTTTACAGATCAGAATAAGAACACAGAAACTAGCACAGCAACATACACCAGGAACATCCTGGTGAGCTGATCACGTGGGCACTAACATAATCACTAGCTGCTCAGGTATTACTTTGAACTCAAGTTTTATCTCTCCCTGGCCTACCATGGCTGGAAATTTAAGTGCAGGAAACAACTATATTGGAAAGCCTAATTAGACTCCGGCCGTACATGCTGCAAACATACTTCCACTATATCATAGGGGAGAATGCTTCAGCCCTTACAGAGTGTAAGAAAGTACCAAAAAACTGGCATGCTACAGTGTAGTAAAAATATGACAGCACGTACCAACCAATAATCTCCAACCTTTTATACATCTTCCACCTCAATGCCATTATGTTAGGATAGGTTATGGTGTAGGAAAGCACTGCAGCCATGTAATTTAGTAGCCCCAATGCTTTTTAGTGCATAGGTTCTCAAATTCAGTTCTCGGGACCCCACACAGTTCCTGACAGGTGCACTCATTACTCACTGACCCATTTCAAAAGATCCACAGGTGGAACTAATTATTTCACTTGTGATTCTGTGAAAGATCCTACAAAACAGGACCCCACACAGTGCATGAGGACAGAGTTTAAGAACCTGTGCTTTAGTGGTCAGAGGGGGTTACAGCGATAACAAATTCTTTGCGTGAGTGAAATGTATGTATGAGTCATCTACAAGTCCAGCTGTTATTGGACTAGAAGTATAAAAGCACTTGTGAGAAGTAAATTTACTAAAACTATTTAAAACACTAGTTATCCTTTTTTTTTTTTACTTTCAACTTCATCTTGCCAACTTGAATGTTAGCAGCTTATAGTAGGATTTGGCCATTGCAGGCACTACTGTATTAGTGGTCCATTTCCCCCAATTTGGAACAAATAGTGACTCATAGGCACGGGGCCGTGTTTTCACTATAACTGCACATATGCAAGTTACAAACTGCTTGGAGAGACTGATCAGTAGTTCATTTGATTGGTACTGTAAGTCCACTGCGCCTCTGAGCTCGCAACAGCAACTAACATGGTATTAAAAAGCTTCAAGGCCAACAAAGTGAAAGCTTTAATTCACCAATACTTATCAATTAGCTTCTACCTGCAGAACTGACCTAATGGATGTTTTACAGTATAATCAAGAAAAAAACCTTACTTCTAAACAAGACACAGATTAAGTGCTACGGATAATGTTCTGCAATGTTGCCAACTCTCCTACCACCTGGATTACTAGAACAAATAATTGTGCAGAGTCTAAGGGTCAATCCAATTACATGCAAGTTTATACCAAGAGTTAACACCGCAATGGCAGCACTTCACTGCTCTTTTAAGCAAATTCAGACTGAACACAGGTCGGGAGAGGTGGGGTTTTATTGCCTGCACCACAGCAGATATTTGTACCCTTCGCAACTCAGTTGATTGAGCCCTGTAATTCTTAATTGTTCACAGACAAACTGCAATAGGAGATATGTCCCCCCCCCAAAAAAAGAAAAAAAATCAGATTCATAATTGGGATACAGAATACTCCTACTTGAAGAAGTACAGACAAAGCAAAATGAAAGAATCTAGTAGATTAAAAACAAAATCCAAGTCTATTTACTGCAATAAGCATACGGACTGTTTCTACCCTTCTTGAAGTAGTAAGGCACATGGAAGTAGCCCATTACTAGACTCCGTAGCACCTGCTTTTTCCCTTTTCTATACTGATTTATGACATGATCGATGTTTCTGATAAACAGCCATTAGACATTCCAGCATTTATTCCAATTTGGACTGTGAACATGTGGTCCCCATTTAGTGCTGGACAGACATGCAACAGTTGCCTATTGCTTTAGAGATGGACTTTCTGCCATTTGTTCAAAATTGTCCAGCCCCACCAATGTAATGTCCGATGCATAGGACGGAGGCTTTTCCTTCTCCCAGGCTTCAGTAAGCCCTGCACAAGTAACAGTTACATTGGAAGGCCCATATTGTTTGCAGATTTCCACACTTTGCCCAGTTTCATTTGCATAAAGTACCACATGGCTCAGGGATCAGGCTCGTTATTGGTCCGAAAGGCTTGTTTACGCAAGTGGGCCTCAATCTCTTCCCGGAACACCAGCATGCCAAGATGCGGGTGGGACGCCTCATTCATGGCCTTAGACTGGATGCACATGCGGTACTGCTCTGGGGTCAGTTCGTCCACACAGTGTTTCTCATGCCACAGATGGAACAGGCCAGGCACCGGTGTGCGCACCACAATTAACTCCCCATGAAGATACTTCCTGTAAAGGAGGACATCCTCTCCACCCCATCCTCGTACTTCGTAATTGAATCCTCCTGCAAAAGGAGGAGAGAAAAAAATAAAAATAAAAACACAAGTTACATAATAGGCCACAAAAATAATGTGATTGTACACAATGGCTGTGTATGGCTAAAAAGAAAAAAGAAAGCAGGTACTACACAAAAGCTAAGGGGGCTTCAAACACTGCCATTTACACTCTGTAAACATTCAGAAACAATTACAGGGAAAACATGGGATTTCTAATTAAAAAAATAAATAACACACCACACCTCCAGATAACTCATTTTGAACCGATTCAAAACACAAACCGAAAATACAAATCTGTTGACGAGGCCATGTGCAGATTAGTGGTAAAAATCAAAAATATAATAAAGGTTTAAACTTTAATTTGAAAAAGCAGAAGTCAAGTCTGACATACGAAGCTAATAATAATAATAATAATAAACACCAATTTAATATTGCACATCTGCTAATCTATATTTTTGTACACACGTAGCCACACATCATAGTTGCAATGGCAATCACCATTTGCTAAATCAGTGGTGATTGTTACGGACCCGCTGCTACGCTCACGCGTTTAATTTGCATTGAAGGTCAATGGTGTGGCGTAGAGATTCTGTGCCAGGAGTGCAACTTTGATGCGCCAAGCAGGTAGGAGCAGCAATGAGTGCATCTACATCTATTCACGATGAGTGCATCTACATCTGTTGGCGATAGCACCTTACTCTAGACGGGAATGCAATGTTAAATACTGTATTTCTAATTCCATACCACTAGATGGAGCCAGACTAACACATTCAGTCAAATGTACTAAAACCCCCCAAAAAATATATATCCTCCCCAAATTAAGCAGTACAGTGCAAAATAAATAAATAAAAAAAAGCCAGTGTATACGAAGTGCTATGATGTCACGGCTCAGTCAGATTCAATGTACAAGTGTCGCATATCAACCAGTGTTTGCAGTCTCAAACAATTGATTGCATTTAAGAAAAAAAGAAAAGCTGAAGCAATTTTGCTGTGTGATGCACATGTGGCAAAAGCATATGAGGACACTTTTACAACAAGGCTATTTATAAAATAAATCCTAATCCATAAAAAGCATTTTTTCCTCTTTATTTTATTGCCTGCACCAATTTGCTGCCAACAGACAGTTGTAGTCCCATAGTTTGTCAATAGACAGGAAACACCTGTGTCACAGAGGACAGGATTTTTTAAATACATGATTCTGCAGGTTAGAAAAAGCCATTACTGCTTGTGGTTCAGTAAAGTTTGGGAACTACTGTCTTAATCACAGCACCCTAGAGCGGGCATGTCCAAACTGTGGCCCTTCAGCTGTTAAACTACACATCCCAGCATGCCTTGCCATAGTTTTAGCATTCCCTAATAGCAAAACTGTGGCAAGGCATTATGGAACTTTTAGTTTCAAAAGAGCTGGAGGGCCAAAGTTTGGACATAGTTAGGGGTGGTTGGTCTGTCGCACAAGAGAAGTAGATCAATTTGTATACCCTTTTTTGGGGGGCGTCAGTTGTGGACCCGCTTATTTATCTCGCTTTCCCATTCACTTGTTTATATCATGGAGATTATAGGGGTGTGCTACTACTGGAAAGAAATTGGGACATAATCATCAGAAGATGAAAAGTTTGTAGCTTTGTAGTGCACCATAGAGAATTAAATCAATCCTAAAATATAACCTTTATTAGGAATCACACTAAAAAGGGGAGTATAAAAAAACATGCATACGTATATGGGATATAACACCATCAATTGTTAACAAGACTGTGTGAGCTTCCGTGTACTCAATTGATTAACTTATTGTACTGGAGTACCAGTAGTCTTTATACCATCCAATTAATTTGTTACCATTATATGCTTCCCAGCCGGTTATTGGATGTGTATAGTTATCTCCGACTCATAAATCTCTCTATTAGTCAAGGTCTCACTGGTATTTCTATATCCTGTTGAAACAATTTGGCAACATTTGTTGCACCCTGTAGGGTATGTGAGCAGTGGAAGGGTCATTCACTGCATATGTAACTTTAAAAAAAAAAAAAAAAAAAAAAACATATCATGATCTCCTCTGTTTATGTTGTGTGAATTGGATCACAGCATCCCATATACTTTGCCAATACAACTTTATAATAATCATATACTTTTAATAAGTTGTGGGACACGCATTGTTTGGTTACTACGGAACTGATGAGGTGTCTTAATCCCTGTTACAACAAACTGCTTTTGCTCAGAGGCTGTGCAATCAGCTGAGCTTACAGTATTTGTGTGTCACCCTGTGTTGGTACGGCTGGACACACTAACGGTCTGAGATTATACAGGGATGTTACATACAGATGTCGACTGCAGTGTCTGTTAAAACGCTCTTATAAGGAGCAAACCTCTCATAACTCCAGAGTGCTCTCAAGAAGTCAGACTCTCAAAACGGAGGGAGTACACCGGAAGACGCCCCACAGTCTGCGCCGACATACGTTCCGCCTATCGCTTCATCACGGCAATTTATGGTGTTATGTCCCATTTATGTATATGTATGAGTTTTTTTTTTTTTTTATACTCCGCTTTAGTGTGATCCTAATAAAGGTTATATTTTAGGATTGATTTAATTCCAAAGTTTGGACATGCCTACCCTAGAGTATCAGAAATGATCACAGCACCCTTACACCAAAAGCTTCTTATTTATAAATCAGGAAAATCTATTAACTAAGGATGACATTAACTACAATTGACGTAATTTAAGTGGCGAGGCACAGAATTTGCTTCCGTTTATAACCTTTCAGGATTGGCAGCCACAAACACTGATGTTGCCTGTTACACTGACCATATATACACTTGTTCTGAGCCACAAACACCAGGCAGCCCAGTATGATACAGTACAGAGTTTGGGAACCTCTGGTTTAAGATATAGATGCTCTAAAAAGCCATCACAAGACTTGCTTAGAAAGGTGGAGTGTGCGTTAAATGGGAGAACACCAGAACAAAGAGAACACATGACATCAGTGACTTCCTTTATTCAATTACTTACCAATAGTGAGGAAATCAGACTTATATTGACAAGTCATTCCAAATCCAAAATCTCTCCAGAATCCCGAGTCTTTCTTATGAACCTAGGAAAATGCAGAACATGGCATTAGAGATGCTCATTTCATAGAAAATTCAATAGTTTTGTTGAAAACACTTCAGACTGTACTTCTCCATGTATTGTACTGACACCAAATGCCTAACTGAGTGCCAAATTGGAGGTCTACGCATAGGGCCTTATTCTCTCTGACAAAATCCTTCTTAGATGCACAAAACCATGCGCACTGCTGGGGGGCAGATGTAAAATGTGCAGAGAGAATTAGATTTGGGTGAGTTATTTTGTTTCTGTGCAGGGTAAATACTGACTGCTTTATTTTTACACTGCAATATAGATCTCACTTTGAAGTAAAACCCCACCCAAATCTAATTCTCTGCACATGTTACATCTGCCCCCATGCAGTGCACATGGTTTTGTCCATCTAAGGCTTTTGGCAGAAAGAGTGAACTAGATTAAGGCCCATAATCTCTTTAGCGTTCTCAATAGCACTTGGAGAAAAAAAATAAAAGGGAAATTGAACTAGTGCTTCTGGAAGAGAAGCACACAGGCTAACAACTGAAGGAGCTGGGAGTACAACCTGCTCTTACTACCGACTTCAGAGATTCACAAAAATTGCCCCGTGGACAAGTCTTCTCTGAGAAATGGGCACAAAGTGAAATGCTGCTGCCAAGTAGCTCTACATCAGTGGTAGCCAACTCCAGTATTCGAGAGCTACCAACAGTTCACATTTTCCAGACAACCTAGCTGCTGCACAGGTGCACTCATTACTCACTAACACATTTTAAAAGAGCCACAGGTGGAGCCAATTACTTCACTTGTAAAACATTAAGGCTGTGTACACAGGGGGCGATTTTGTCTAATATCGCGGGCAATATGGTTGCTGATGGGAGTGTGCACCTGCGATATATCGCCGGGTGGATGCTTCCGTTTTCTCCCCCGTAGTGATTGCTGGTCGCAAGAACATGCTCCTGTGACAAGCTGTTCCACTGCTGGGGGAGCCCGGCAGTTTCTTTTTCATCAGCGACCATCTCAGGTCGCTGATGCAAATGGGACACTGAGCGATACATTGCTTGGTGATATATCCCCGTGTGTACAGGGCTTAAGAGACCAGGAAAACATTAACTATTGGTAGCTCTCGATGACTGGAATTGGCTACCCCAGGTCTACATAATATACTTCAGATCTGCAAGCCCTCCCGCCAATCACTAGCCACCTCAGCGATTTTATTGACCCAAGAAAACACAGTAGATGTGGAAAAGCTGCTACGAAGGCTCCCACAAAAAGGGTAGAGGAGAAAAGATGCATACATAGCCCTGGGATGTGCAACATGGCTAAGCCAAAGGTTTTGACCAGGCTGGCTCTACCATTTCTAGGGAGGCCAGCAGCCACTTCCCATCTCCTCCCCCCACCGGCATACAGAGGAAAGACACTACAACCAATACACACACCTTCCCTTTAGTCTGGGAATCTTGCTAAAGCAGCTTGAAGCTAATCTGCCAAGGAGTTACTGGAGATGGTTTGCCACTTCCAATAGGAAAGCACCAATTAAATGGTAGCTTTGGTTAGAGTACGTCCAGCTTTATGTACAGTACACATACAACACAGATGAATGCAGCTTGCTATTTGGACAGAACACATTTTGAGAAGCATTATCTGGCTTAGAGATACTAAAAAAGTTTGGTACAGGTGAAAAGCCCTCACACTGCGCGTCAGGTAATTTATTGCTTTGGCAGACTACATTTTCACCTGCTTGAACCCTTACATTCTCTGTAGGAGGACATCCCACAGCTCACGGCTAACTGTTTAACATTCTCTCTTCTCATAACCCAACATACATATAGTCATGGCGTCACTTACCAGTTGCTGCTCAACAGGCGGCGGCGCCTCTAGATTGGCATATACAATTGCAGGATTGTAAAGACTAAACACAACAGGATAGAACACTCGCTTACCTAAAAGAAAATGCAAACATTAGCTAAACATAATTCTCAGTTACTCACAAATATAATTGATAGGTACTTGTCTTCTGTACTATAGGGATTTCATAATGACTTCAAATTGATCAAATGTATTGATTTTATCAACCTTTCAGTACCAGTCATTAAATAAAAAAAATTGGACACTACTTTTGCACTGTGTTATGTCACATACCCAGAGCATAAGGTGTGTGATAGACAGTCTGCACACATTACTTTTGGTTGTGGGTAAGAAGGGTATCAGTTGAAGAAAAAAAAAAAAAAAATTATGATTATTGGATTGCAGGCTAAGGGCGGTAGTATTAGTACAACATCGCTGTTTATTAACTGTAGGCATGCTGCTGTGATGGCGTATAGTCACAGTAAAAAGGGCACCACCAAATAACAGATTTAGAAACTGCGGAGCACAATTTGCCATTGATGGAAGGTGAAAGTAAGCTACTGAGGTGCGGAAGCCAACCAACAGAATTACCAGATGTGTCTCTTAAGCGCTATGTATGGGATGCACTGCAGTCAGCATGGCTCCAAATTCCCAAGCCAACCTAACATCACCTTATCGGGTCCCTCCCAGCCTCGCTGCGGTCGCTGCTGGTCATTATGTGATGCTACTAATGCGATTTTAAAAACTATAATAAAAACCTAAGGACGCTAGTATTTATTGGCTCATGTAATGGTGTAACTTGATTCTAGGAATTTCACGTTCGTTCTGGTGCATTTTCGCACCACGTCTGCTAACTTTTGTTTCAAAGTAGCACTAAACCAGGATTTTTTTTCTTACCGGTAATAACCACAGTCTGAAGAAAAACTACTAAGGAGGGGAAAAACCCACATGTACAGTACACAAACACTTAACTCACCGGCCTCTGCATTCAGTCGGCAGGTATCTAGGAAGCCAGCAGTGAAATAGATGTCAACATCGCAGAAGAAAAGCAGCACGTCTCCCTTATCCCAGGCTCGAGCGCCTACCTCCAGGCCACGCCCCCTGTTGAACTCCTCCTTTAGTGGGATTAGGGTGTAGTTATGGAAGTCTGTCTCACTGCAGCAGCAGAACACAACCTGTGATTCTTATCAGCCTGGCTTTCATATAGTGTAACATCAGAGTTAACAGACTTTGCAATACTGGCATAATAAATAGCAAAAAACTAATTCAAATTGCTTTCTCTCATTTGAAATAAAATACATATACTGCAAGCTATTCTGTCTACATGCTTGGCAAAGTGGTGTTTAAGATCTATTTGTTGCGACATTGCAAAATGCTACTGAAGGGGGAAGTATGCCATTTTGCAGACAAAGATGCACAAAATGATTGAGGTATAGGTAGGCTAGAGGACTAGTAATAGTCTGGCAAAAAAAATGCAAAGTCATGCACTTAGTTCTCAAAAAACACAAATGCTAAGTTAACAGTATTATAATGGAAACCACAAAAGGAAGGGTGATCTAGGTGTAGGTAAGTAATGCAACAACATAATGAGGAAAACATGTCAGATGCTTGGGTGTACCAGTGTCATTGGGGCAGCTGCATTAAGCCTGGAGAAGAGATAAAGTGGAAGATGATGCACCAGCCAAAGTAATTAGCTTTGAGATGAACTAAAGTTACATTAAATAAATTAGTCACCATAAAGACAAGCCATATCACAAGAACCTTAAACATGCGTACCTTTCTACATTCTTAAGAATATCTTGCACTTCTGATAGGCCATTTTCCCCAAAGTACACCACCGTTAGGTACGTCCTTTTATCTTGTTGAATACACACATCCCTATGACAAAACAGAAAAGTATGTTACTATATCCACCTATTGTATAAATCCTATCTCCATCCTTGCACCAAACCCAACACAGAACGTTTACCGCTAAACTATTATGCTGTGTACACACTGTACAATTTGACATTCGATTTTGACTATGTAGTCAAAATCAAATTGGGATCGCATAGACCAGGGGTTCCCAAACTTTGTTGAACCAGGGCACCCTAAAATATCAACATTTGTTCAAGGCACCCCTACTCAAAAAGTTTCTTATGGATAAATAAAAAAAAGAAAGTAAATTGTGCTTAACTGTCACCCTCAGGTTCAGTTATGTGGTGGGGAACATAGCTGTGGTTCTATTTGTCCATATATTTTATAATTGGCAGCCAATATCACTGGTTTTATCTATTACTTTGAGCATAAATATTTTGTTGTGGTCGTGGACCCCAACCCGAGGCACCCCAGGGTGCCTAGGCACACAGTTTGCGAACCACTGGCATAGACATTAAATGGAGATAGAACAAGTTTAAGCTTTCTGTCCCCATTTGATGCCGATTCACGCTCCCATTCAGCTGAAATCGAAAAGCCAAATAGACAGTGCAGCAGTGACAATATGTATAGTATGAATTGTATGTAAATAGCACATAAGTTAGCAGAGATTGCATAGCCATGGAATCTTATGGTGTGTACACACCATTACACAGATTCCAAAACGGTGTACAGTACCTGCTAGAATTCGAATAGAATCCACTCTTTATATTATAGGTTACACCACTAGATGGCACCCACCAACAGCAAATTATTCTGCCATACGGGAGCACATGCTGCTAGCGCAAACACTGCTGATTTGATATGAGACACTTATCCATTGTGTGTATACAGTGTAGCGGCAACTCAGTTGCACACACATATTTAAGTGTTGCATGTCAAATTGATCAGCAGTGTCCCTTGGTGTGCTGTAGTTGCAGTGAGTCCAAGACACCTTACTCTAAGGAAGTTACATTGGACCCGTCAGCTCACTCATGCCCCAACGTGTGGCGCATTGACACTAGATGTAGGCATTAACAGAGGTGTTTATGCATTTACTGTAAAGGAGAACAGTGGCTATGCAAGTTGCACAGGATCACTGAGGAAGTGCAAGACCTTTCCATTGTATCTAAAAAAAAAAAAACAGAAGTTACGAAGCAAAATGGTTTAGCTTTCATAATCTCAGTCTGTGGTGATACGTATTAGAAAAAGGACTTCACATTCTGAACTTTCATGCAGCAAAATAAAATATTTCCAATACAAAAAAAACAAAACAAACATTTACAAGGAATAGCTCTATATGAAGATACAGGGACCATATATAAAATGCTTACGTATCCAGACAGGTGCCGGATGGGGTCCCGACAGTCAATTACCCGACAGCAACCGGCTATTATCCCTTGTGGGGGTCCACAACCCCCATAGAGGGAGAATAGAATAGGTGGCTTGCTACGCTCGCCACCATGCCCGTAGCATTGCGAGCCCGCAAGGGGATTTGTTGCACTCGCCATGCTGTCTGAATCCGGCCAGTCGGGATCCCGACGTCGGGCTAATGACTGTCAGGATCCCTATACCACACCCATCCAGACACTCTACCCATTTTCTCTAGATTTTTAGTTCAAGCAGAAAACCTAATGAACTATTTTTTTCAGGTCAACCGCATCCATAAAGATTTAGCCAATGGCCACTATATGGATTGTTAAGATCACAGGCTGTATGCTTACTTGTAGTTCTGCATGAACTGTGCAAAGGCCTCCGTTCTGCCAGACAGTGGGACAATGAAGTTGACAACTGTCCTGGAACTGTCCTGTGTTTCCACCTTGACTTTCATGAGTGGCCCAAATGGTCGGAATAAGGTTATATGATGATAATTTGCAGACTCCGGTTTCTTGTAAAACAACTCATAATGAGACCCCTTGTCCCTCTCAGTTCGATAATAACCTAATAATGAACATTACAAAAAAAAAAACACTTTAAAACAATTTAGTCTTTTTCAACCTCAATTATAGGTGTTTTACACTTTTGAAAAACTAGTTAAACGCTGATCATACTACCATCACCAAGCGAGGTATTTAAAGCTTGGGAGTCATGAAATTGTGAGAAATAATGTACCAGCCAATCAGCTACGACCTTACATGTCGCAGGCTGTGTTTCAAAAGGGACAGGGGCGTATTGGTTAGTATTTACGCTCAAAGTCAGAAGTTACACAGGCAATGTTAAACTACGCAGATTGAGTTTTTTTTTCTGGTCTCATACCTTCAACAAAGTCCGATTCAGTGAATAACAGTTTATCAGACCCTCTGTTCTCCTGTTCCTCATCATCGTCATCAGGATTATTAATAACCTCCAGGCCAGCTTCTATCACTTCCACCAGCTCATCTCTCCTATCTTTTCTAATGGGTTTTTCCTCTGGGTGGCGGGTCAGACCCATCTCCAGCTGGTAAACCTTCATGGAATTAAAACTTTCAAAGGGGACGACGGCATATTCACTAGGGAGTTTAGCGCCCACCACAACTTCAGCCTTATCGATTTGCGAGTGCAGAAATTCAAGCAGGTCGTTAGGAGCCTGCTCTTTGGTTTCTTGGTGCCCGGCACCATTGGCAACGGAAAGTTTCTTCTCATGCGCTAACCTGAGCTGATCACTCATTTCCTGGAGCTCTTGCTTGAGTTGGGCAATCTGGCGCTTCAGACTTGTTGCGCGGCTTTTGTAATGCTCCTCCTGTTCCTGAAGCAGAGCCTGGTAGTACTCTTTGCTGTACATTTCTCCCGCAATACCAGGAAGAGAGCCATTTCCTTCAGGTGGAGGGGCACACTCCAAAAAATATGAGAGCAGCATTAAACTGAAAACCAGAACGAGCCCAACTAATAACCAACGGATCCTGCCTTGGAGATACAACCCTCTCCTGGGCATTCTCTTGGAGAACAGAGGTTGTTCTGTGCATGAAGACAACTCAACCTCTTAATGCATGGAGGCTACGCTTCCTGCTCCATCGGATGTGCTCCATGTCATTTGTAGCAGATACACATTTTAACCGAATCGCCAACCCATGTTGTCCAGTTCATTCCGAAATGGTAGACTCAATAAATACCACATGTAGCACCTTGTCAGTCAGTCATAAGCAGCATTGTCCGGGAGTTGTACGAAATACGTTGCCAGTCTGTGCACTTTATATATTTTTTCCGTCAAAAGGTTAATGTTGAAATTCTGATACACTGCTGATCCTGACTATAAAAGTAGAAGATTGAATTCCTGGAAAAGAAAAAAACCGTTATATTACCAATGAAACAGGCAATGGGTGTTATTTGCAAACAGTTTTAAGACCTCCGTAATGGCCGACAAGCGTCCCCATTCAGACTATAGTAATATACTAGTCAAAAGGGCTACATTGCCCAGCAAAAGGGCCACATTGAGAGTACTACATCATTTTAATACAAGCCATTTTATATAAGATCGGTGAGCAGTAGGGAGGGGGCGGGGTTTGACCACATTATGTAGAACCGGACATGCAGTAATATTACTTTGTGAAAGGTCAGTTCCAGAACATTATGCTGTACCATCATGCTCAATGAGCTAATGCGGTGACAGTGCAGTAGAAGTGGCATGCCACGTACACTAGAATGCTGGCCTCCTACTGTTTGTTGGCTTATTAAAACTTCAAATAGCGATATACAAAACCTAAATCTAACCCTTTGAGTGCCAAGGGAGTTTTTTATCAAAATAGGCAGACTTTTATTTAACCCTTTGAGTGCCAACACTTAATAGCTCATAAAGTGTTAGAGCATATGGCTGTATTAACCTTTTGAGTGCCAACATTGATGTGAGATCCACAAATTATCCGCAAAAAATGGCAGCACCGCTCAGTGACTTTTGGGGTGCATGTAACGGTACTCTTTACTTAGAAGGGCGCCCACGATTTTGATCGTGGGCATCGTTAGTAAAAAATCTCGGGCATCTCGGGCATTGAATGCACTAAAAAAATCGGGTGCGATCAACCGACGAGATGCCCGAGATTTCCCATAGGGAACAATGTTAAATGTCTCAATTGACCCAATTTTCCTGTTCAATGCCTCAATTGACCCGATTTTTCCATAGGAAACAATGTTAAATGGGCCACAGAGGCCAAATAGGCACCCTGAAGTGTATAATGGCCACCCGAATTGTTAACGCCACCCCACGATCAACGTCAACCCGATGCGTGGCGAGCGCAGCGAGCCCGCGAGGGGCGGCGGTACGCGTCCTACGACCTTTTCATACCCCCACTATCCACGTCGGCGTGGAGTTGAGAATAGAAAGTGTGGCGAGCGCAGCGAGCCCGAAGCGTGGCGAGCGCAGCGAGCCCCGCGAGGGTACGCGGACAGCTGTGAAGCCCGCGAGGGGACGCGGATACCTGTGAAGGTATCCGCGTCCGCTCGCCACGCTTTGGGCTCGGTGGCTCGCCACACTTTCTATTCTCAACTCCACGCCGACGTGGATAGTGGGGGTATGAAAAGGTCGTAGGACGCGTACCGCTGCGCTCGCCACGCTTCGGGTTGACGTTGATCGTGGGGTGGCGTTAACAATTCGGGTGGCCATTATTCACTTCAGGGTGCCTATTTGGCCTCTGTGGCCCATTTAACATTGTTTCCTATGGAAAAATTGGGTCAATTGAGGCATTGAACAGGAAAATCGGGTCAATTGAGACATTTAACATTGTTCCCTATGGGAAATCTCGGGCATCTCGTCTGTCGCATCGCACCTGATTTTTTAGTGCATTCAATGCCCGAGATGGCCGAGATGGGCGCCCTTCTAAGTAAAGAGTACCCATGTAACTAATCTTCATTTAAATGGACACATTAGTGGATATTTAAGGATCACACACACACACACAGCGATGCTGCCAATCAAAGGGATAAAAAGGCATCTGCTCTTTAACCCTTTATGAGCTATTGATCGTTTGTGTATCCCAGAGACAGCACTGGTAATGTAGACGAATGAGGCCCTAGGTAACCCCCAAAAATATATGGCTTGGTCAGTTGTTTAGGTAAATAATGCATTGTAGGTTGAACCCCAAAACACTGAAGGTGCCCACACACTGTACAATTACCGGGTGAGAGGAGATGCGCGCATCCCATAGCACAGCAAGTATGCGCTACACCTACATTTTGAACTAGATTGCATCGCATCTAGTTCAAAACGCATGGTGCCTATCGCACCATGTATGGGCACCAAGAGTCATTCTATATTCAACATTATGTATTATGTCAACATAATCAAAAATATTGCATAACGTCCATTTAAAAAGACAAGGGGTCAAAGGGTTAATATGACAATTTATAGACCAGACCTCAACAGTGCATTACTTACACACAAAAAGGTCTATGCAGACACAACCGCGGCAACTAGAGTAGTCCTTTGAGCATTTACCAACTATCACACACTCATTTCAGGAGATGTCACAACCATACATGCAATGTTAGAATTCGGCCTCCAGACAGCCAGCCTACATGCCCATACATACTCAGTTTATTTGTTTGCGCTGCTTTCAGCTCGAAAGCCATCCAGTGTGTACAGGGCAGTTGTGCACTGACCCCGCTGCTCACCTGCTGGTATTACTAGCAGACGAGTGACGGAGTGGATGGCTTCCCATTGCAGCCTGTGGAAAGTGGTACACCCTGGGTAAAAAATGCTCAGTGTGTATGCACTAAGCGTTTTCCTCCATCATCTGTCAGCATACACGCTGAGCAACAATCACCCAGTGTTTACGGACCTACCCTAAGTCTCCCGACAGCCCATGGTGCATTATAAGAGGTTGGATTAAGGATGTAACATTAACTGCCAGTACATAAATGGTTTATTATTAATTTGGCTGCAGAGGTTTCAAGAGGACAGTGTTAATATTTGATCAAACTGACCAATCTACAGAAATTAGTAAGTCTTGTAAGTTAATAGTTTGCCAAGCACAAGATAGAGTTTGCAAAAAAAAATAAAAATAAGGAAAAATTACAGTGCGAGAATGAAAACATGCCAGACAGAAAAAAAATATTAGATGCATTTTATATGTGAAGCTCAGGAACACCCCTCCAGGTTTGATTAGGTGTGGAACTGAAGACTAGTTCCTATGATGTGCGGTAATACAATATCATTGGGTGACCCCCACCTTCTTGAAAACTTGGCTCTGTAAGCCTTTCATTTCCAGGCTATTAGCACAAACTCATCTGTGGCTGTCATCACTGGCTGAGGATGGATTTCAATTTGAAGAGAATGAGAAGTTTTATAAATTCAGCAGACTTCCATTCATGTAGCAAGAACAATTAATAAAAGGAAAAAAGGTACTTATGTATTATCTGGGCTCCCATGTTAAATGCACCTCATTTTTTCATACCCCTACTATCCATTTCCGCACGGAGTTGATTTTATATAGTGTGGCGAGCGCAGCGAGCCACCGTGCCCGAAGCGTGGCGAGCGCAGCGAGCCCCGCGAGGGGACGCGGTCTCATAAGAAAAACGGGAGCCCAGATATTACATAAGTACCGGAAAAAAAAATAATCTGCAATTAGTCATTAAATGTCCTCGTTTAAAAAAAAAAAAAAAAAAAAAAAAATGATTATCTCCTATTCAGCAAATATGCACCTATTACCTTATACCTAAAACATAACAGTGAAACTCTATAAATCCTATACTTGTCCTGCTCAATTAGTTCCTGCATGTTTAGAGAATTCCTTGCTGACTACTCACAAATCTTTTCTAGAGCCATGGTGCAAATGTAATTGAAAGGCAGAAGACAAAACAAAGAAAAATAAAGCAAACGGTTAAATACATTTTCCTGCGTATTATTCATGAGACAAGTGAGGTAAGGTCTGCCCAAAAATATGTAGACTTTGGAAAATATGAAACATATCTCCCAGAACGCAAAAACTTAAAAATGACATTGTTGTTACTTCATGCATGTGGGACATGGAAAACGCTGTGTGTTAGGTCATGGTCTCCAAAAATGGCTTTGGGGGTAATAACATGGCAGGAATACAAAATTATACGGGGTACATGCAGTACTGTGAGGCATGCAATCCCAAAATGAAATTTAGAAACTACAGAACAAAAAGCACATTAGGCTTAACTCCCAACACACAAATCTGCCTAGAACCACACCAGCCAGCTGTAAGGAGTATTACCACCATCATTGGAGGCCTATCATAAAGTGTAGGTACTGCCCCTACACAAAACAACCGTTGACCATATTGTTATACTCCACAAAAAAAAGGAAAAATATTGCATGCTAACATGGGTGGCATAATAGTCACCAATTAGGTAGGTTCAGGGGAAATGTTAGAAAGAATTACTTCACAGAAAGGGTAGTGGATAAGTGGAATAGCCTCCCATCAGAGGTGGTAGAGGCTAAGACAGTAGAACAATTTAAACATGCTTGGGATAGGGATATCCTTACAAAGAAATAAGGGTTGAGATTACCTGAAGGGTAAAAAGGGGCAGACTAGATGGGCCAAATGGTTCTTATCTGCCGTCAAATTCTATGTTTCTATGTTTAATTACATTTCTTGCAGTAGACACCTATAGGAGGTGGATCCTATTCCACTCCGCCATTGATTCACTACAAGACCCTCCTGGTACTCTGGGTGCATAAGCAGCACCAATGTGCGCCAGGGCAGCAACATTTTATAACATTGCTTTCTATGAATCACGTTACTACCACATTTGTACTTTGTAAATTCAAGTTGTAAGATCATAAATACTTTGTAGCCAAAGAGAACTATATACTATAGGGTTATTTTGTAGCTTAAAAGACCTAAAGGGAAAAAAAAATTGGTTTAAAAATTAGAAATAGCTCTTTCATATGCCTGGCGGTTAGGTATATGACCCCCGCCAGAGTGAAATCACACCCTTTGCAAGGCTTGTTTAAAGTAGCTAGATCGGAGGATTTACCCGCAAAACCATTCGCAAGCCGCACTCCATCAACTTATGTTCCCAGTGTGTGCCATCTGTGTGTAGCCCTGGACTTACTTAGGCGATATGATCAGACTGATCTGTCCAGAGCTGACACACACACCTAAACGCCTGCGTTTCCCCCCCACACTCCCAGAAAATGGCCAGATGCCACCCACAAACACCGGCTTCATGTCAATCTTGGGAATGGCCAGAGATTAAAAAAGTAACAGGCTTTCATCGCAGGATGGCCTCACGCACGCGTACTAAGGGCCGTACGCATGTGCAGTCTATCAATAGTTGCCCGACATACGAGTTAACAGTTGTGCGAACAGGTTTGAATCAAGCACAATATTGGATGCTTTACTACAGAAAGGGTAAAGGTGCCGATACACTGTGCGACAGGGTAGTGCAATGAGGTGCGTGCTCCCATACACATCCCATCGCACATAAAGTCTGTGCAGCCGGTGCTTTTAGTACTAGATTGCATCATATCTAGTACAAAAAGCACGGAGTTAATCGCACCTTTACTCCTTAGGTCTTCTCCATTCTAGCATAAACCACGCTTATGGGTACACATCTAGTTTTAATAATGGCATGTGTTGTCTGGCTGCCACAAGCAATTGGTCAAAGCAAGTAGAGTCAACATGGTCTAGGTAGACTCAAGTTTTTATTTAAGCCGACTTGTTTTTACTTCACGGTCCGAGTGTGATCTCTGGTGGTCGGCTTCATCTGTACATCGTACGCAAAATAAACACATACGATGTATCCTATGCAGCTCTAGCCGCCAAGGTATTGCATGGGATACCTCAGCGTAGTAGTAGTAGTACGTTTATTTATAAGGCGCCACAAAGTGTCCGCAGCGCCGTACATAGCAAACAAAAAAAAAACAAATTACAAGGTAACGTACAGGGTGTGTAGAAAGATACAGTATAAATAGGGGTATAGCTGGTAGAACTAAAATCAGCATCAGTTCAGAAGTAGGTGTCAAAATAGTCAAGGAGACCGAAGATGAAGTAGAGGAAGGGAAGAACAGGACAGGAGCACAGGTGAGGTAATGAGGTAGGGTGAGTACGTGAGGAAGGAGGGCCCTGCTCATAAGAGTTAACATACTAAAAATAGGTGGGTGGACGAACGAAATACAATAGGATAAGTAGGAACGGAGGGGAACGGAGGCAGGATAGGAGGATCAAAAGAGGTTAGGAGGAGGGATAGGCTAGTCGAAAAAAGTGGGTTTTGAGGGAGCGCTTGAAGGAGGTAAGGGAATCAGATAGCCTGATGGGTGGCGGGAGGTTGTTCCAGTGCAGGGGGGCAGCGCGAGAGAAATCTTGGACACGGGAGTGGGAGGAGGTGATTAGGTGAGAGGTCAGTCGGCGGTCAGCGATGGAGCGAAGAGGACGGGAGGGAGTGTGGATAGAGATCAGTGAAGAGAGGTAGGGAGCTGTGGAGGAGGAGAGAGCCTTGTAGGTGGTGGTGAGGAGTTTAAAGAGAACTCGGAAAGGAATGGGGAGCCAGTGAAGAGATAAACAGAGGGGGGAGGCGGAGGTAGTGTATGATGGTCTTAACAGTCAGGACTCAAGTATCCATATCCTTAAATCCTGGCCTGTTAGGGGTTTCCCACACTGTCCCCATGTCACCCTATTAAAGCTGTTCTATTAGGAAACTATACGGCCAACCATAGACATCACATTAAACGGAGAAAGAAAGATGGAACACTTTCTCAAAAGGGCGTGAGCTATACACACAGACAGTCCAACATGGCAATGTAACAGGACATCCTAGAATGTGGCACTAATGACATTAATTGATGCCAGGGACAATATGTCTGGTTTCCTTTAGCCATATGAATCATTTCAGAAGAGCGGCGATCCATCCATTCATATGGAGAACCAGAGATACTATACAAATGTTATACACACACACACTAACATATGTAGAAAGAACAAGCATCAGACAAGTGTAACATTGTATCATTTAAAAAAAAAGTTGTGAACGTATTCTTATTAACACATACTGGGGCCATCTGTTTGCGGGAAGAAGAAACACACTGACCATTGCCATCTGAGAAGTGGAATTTTGCAACTCCTATGTATACAGTCACTAAATGGTTAAACAAAGAAAAGATTCCCACCACAGAAATTCAGCATTCATGTGTAATCCTCCTTGGTAGAAAGAGAGAGGATACACATACGTGGCCAGAATCCTATAAAAGTGAGCAGTACCATCTGTTTGTAATTACTGGCCTCATTTAGCTGTACAGTGGAAGGGGTGGGAATCATAAGAGAGCTCCTGGACCCATAGGAAGTAAAGGCTGGATTCCTCCTCCTTACAGGCACAAGGAAATAAGGGGAAATTGACAGGGTCCATACGGAGAGGATATTATCCCAGAAGGCATGATGATATGTACAGTGACAGCGCACCGGGTGGGATGAGCAGTGGAAAACCAGTTGCTGATTTGTGAGGAAATTTAATAGACTGGAAGCATGGAGCTTTTAACCCATTCTGGGCAAGGACATTTAACTAGTTGTTTCCTCCAGACTATTAGAAGCCCATATTAGAATCCCACATTGCTCCTGCTGCATTTATTGTTCTCATTAGAGAGCTATACAGAAACCCATCATCAGTAGCAAGTAATAGTTATGCCGTAATGTACACTGGTGAAGACCTAGAGCAGATGTCACAAGTAATCATACCGTACATGTGAGCATAAATGGATAACTGCTGCTGGGACCTTCAGCCTTTAGGCAATGCGTCCATCTCTCTGAGAAACCATTCCATTCAGTAAGTAGCCGGTGAGAAATGCCACACCAGACTGTAAAAGGCCAAAAGCAACCTTTATATACAGCTTCTCTTCCTTTGTTTTGCAACCCGGCCTATTTGCTAACATTAACTAACCTTGTGCAAGAATAATCCACCCTAAAGCAACGACATTCATAAACCACAACTGAAAGCTTAAGTAAATTAAGAGGCGACATGCATATGTTCTAGTTACAAACCTAAAAACGAACAACTTTAAAACAAAAAAAAAAAAAAAAAAAAAAAGTGGCCCTATGTAATCCCATAGGGCCAGATGAACTACAACTTGGGGTGGGGAGATGATCAAGGAGAGTGATAAAGTACAAACCAATTAGCTCCCAACAGTCATTACAGGCTGGGCTTCAAAAATGACAGGAGCTGGTTGGTACGTTATCACTTTTCTAGTAGAGACACTTGACTAAAGTCTTAAAAAGCAGACATCAACTGCAGATTAATCATGCAATAGACTATTAATGATAAAACCACTAATAAAAATTTACAACATACCATAAAAAAATTAAAATATAAGTGTAATTAACGCTGGCAGGTTAAAAAAAAAAAATTATCCCTCAGATAAAGACTATTACAGTGACAACCACATCACTATCAAATTCCATTCTGATAAGTATTAATTCCAGCAGCAGAAAAACCAAAGATCACAATAGCAATAAAGCAATAACTACCACTATCGCATTACACCTGCTTGATTAATTATCTTACATAAGAGGCCTATTTACCTTTAGTGTTCAGGTGCTCCAAAGTTCTGGTCAGGTCACTTGCTCAGGAGGTACATGCAGAGATCCCCAAGCCCGGCTGCGCACTATTACTAGTTGTCTGTAGAGTTAAGTTACAGGAGTAAAGGCAGCTAAAGTGCTGAGAAGCATTTCTCCTCAGACACAGACCATGACCACAGGGACCAGTGCAAGGAAAAGGGATTAACTCATTTTTGAGTTACAAGCCCTGCTGCAGCAGTGAAATAGCAAAGGAAACTGTTACAAGGGAAGGAATTGCTCCTTAACCAGGCCTGTACCCTCACCAGTTCGCATGATAGAAGGTGGAAACGCTGAGGAACAAGCAGATCTATGGTACCCCGACATCACTCATCATCCATCACATCTTCAGGCAGATGCGTGCTGGGATGTGTAGTTCAACAGCTGCAGTGTCAAGGTTAGCCATCACTGCTCTAGGGAAAGGACACAGGAAGGATGATGTGTGGTCCAGCCGCCAGGGGTGTGTACTAACCTGTCCTTACTGCATATGCTGCCAGTGTGCAGGTACATCAGAGAAACCTGCATGTAAAAAATGGATAAAAACAGGCTACTGTACAGGGCCAATGACTGACACAAAAACTTAAATCCAATGGTGACCAGATGATTGAGATGGATGTAAAATCCAGTCAGGCTGCGATAGCTTTTAAATGAGGGGGATCATGGTCCGATGTGTGGCCAGAGTTCAGAATGTTCAGTTATTTCCTATTAGACACACTGCCTGCCAAGTGGCTGGATCTGCTTGTGCAGAAGCATTTTAGGTGTCACCTTGTAGGGATCAAACTGCGCATTGTAACTTCTCCACTCACATTTTCCTTTAATAAATATTCTGAAAAACAAAAACTAACTATTGCCTGTCGGAGGGATTTAACTTAACCTGTCGGGCACCTATAAGGGCAGTTCAATGTTCGCTCTGATAGTGTGCCCACTGCTTTATACGCACACAAATAGACAGGGTTTATCCTGTCTGAAATCCTGCAGGTAAGGGGCATCTACATAGTCATGATTGTATTGCTCCATTCTGCTCCACCTAGTAATAGCTGTCAATTTCCCATGGCCCAACAAAGCCAGGATGGTGGGCAAACAGGATAGAGGAGCATGGCTACATCTGTATTTAAATCAATTAGTGTTTCCAAACAGAGTGCCTCAATGTACTGTGTGGTGTCCTGAGGACAGAGTTTGATAACCTGTGATCTAGGCCAGAGTTTCTCAACCTCAGTCTTTTTCTTTTCTTTTTTTCTATAATGTGTCAGTGTTTGGAGTACACCTGTGGGGTGACCTGGAAAACGTGAATTGTACTTGAAGACAGGTTGAGAACTGCTGCTCTAGGTCACTGTTACTCAATATTTGGGAACCAATCTATAGATTGTAAGCTTGTGAGCAGGGCCCTCCTACCTCCATGTCGGTTTGTATCTACCCAGTTTGTCTTATCACCGTTTCCAATTGTGAAGCGCAACAGAATATGCTGCGCTATAGAATAAACTGTAAATAAAATAACCACTGGTGTAGCAGGTAGATGTTCCAGTAACACAAAAAGCTGGCCATCATTCAGGGACAATGTACATTATAATTTGACAGTTTCATTGTGTCAAACTCTGCAGCAAACAAGCTCCCACCAGTGCATGTCACATTCACACTTGCTCAAATATTAGGTGCCAAGAACTACAGTAGGACTGCCAACAGTTTACAAGCATTTCAGAAACACTTCACTGTGGAATCAAGCCATATACACAATACAGGCCTTTACCTTGGATCAAGTACCCATAATGTCACCTGTATTAATTCATTTGTAATGCCTCAGATAATAACTGGTTAAGACAGCATCGAACCTTAAGTGCCTATTCAATGCCGGGGGCGAGCGATGACAGTGAGCATGCTGCCTGCTGTCACCACTCACCCTGTCAGTATTCAACTGACAACCCAGTTTGTTTTATCCCCATTTCCAATTGTAAATCACAACGGAACTTGCTGCGAGGAATATAAAAAAAATAAACCATGCAGGATGAAGAATTCTCTTATTCAGTCCAACACTGTGTCGCGTCCATGTGTAAGGCCCAATCTGCACATGGACTATTTCCAGCCAGCACGCTCCTCTGTAGCTGGAAAGGCTGCACTGTTGGCAATAGGAACTTATCAATGTCAACATCTACTTATGGCTTAAGCACCAGTGATCATTTATTTTGGGTGTGGTATATAAAGGTCACACTAGTTTTTCACAGTGTCTCGTTGACACCTGCGCACTTGGACCCCATTTAGTGTACAGAGTCCTCCAGCTTCGAGCCAGGCTTTATGGAATCATAAAGAAACAGCTTAAAAAAAAAAAAAAAAAAAAACCAACACACACACACACAAGTCATATCGACCACATGTATCACAGCCACCTCTTTAAATTTACTATAAACTAAAATTTCCAGTTTATTTATTACGACCCATCCAGTAACATTGCTCTGCAGCTTCACTATCATTCAGCTCCCAATACTGAAAGCAGTCGTTTTACACCTAAATACCACATGTCCTGTGGTGCCCGCTGCACAGCAAATCTCTTCTGCCACAGCGCACAGGAGCCAACCTTTATCAGTGCTTAAATTCTAGGTGTACACTCTACTCTTCACAACAGTGGTGTAGCGAAATATATTCCAGTCTAAGCACAAACTCTTCTAACATTACATAGGCCATCTGCACAGGTACGGATCATTGGATAGACAACATGGGCAACACAACTGAAGGGCGACAGGGTCATTAGGTTGATATGGGGTTTTTCACCCACTCGACATGGACACAAACGTAGCACTACTGCGCTAGAATGAGACAGATATCTCTATATAGCACATATTCCGAAGCGCTTTGAGGATATTTAAACATTCACATCAGTCCCTGCCCCAGTGGAGCTTACAATCTATATTCCCTACCACATGTAAACGCAGACAGACATTCTAGGGTTAATTTGTTGGTAGCCAATTAGCCTACCTGTATATTTTTGGATTGTGGGAGGAAACCGGAGTATCCGGAGGAAACCCACGCAAGCACGGGGAGAATATACAAACTCCGCACAGTTAGAGCCATGGACTAATATTCAATGGCCGGGGGTGGCAGCGAATCCTGTGTAGGATTCGCTGCCCTTTCGCCTTGGAATCTCCCTGCTGGGAGATTCGCCGGCAGCCGCCTGTCCCCTGTATTCAACGCGTCAGGGGCTCTCAGCACCTGACGGCGATAATTACCCCCTGCGGCGAATGCCAGTCGGCACTCTCCCTGGCTTTCTCCCCTGCTGCTGCGGCCAGGGGATTGAGCGGGGGAGCACGCTGATGCTGCCAGGAGCCCCGCACAGCCTGAGGACAGGGACGGGTCCAGCAGCAGCAGACCTCCGGCTCCAGCAGTCCCAGCGCTGACATCTGCTATCACCGCGCTGTGGCTGCCGGAGCAAGGTCTGCTGCTGCTGGACCCGTCCCCGTCCTCAGCCTGTCAGCGCTTCCTGCGACATATGAGCGCTCCCCCACCAGGACACCAGTCCTCACATCCCCCTGCCGGGACTCCTGACTCCAGCTCCCCGATGTACCGATGCTGGAGAGAGAGGGGGGGGGAGAGATAACCTGCAGGGGAAACTACACACACACGTCGCGAGACTCCTACAGTCCTGCTGCATGCCCTCCCTGGCAGCCTCTGCTGGTAATCTGGTATCTTGCTGTGGAGTTTGTCAGCGCTCAGAACGGTGAGTGGCCGGCACCAGATGAGCGCAATTTGTGCCCTGTTCTGTGATATGCTCTGGGTGTATATGCTGCTTCTCCCCCTGTATCCCCCCTGCTGCTGTCAGTGGCAGCCTGATGGTTCCAGGTTGTGGCACTGGCACTGCCAGGCAGAGGGCACACACTGATCCCCCCTGCCTACTAGCGCTACTGAACCCTGCGCTGCCACCCCGCTGCATGCCACCCACCAGCAGGCAGGGGTCCCTGCAGCCCTCATGTGAAATCTGCGGGGCCCCCCTGCAATATGTAATATAATCCACAGCACAGCATATGTAATGTCACCAGCAAACCCCCCCCCCCCCCCCCTGCATATGGTACGTTTAAAAAAAATATTTTAAAATTAAAAATATATTTATGTGATCCTTGTCCAGTAAAAGAAATAGCAAGACTCTTCAAATAATTAAATGACTGATTTTTTTACACCAAAAACAAAAATTAAAAAAGCCTTTATTTTAAAAGATCACATTACAGTTCACCTAAAAAAGCTCCTGAATGCTAAATGGAGAATCATGGCGAAAATCAATTGAGAAAGCAGTTCTCCATTTGAGCATTGAATACACTGTCTGCGAATTCCACTAAAAACCCCATTGAAAATCACAGGCGAATTGTGGAGAATCATTCACGGCGAATCGGCAGACATTCGCTGTTCATTTGTGGCGAATTGCCTCCATTGAATAGGGAGAATTGTTTTTTCTAACAGAAAATTCGCCGTAAACCCAGCGAATTGCCAGATTCACTGAAAAAAAAACGGCGAATCTGAGGCATTGAATACTAGCCATGGTGTGAATCGAACCCATGACCTCAGCGCTGTGAGCCATGTGAAGACTGTTTCACCTGTACATTCTATATGTCGGAATTTTGACCCTGTCGGGATTTCATACCAAATCCCCTGCTACAGTTTTACCATTTGGCCATGCTAAAGCGGATATATGGCATGCTGGGATACATAGCTCAACAGCTGGAGTGTCAAGGTTAGCCATTACTGATCTAGCAGGTACGTCCGCAGTGCACCAGTACATACTATTCTGTAGTGAAATTCTATTATTGTATACCAAACCCCCCCTCCATTACATGGTTTAACCAGGAGAAACCATTTTTTCCCAAATGCATGTTAAAAACTGACTCAACCAACTTGTCTGAAGGACCATTTTCAACCTTTGGATGCAAAGGGGCGATTGCCAAATTTTCTTTCCAACCAGCCAAAGAGTTTGCTGGTTGGAAAGAGAATCTAAAGGGCCCCTTACACTTCTGAGATTGTCAGATTTGACCCAATTCAGATGGATTGGGCCAATTTATCTGACAAAATCTGATGTGCCTGATGCTGTAGGACTAACCAAGAGATTGATACTCCTGCACATAGGTTAAATCTCGAGTCAATCAGGTCCAACATGTCCCTCAGACAAGTGTAAAGAGGGCCTTTAGGGTGTGGGCAGCTTGAGGGTTACCTGAAGACTAGAGTTTGGAAACACTATTTACTGCTGTACATGGAGCAGTCACCTATAAATGCAGTTTATTAATCTTTAGCAGATCAGCCAGTAACTAGCCCATCTATCTACAGCAATATAGACAGTGAAAGCAATAGTTTCTTTAGCAGCTTTTGTTTAATGCAAGTTTGACTCTTCCTCATGTACCTTTAGAAAATGTCCACTCAAACTAATTTTAGCAATGATCAATATAAATTTGCAGTGTAAGTTTATTTATATGGATCAGAAGTGAAAGCATAAAACTAAAATTCCATATAACATGAAAATTTTTATTTGAACAAAACCATTTACGATGGCCAGGGACAGAATCCCAACTTACTGTATATACATTAGACCAGTGTACCCCCCCCCCCCCCCCCCAATTCCAGTCTTCAGGGAGCCTTAACACTGCAGTATATCCATACTGCTTGCTGGGGCACAGGTGTACTCTGGCAGACACATTTTATAAGATCCACATGTGGTACTAATTATGTCACTTGTGATTCTGTAATAGGCCTGGAGAAGATACAGTTAGAACTCCCTGAGGACAGGAGATGGGAACACTACATCTGTTCTTTTCGTTTATATACCAACTACAAATGAATACACACTTTAGGTCAGGATTCTTTTTGCCGTACATTATATTTTTCACATACGTACAAATACATGTAACAGTTGACTTTTGTAAAGAGTAATACCGTATACCAGGGGTTCTCAAACTGTCCTCAGAATAAAAAAATATTGTTCACATAAAATAGAAATGTTTTATTACGAGATTAAAGCTTGTTTGCCTTTGTTGGTTTGGCTTTTAAAGATAAATAGCCATTCTTTCAAATATTACAATTGTAAACAAATCTGTCCAACTAGAACACAAAGTTAGTGGACCAAGCCTGGCGCATAATACCTCCACTGTTCTCATCTAACAAAGATGTACAGACAGCTGCACCACACCTGTGAGACTTGGCTTTCCCTTTCACATCTCAAGAATGTCCAATACGAACACTAATATACAAAGCTACAAAGATTTGGTTATTATAATATACATTTAGGATAAACAAGGAAATACCATCTTAGCTATAGAAAGAAACTGGTGCCTCCTCAAAGTAACTCCAGAAAGAATATCAATGCTATCTTGTGTTGAAACCTAATAACAATTCTCACTGACAAACCTGTGGTTGCTCAAGAACTTGAAGTCCACCTGCCTTACATGTGTGGAACTACTCAAGCTCCCAAGTACAGGTGATGCACAGTCCAAACTAAGGGGAAGGTTTAATCAAAGCTTGGGGAGAGATAAGAACCAACCAGCTCCTTTTCTTAGAGAGACAAGGCAATATCAAATTATCTGCAGTAAATTCTAGCAGCTAATGGATTTGCCCATGGCTATTCAATTAGCCCTAATAACCGTGAAAAGCAATCTGCAAGAACACGTTACAGAAAAGTTATCATGTATCGCACGTGGTCACCTGAAAGAGTGGGCGCTAATTAAATAGCTTGATAATGACCATTTGTCATTAACATCAATGTTGGTAGCGAACTCCAGTCCTCGAGAGCTACCAACAGTTCATGTTTTCTAGACCACCTAGCTGGGGCACAGGTGTACTCATTACTAAATAATTATAAATGATCCACAGGTGGAGCTAATTACTTCACCTGTGAGGAGATCTGGAAAACATTAACTGTTGGTAGCTCTCGAGGACTGGAGTTGGCTACCCCAGACCTAAACACTTGTTAGTAAGCCAGTTAAAGTTATCCAAGGGAAAGTTCCATCCTGAGTGAGTAGTGTGGATCCCTGCTAGTTTAAAAAAATAAAATAAAAAAAAAAAACCGTGCATTTGAGGTTACATCCAGTCCGGTCTTCATGGAAGTTAAGATGCTGGCAGGCTTGCATTGCTAGGCAACTCTGAAAAGACTTCAGGTACCCACGCCATAGAGTGATTTTTACCACAAAGCGTACGCAATTGTGAAAGTAGATTAGACAGACACATCCTTAGCATTCATGGCAGAATCATTAAGAAGTCACTGAGCCCAATCAGAAACAGGAGAGGAAGATATACTGAGCCATAATCAGCCCCAACAGTGTAACACTAAATTAGGCTTTCATATTGCAGAGCCAGAGCTGTATTTTCACACTCACGCTCTATTAGGAGCATCTGTGTTTGTAGAAGGACCGACTGTGTACACAGACCGCTATTTTGTACAGTGGTCTAGGAAGACGGCACAAGGAGACTTGTGTTATGAGTCAGGAATCTGCAAAACAAAGATTGTAGTCTGGGAGCATCTTATCTTTCAGTGCAGCTAGAACATTTGTAGCTGCACTGCATTTAATTGGCTGTAATCTACAGATCTGTGCTACACAGCTTCTACCCATCATTATAAAACCAATTTAATCTTCCATTAAAGGCAAAATGTTAACACATGGAATGTTAAACATAGCCTTGTGAATCCGTGGGATTCTGTATGAATGTGTAACATGTAGTTTCCACCAAATATCAGTCTTCAAATTTATGTTTCCAGCCCCATGGGAAAGAAAAAAAAATGTATATAGTAAAGTCCTCTTGGTTACAAAGACAACCTGTTTTAGCAATAATTTTTCATAGGTGATACAGTATTGCTCTCATGTGGCATCTTTAGGTGCGTACACACGGGGGGGGATATATTGCTCAGTCTCTCCTTTTCATCAGCGACCAGAGATGCCACAAAGGGAATCAGCTGGTCGCAGACGCTTGCCCCGAAACGTTGGTTTCTTCCACCTTGCTTTAATACAGCTTTTTTTACACAAGACCCACTGCCTGTTTGATAAGAGTATTCAATTGTTCCAGGGGGCACCTGTGGATGTGGAGAGTGCCAGGCCGCACAGCAAACATACACATATTTTTTTATTTATTATTTAGTCTTAACTAATGCTGGCCACACATCAGACCAACTTTCCTCCAACTAGTTGGTTGGTTGGACTGAAAATCTGGTACTGTATAGGGGCAAATGCCAATAAGCAATTTGCTAACAAACACAGGAGATTAGACAAAAACATTCAGTGAAATTGTTTAGATCAAATAGGTCCAACTACAGTACATTGTCTGAGGGACAGTTGTTGTCCATTTTCAGATTTGGGAAACAAATGACTTAATTACATTTGCTCCTATCCAGTACCAGGTTTTTATTCCATCCGAGCAACTAGTTGGATGGTTGGAGGAAAGTTGGTCTGATGTGTGGCCAGCATGGCCCATTGTAGGAGAGTACATCCTGTCGCAAATCTTTCAAGTTGCCCATTTCAACTATTTAAATGGATATATGTAATTTGCTCAAGGCATGACTGAGCTTGGAGATTACTCATGTTTGAGAAAGAAAAATGGTCAGTCAAGTGTATTACGAACTGTCTGAGCCACAATTACAGCAATAGCTACTGGAACATATTAGAATGATGCAGACTTACCAGTAAATAGAAGTTAATAGCCAAGGGTGTAGGTTGCTAGGATTTGTTACCATTACCTCAAATTGTGAGCTCTAAATATGGAAACTTGCAGACAGTGGATTTGGCCTGGTATTAAGGAGGACTCCTATGCTTGTTCCAGACATGGAGCTGGGAATGTATACATAGGTTTTACATATTAATTGTGCTGCGCTGTGTTTGGCTGACTCAGGACACCCCTCTGAGGTTTTTAAAGCTCAACCATTTATGTTTAAACAACATTTGTTTACAAGTTAGTATCTGCATATTAAACAGTTGTAGATGTCTTTCACCAACAGCTCTCAGCAGTAAATTAGTGATTGTACAGTAACAAATATATTGTTCCTCTGATTTAGGCATCTAGTTTGCTACACAATGCTGTACAGGCCTTTCACATGATTTGGAAAGGTATTAGTATTTTTTACTAAAATACGCCCCAAACAGGCTCAGTATTATTGTAGCCTCAGCTCATAGGACCTTGATCTCCTGAGGTGTCACCCACTACCTAGGACTCTTTCCATATTAGTGCTCTATTGTTACCATACTATAAAAACTACTCCAATTATTCTTATGATTAACAGTTACCCCCTTTAGCTTAAGGACTATCCCTTTAAACTCACTTTTAAATTAGTATCACTTTTTTTTTTTTTTAAACCCTCTTACTAAATTACCCGTTTAGCTGAAATTGAAAAGTTTGGGACTTAAGATGTTGCATTGCATATGATTAGGCACCACAAGTGCTTTTTTTCCCCCCAGTACCAATGTCGCATGCCACTTTTGATGACACATCAGATGCTGGAAGAGCAGTGATAGTGAAAGGAGCCGTCAGCAAGCATCCGAAAAAAAAAAAAAAATATTAAAATTGTGCTGCCCAACACCAGTTCATTTCACCAACACTGCCCGCCCTTCTACCACCTGCTGCTAGCTCCGCTAAAGCAGATCGCATTGCAGACAATTGCATGTGGTTAACATGCGATCGCATATGCAGTGCAATATATTATGTGCAGCACATAATATCTATCGATGGGAAATTTGACCAGCGGGTCCACACATCAAGTTGGGAGACACATGCAACGCATGGAAGTTGTGGTGATTTAACTTAGTTGCATGCCATATCTCACATGCGTATGGACACCATTAAAGTTCACACAAGAATAGGCTATACATTGTTGTCCGTTTGTTTAATTACAGCCGGACTGTCAAAAATATTTTAATTTAAAAAAAACTAAAGTTGGTTAAATCAAGATACTGTATGGCACAGCTATAATCATGTCCATTTAAGAGTTAGTAGTGCCCATGGTGGGACTGGCCCACAGGAGAAAGCCCTGGTGGGCCCCACTATGGTGCATTGCCATAATTAATCTGTTAAGCTGGGTACACATACATACAATCGTTGGGCCATTCTGGGTTGGACTGTCGTTCAATTGTATAGGTGTGTAAGCTGTCCCGTATGAGCGATAAACGGCCAAAAATGGTCTTGTCCGTCCATACTTGGTCGGTCGAAGGTTCATTGCTGTTTAATTTTCATCCGACCGGTCGGGTCCATAGCGGAACAAAAGTGCAGTGTGTACGCACGGTCGAACAATATGCTGGACGTTCTTGCGACTACACGCTCCATAGATGCATGATCTCTCCTACAGCACAGCATGTAGTCGCTCTCTCGATTGTCATTGCATGATGGTTAACACCCCTGCTGCACAGGTACTTGTAGTGCCATGTAAAAAGTTAAGTCCGGCAAACCGCTCTGAAGAACGGTGTATCTGGCCATCTAGATGTAGTCAGCCGGCAGGGTGACTAGAGACAGACATACAGCAAATAGCCGGGGTGAGCGTCTAGATGTAGTCTCTCAATTGACCGAAACTGTAAAAGCTAATCTTACTGCAGAGCAAGGGAAAACATAACACGGTCAGTTAAGGTTCACATGAGGCCTGTATTTTCCTTTGTAACACAATGTAGGATATTCTTGAACTGCACCCATACTGTACAGCAGCATTACAGTTATACCCCTTTTAGACCAAAACGCCGGGTCGCACCCGGCTTGTTGAACCCGGGTGTGACCCGGCGTTTAGGGGCATTTACACCGGACGGGCTTAAACGCCCGCACCCCCCTCCCGCCCCTTGAAGATGACAGCGCAATGTCATCTTCAAGCGCAGATCGACGCCGCCGTACCCGGAACGCTGCTGGGGGCAGCCCAGCACTAAGGTAAGCTGCTAGGCTGCCCCCGCGCACACCCCCCTGCCATTGGACAGGAGGTGAATGGATGCCGCACACAGGCATCCGTTCACCTCCCTCCCCCGCCGCTGTCTGCAGAGTATAGCAGACAGCAGCGCAGGCCAATCCGTCCAACCTGTGGATGCTACAGTCCGCAGGTTGGACGTTCCCCATTCATGTAAATGGGAGCCGGGTCATCCGACCCACCGTTCCCATTTACACCGCCCTCTAGCAGGTCCTAGCCGTGTTCTACCCAGGTCAGGACCTGCGTAGAAGTCCCGTGTAAAGGGACACGGCGTCAGGGATTTACACCACCGAAGATCCGGGTATGACCCGGATTTTTCGGCGGTGTAAAAGGGGTATTACATATAGCTTGCTGGGGAGGGACACAATATATAGAACACCAGAGAAAGTAGCTGACTGCCAAGTAATACACTGATCCAAACTTCATATCCGTTGTAAAATCTGAGCAAGTTCCACAGCAGTTTTCTGAGCTCTTGGGGATTTCACTAGTTTGTCATCTGTAATTATAAGAGTCCTACTGAGAGAGAATAGGAATCATGATTTTTTTTTTTTTTGGGCTGCAGAAACAGAGCCAGATATTTAAACAAACTCCAGAAACTTTTAAACATACTCTGATATTGGGACAAATGACCAGAGGGCAATGTGCATCACCAACGCTTAACCTGTCACCTACTGTGTAGGAAAAGAATTCTGTAAGCTTTCGCAGTATAGGGGTGCTGGAGTAGCCATCATTAAACCAGACACAGTATACATGAGATTGTCATCCTTGCTATCATGATATGAAACAGCGCAGATAAGCACCACGCTCACAGTTCAGTTTTAAACATTCTTCTGAGCCCATACAGAACATTATTAGCCCTTCAATCGCTTTCCAACAAAGAAAGAAGAGAGCACTGGTTAGTGGGTTATGAGAAGCGTATCGTCAGGTGGCCCAATCCCCATTGGTTCACCTGCAGCGTGTTATTGCAGTTTCTAGTCCACCGCTCATACTTCACAGAAGTAATCACAGAAGCGTTCCAACTGCAATTACTAAAGGTGCCCATACACTGTGCAATATGGCGAAGTTCACGCAATTGCGGCGCATTGCTGCAACGGATCTCATGAAAACTGGCAGCGCACAGGTGGTTTTGGTGCAATTGTGATGCTAGGTGTGCTCCCATCTCAACTGCAGATCTCACTGGCTGCCACAAAGATTTGTTTGTTTAGCTCTAATAGGATCGCATGAGATACATTGTATGCAGTCCTTTTGCATGCAAAGTATCATATGCGATCCTGTCCCTCAGGAAGGGCACGCACACATTGCAAGCAACCAATACATCTCACCAGTGTTATGGGCACCTCGTAGCCAATAAGGGGTCCATTTATTGCAGTCAGGTATTGGGCAATAAACAGTGCAGAACTAGGCCAAATGCAGACTCCAACAACCCTGTGGCAGCATAAGAGGAAGCGTAGGGTTTTTGCATAGGGTGGAATAGGAAAGTGGTTACAACAGGGTGTTTCTCATTAATATTACCTGGCTTTGCAGTACCCACATCAGGTAAGCAGCATATTCTTATTAACGGCCTAGTGGGGATGGTGTGCGACTTGCAATGCATGCATATTGGGTTAAATCCCAAGAGGGCCACACAATGCTTATGACTGACAGTATCACCCAAAACTCAGTTATCCTCTCAAAGACAATCACAGTAGGATACACGAGTAGCAGATTTCTATGGCCTCACCTGTGCTGTCCTCCCTCCCCCCAAAAGCCAACCACCACACACAGCATACCCATTGTAAAGAACTAACTTTTCTGACATACATTAGCTGCCATACACCACAGCCATTTACATATCTGCCACCATGCTGAAAACCTGGCATGTCACGCCTCCCAGCTGCCAAAAGAACATTATCAGATACCATATTTTATAAATACACACATTATATGTATTATTAGTCCGTAGGTGAGGAGGCCCATGCTGCACCTCTTCCCCATTACATACAGGCACCTCTGGCACACCAGCGCTCCCCAGCAATGAGTACTCCGCAGCACTGACAATATGCATTCACAGCGCAGTCCCCATCTTACCGGCGGGAAGGCTGCGTCCCGGGTGCTGCGCTGTGTGTGCGGCTCCCAGTCCTCGGCTGTCCACACTGTGTATGTGTGCGGCTGTACACTCACTGACTAGCTGGCGCTGCTGCTCCTGGGGAGACCTGCACAGTGCCGACACTTCCTGTGACTGAGGAAATGAGACAGGACGGAGGCGGAGACAGCCAGAGACCGCCCACATTACGAGGAGACAGCCAATAGCCGGAGACACTGAATGACTGGGGTCCGCCCATTGCCACAGTCATAGCACTAACACCTGAGAGACATTGGGGATTGGGGAAGCTCATTGTCAGCCTCACACAGCACAGTCCTATCTGCAAGAACAATAACAGCTCAAATCACTGACAGATGGGAACATGAGCCTCCAGCACACACACTGCTGCATGGCAGCCATGCTTTCTGCTCCTACACCAGGGACAACTTCACAAAATATTATTATTATTACTAGTAGTACTATTAATATTTTTATCAATGCTACTATTAATATTTATTATTATTATTACTAGAACTATAATTATTATTACTAGTACTATTTTTATTATTATTAGTAGTAGTAGTACTAAGGCACCACCAAGTACAATAATGCCCCTTTCCCACTGCAGGTCTTAAACGGTAAATTGCCGTTTTTTTCCCCATTTCTAAACGTTTAAGGATGCAGTGGGAAAGCGCCAGAGTTGATTTACCGGTTAAAGTTAACCCATACCTCCCAACATGACCCTCTCCAGGAGGGACACAATGCTCTGTTTCTGAATTTTCCTCTGAATGTGTGATTGCCATCACCTGTGCCGAACAGGGTAATTGATAAGAAAGGCAGTTATTCAATCAGAGGGAAGTCCAGAAACGAAGCATTGTGTCCCTCCTGGAGAGAGTAACCAGTATTTCAACCCGTTTAAAAAGCAGAGTCCTAAACGTTTCAAAGCCATTTTTTCTGCAATGAGAATGCCTCTCCAGTATTTAGTGAAAACAACAGTCTGCAGACCTGTGATAGGCTGTCGCCAGCGTTATGACACTCCCCATATTTTCTTTAGCTTGAAACGTGTTGACGGGATTAAACGGTATTACTGCAATGTGAATGGTACTTAAACGGTATTTGAAATGGTAATCTACTGCAATGTGAAAGCTAATACCGTTTTAAATACCGTTTAAAAATACCGGTTCTTTAAACGGCTTGGCAGTGGAAAAGCAGCATAAAGCAACAGCAAAAGGCACAAAGGACAACACAGAAAATTATTACTTAGGACCTTATTCAGGTCCGTTCACAACTGCCGTTCATTCGCACGGGGACCAATGCTTTGTTTCTGCACATGTGCTGCACAGGGTGTGTGCACCCACCGCGAATACACGGATCGCTGGGACTGCAGGCAGGGGCCGGAGAGGGGCCACGTGCGGCTCCATTAGCATATGTGAATGCCCAGCATTTTCTGGGCGTTCTCATGCTAATGAGGCCATGACGTGGCCAATGGGGGCAGGCAGCTGACATCACCACTTATTCAGATACAGAACCATGATGACGCCATTGTGAAGCCACACCCTAAGCAGCCCACATATACACATACACACGTACACACTTACACACAAGCTCATTGTATTCGTTTACTAACTCATTGTATTCAAGGATTTGTTTTTGTATTGTGTTAGAGGACGGAGAGGTGACATCTCTCTTTCTGCCCATCATTGTCTTGTGCTCTTCCCTCAGATAAGACTTCATAATGTAATTTACAATTAGCTTTGTGCAATATAACTAGAAGCAAATCATTGTGTACATATAAATGTCTATGAAGTTTAGAAGTCACTCTCCTCACAGAATTTGTGTCCTACGGTATAGGTCCGGACTTTTTGACTACAAAATCTTTTTGAAGTTTGTGTTGCCCAGAAAGGCTGGACTTCTACAAACGGTGACGGTGTAAGAAGCAAGTCTTCCCAGAGAAGGAATGACGCCCCATACACACTAGCCAATATGCTGTATGAGCAACATCGACAGTGGGCCCGATTCAGGATCGCACGCAGCGATCCAAATTCAGCCCCTGTCCCGATGGAAACGCTGAGCTTTCCCATGGGTATGCGTCACAGGACATCAGCCACGTGCCCATCTTCATCCTAGCACACATAAATAAAGGGCAGTTGACCATGGCTTTTATTTGAAAAGGCCGGAGAAAACATTCGATGCTCGCGACCATTGAACGATTTCTCCTGCTAGCGGAGGCATGCGAGGCACTCTGAGTCCTCCCCAGCGGTTATGGTATTTTAGATCTATAATGTCTAGGTGTACAGTCATGTGGTCGACCACAAAAGGTCAACAGGGTCCATAGGTGGACAGGGTCTAAAGGTCAACAGTCTAAAGGTGGACAGGGTCAAAAGGTGGACAGTCAAAAGGTCGACAGGGTTAAAAGGTCATCAGTCAAAAGGTTGACAGTGTCAAAAGGTCAATGTGAACAAAAGGTCAACCTTTTGACCCTGTCTTTTTGCCTTTTCCAGAATAGAATTGAAGCCTTCCCTAGTACCGGTACCTACACCTCAGGAGATGGCACGACTTGCCCTCACTTGGGGCCTGATTCAGAGTTGATCGCAAATGCAAAATCTTTCTCAAAAGGGGCAAAACCATGTGCACTGCAGGTGTGACAACTGTAACATGTGCAGAGAGAGTAAGATATACAGTAGGTGAGTTATTTTATTTCTGTTCAGGGTAAATATTAACTGCTTTATTTTACACTGCAATTTAAATTTCAGTTTAAACATACCCCACCCAAAATTCTCTCAGCGCATGTTACATCTGCCCCACCTGCAGTGCACATGGTTTTGCCCATTTTGGAAAAGATTTAGCATTTGCATCAACTCTGAATAAGGCTCCTGGTTAGGGACTGCCTGCAAACAGTAATGAGGATAATTATCAGTGTGAATTATAGAAGCTGATCTTGCACAGAGCCTTCAGAAGTTACAGAGTAGCCTGGGAATCACTGGGACATAAAGGAAGACTAAGAGGGTGATTTGACATCATTCAGAACAGGGCGAATTTGGCCTTGTCCGGATGTTGGATCTATATTTATTTATTTATTAACAGTTTCTTATATAGCGCAGCATATTCCGTTGCGCTTTACAAAGAAGACAGTGATACAACAATCGCTATATTTGCAGTTGCACACACACAGGGCCGTTCGTTTCGAGGAGGGAGGGCTTGTACTTTGTCTCTGTCTACTTTATCTCTCTTCAAGCTTTGACACATACAGTATGCCCCCTGTGTATTGTGTATATTGTTTAAAGTGTAATAGCCATACTGATGATTTGACATCACAATCCTGCTCTGCTTAGGCTAGTACACAGGTTCTCAAACTCGGTCCTCAGGACCCCACACAGTGCATGTTTTGCAGGTCTCCTCTCAGAATCACAAGTGAAATAATTAGCTCCACCTTTGGATCTTTTAAAATGTGTCAATGAGTAATCTGTGCACCTGCCGGGTGACCTGGAAAACGTGAACTGTGTGGGGTCCTGAGGACCGAGTTTGAGAACCCCTGATCTATGTAGAGTGATGCCCAAATTGTGTGATCCAAAACAGTTTGGGAACCACTGGTCTAGTATTTTGCACACAAGTCCTGGCTATTTGCAATCTATATTCCCACCACTAGTGGCTGCTGTATGAGTTGTCTTCCAGCAGTAAGAGGACCTGAGCAGTCTCTCAGCTGCATCTAATCAGCATCCTGATAAATATAGGCTTATTGCAAGTCCTCCTGGCTGCTTCATTGGACTTCTTACCTGGTGCCATTGTGTGTGGAGGGATAGCTTCAGTCCTTTGGGGTTTCTGGCAAATTGATCCTTTGCTTGTTCTTCTTTCTCTGGCTTCTTTATCACCCTGCAGATTGGCAAGTTTGTGGACTTCATGCACTATGGATCAGCTTATATTTGTATAATTCTTATGCATTTTTGACTTGGCCTACCTGGAATTATTTTCATGTTATAAGTATCTCAGGGTTGCCTACCTGACACTCTCCATGAGGGAGAAAATGCTGTGTTCCTGGTCTTCCCTGGTAATGTATAATTACCATCACCTGTGGTGAGCTAGGTAATCAATAAGAAAGGTGTTTCACCACAGGTGATAGCAATCATACATTACCAGGGAAGTCCAGGAGCAGAGTATTTTCTCCCTCATGGAGAGGGTCAGGTAGGCAACCTTGAAGTATGTGTTTGGACTTATGCTGTTCATTTGATAGTTTGAGGTCCTGACAATGAGGCCATTATTGTGTACTGCACACATTACAGAACTGTTTATTTAGTCCCTTGTTTTACTGATTATAACAATAAAATCTCTCTGGTTAATCTAAGTTTCTGCCTTAGTGCTTAAGGTTTTTATATATACTTCCAAATTGTGTAACTGACCCATAACATGGTTCAGTGGGAATAGCCTGTAGGTCTTCTAGGACCATGATTTTCTAACACCGTTCTCTGGACCTCGCACAGGCCTTGTTCTCCAGGTCAGTCAGTGACAAACTCAGAGAGCCACAGGTGGGAATAATTCATGTGGGATTATGGGAGAAGACCAGGAAACCTTTGTTTAAGAGCATGAGAACAGCATAGGAAACTGAAGCCAGAAGTTCCAAAGCTCCATCCTCCAGGCACCTGGAATCTGGGTACATCCAAAGATTTCTGTGCAATCGGTCTGCAGGGAACAGAAATCTGGTAATGTATAGTAGCATATGGCTGTTAGCCATTTGCTCTAAAACACTGGAAACTAGACAATGGTAATGTGGACAAATTGGTTAAATCTGTTAGACAAATTGTATGGATAAATACATTTTATACTATTTCCTGTGTATAGGAGGAACCCTGAACACTTTAGCACCAAGCTTCAGAAGTGATAAACTGGCTCCTAAACAATCACTTTTCAAACAGCCTGTAACATTAGTTAAGAACTGGTTAATCGCTCCACTTTATCACTTTGAAACTTGTTGCATTTGGGCCCCTTAACGTTTTAGTGGGAGCTGTCTGTGTGTATGAATAAAGGTGCCCATACATCAATCTGCAATAGATGATTTGACTGTCTTGACATTACTTTCATAATTGGACAAATCTTTTTAGGTGTGTACTCAGTTACGATTGTACAATTTCCCAATCTGTCCGGAGGGTATAACACTCTTAATGTATGGGAGTATGTGAAACTTAATGCTGGGTACACACCAGGACAACTAGGGCCCGATCCCCACAATCTAGATCCAATTCCGATCAATTGGATGTAGATTGTGTGCTGATTGGGCCCTTTTCTGACCTGGTGTGGACCGATACCGATCCGATGCGCGGGTCGGTCGTTATTGAGATCCTACCGGCTGCAGGTAGGATCTCAATGACGACCATACAGCCGGGTGCGGGTCGCCATCGGATCGGACCTGCTCACGGTGCACATCGTGAGCGGGTCGTGCCCCCCCTGCGTCACCGTGAGCGGGTCGGACGAGACACTGACGACCTGCTCACGATGTGCATCGTGAGCGGGTCGTCCTGGTGTGTACCCCGTATAAGTGTTTACATTTGGGAGTAAATGGTTGACTCATTTGCTCCCACCACACAGATTGAAGCTGGATACCCTCCTACAGATCTGATCAGTCTGTAACAATTAAGGGCCGATTGCCCACAGAGGTTACTGGGAAGATTCCCGGTAGGCCTATACACATGTGCAGCCACTTGTTAGCCCCCACCAAACTCCTTTTATGGTGGGGGTAGTCTATAGCCATTGTGACACCTGATCAAGGTTAAGTGCTATCTGGGTGTGTAATTATTGCTGTAGTGGAGGGGTGGCCAACCAATCGGAGGTATTGAGCCAAAAAATATGTTATGGTAAGACAAAGAGCCGATACTATGTAGAAAATGGGCGTGGCCTAGATCACTCAAGCCCACACCCCATTTTCAAATGTGTTGTGGCCTAGCTGGCACAAATCCATACCCCATTTTTGTGTCTTTGAAATTACATTTGTATGAGTCAAACCTCAGTTTTTTGTTAGACAAGCACATTGAAAATACACAATTACGTAATCTTCCCAATAAAAAAAAAAACTTTATTACCTTTTCTCATAACTGTAATTTTTTTTAGTGGGACATTTGACAATCCCTGTTTTCAGTATTGTGGCTTCTATGTGAAGCTACTTGCAGTAATCCTTGCAGAACAGATCAATGTTTGATTTCACTTATTTTAGTGTTAAAAAAAATGACTCACAAAGTTAAGTACACCGCCTCTACACCCCTTTTGCAGCTGCATACCTAATCTGCAGTCTGGCCACCGCAAACTCTCTACCGCCCAGTTGCCGCACCCAGCCTCTCAACCCTTGTGGTCTCTGTTCCCTCTCCCTAATACTGGGTGCAGCATGCTCCTCCCACAACGTGATGTCATAACATCAAATTGAGCACACAGCTGTATAGTATCAGAGGAGGCAAGCAGCAGTGCCACTGCTGCAGGAGCCACATTTCATTAAGCGAAAAGCCACATGTGGCTCTTGAGCCACAGGTTGGCCACCCATGCTGTAGTGTTTGAGAGATCCACTGGGGTAAGTGTGGTGATAAAAACATGAATGTGTAATTAAACATGACATCAAAGCAGCAGCCATGGGGAGCAGGGAGGGATGCCGTTTGTCTTGGTACCTCACATAAAATTGGGGATGGACAAGTAGAATTTCAGTAAGAGGGGGGGAATGCAAATTTGAAGGTCTGCTGCAGAGAAGGAAGGGGTGTCCATTCGTGAGCACCCTGCCACAAGGGTAAAAGCAGGCTGCAAAGAGAAATTTGAGGAGATAATGTATGGAAGAATAAACACTGTAGGAGTGATTAGAAACCTTGGATGTGAACCAGGAGAGCACAGTGGTGGGAACATAGATGGGTCTGCAGTTAAAAATGTTTGAGGGGTCAAGCAGTAAGGAAGTACCCACGCTGTGCTGGGAGAGATGAGAAAGTAGGTTACATAAAGCAGTGGTAGCCAACCCTAGCCCTCGAGAGCTACCAACAGTTCACATTTTCAAGACAACCTAGCTGCTGCACTCAATCACTGACATCTTTTAAAAGATCCACAGATGGAGCTAATTAGCTCACTTGTGATTCTGTGAGGAGACCTGCAAAACATGAACTGTTGGTAGCTCTCGAGGACTAGGGTTGGCTACCCCAGACATAAAGCATACCTCTCAACATGACTCTCTCCAGGAGGGACACAATGCTCAGCTCCTGCACTTCCCTCTTAATGTATGACTGCCATCACCTATTTCACACAGGTTAATTGATAAGAATGGTGCTTCAACACAGGTAATGGCAATCATAAATTAAGGAAAAGAATCAGAGCAATGTGTCCCTCCTGGAGAGGGTCATGTTGGGAGGTATGCATAAAGCGGCAGTGTAGGCAAGCAAATGGTGGGAGAGCACTCATACAGGAGAATGGTATCTGGGGATAGCAGATGTGGTTTTAAAGAGCAGAAAATCTGAAATTGGCTTAACTAAAGTAAGAGCTTAGGGGTACTTCTTCAAACTACTCCTTTTGCTACAAAACTAATCCCAAGTGCTTATTGCAATAATTTTATACTGGGGGCAGGGCTTGATATCTACAAAAGGCCCCGCCCCCTGAAGTGCTGCTGGACAGGCTTCTCCCAGAGAGGAGACTTTTAAAAGGTTATGTCAGGGTTGCCTACTTTTAAACAGAAAACTTTTACTAGAATACACTGCAGAGGAGATAGTGACCACCATTTATAATGTGTAGATTATTTAAAATCCTAAAATGTATATTTCATTTTTTTTTCTAGTAAAAATAAACTCAGTATCTTACCAATATTCTGCTTGGCATCATGTCTGTACACCACAGGGAAAAAGGAAAGGAGCTGAGACTAGTCTATAGCACCGATGTGCTGGTGGCATGACATAGTACTTCTGTGAAAATACACAGGATGTGGGATATATATAGCGAAGCCCACTGACCGCAGCTCAGAGCCACTGCTTGTGTACAATAACGTAACACTGAGCCATTGCAAGTAAGCTGCTGGAGTCTTTGTAATTGTGTAGGATGATACAGTCCCAGGGCCAGATGTACTAAGCCTGAAAAATTAGAAACACGAGTGATAAACAACAATCAGCTCTCCTACGTGCCATGTTACAGGCTGGTTTGAAAAATGACAGGTAGGAGCAGATTGGCTGGTTGTTTTTCACTCGCCATTTTATCACGTTTGAAGCTTCATTCATCTGGCCCCCAGTCTGAGGAAACACCTACAAAATGGTTGTGACGCGTAACCTCACCTCCCACATACAGTAAAGATGGCCAAACATCAGATAGATCTGACAATCCTGACTGTGTCCAACTTTCCCTTACTCCCCGGCAGTCCTTGGTAGTTTTGTGACACACAATGTATTCTCAATCCGTCAAACAATCCGGCTGCTGCATATGACCTGTCGTCTCACAATCGATTGTATGCACCTAACCTGTCTGAAAACTGATGCTGGTTGTATGAGCTGTCAAATGACCGATTGCATGTGCTTTAAAGCACATGCAATTGGCTCTCAATTCCAACTAATTGGACGTGCAGCACATCTAATCAGAGGACCAATCCTCCAACCCTCAGGACCGTGCATTGCACAATTGTGTGCACACAATTCCTTGAGATTGTATGATTGGGTTTAATGTCTTTCATGTGTACGGGGCCTTAAGTACATTTACTAAATGGATTTAAAAGGAAATGTTGCCCATAGAAGATTCTAGCTCTCTAGAAAGTGCTAGATAAATAATAATTAGTATCAATACTCCTCACTTATTCTGCATACAAATTCATAGTGCAATTAAAATGACAAGCCTATAAGGATGAAGGCACAGTAAAACAATAATCACTAAATGACACAAACCCCATTGTGAACACAATGGAGATGATTCAAATTTTTTGTTTACCTCCTGCTGCACGTCTCTCAGAGCAATTCAATTGTGACTACAATCAGGATTCCATTAATAGACAATGCGCCTGAAAAATCCATGCAAAAGCTCTTAGGCCGGTTTCACACACTACGGCTCCTGCCAGACGGTGAAATCCCGCACGGCCAGGGAGCCGTGCCGCACACATTAGTTGTGAATGGACATTATTGTGTCCATTCACACGGGATGGCCACGGCCCGGCCCCACGGATGCAGCCGGATTCCGCCACTGGAAGGGACGGCGGCCGGGCTGTGGCCATCCCCTCCATGATAAACTACTGTGTGCGGCACGCCTCCCTGGCCGTGCGGGATTTCGCCGTTCGGGAAGGAGCCGGAGTGTGTGAAACCGGCCTTAAGGTGCATACACACATACAGATTCATCTGTCCAATCAATCCGGTGGGAACAAAAACCTGGAAATGTATGGGAGCATATGACATATTGATGCAATTTTTGACCTGTTCATAATGATATTGTATAGTGTGGCGAGCGCAGTAATCCGCGTTCGCTTGCCTTGCTGCGCTCGCCACACTATATAAAATCAACTACATGCGTAGTGGATAGTGGGGTTATGAACAGGTCAAAAATCGGTTTGGATCGCATCCGATATATCGGGCACCGTGAAAATACACAAGTACCAATAAACAATTTGTCTGACTGATCAGTCTGTTTTCAAGCATTTAGGAACAATTTTTTTTTTGTCATTTGCTCTCATAAATTTCCAGGTTTTTGTTCCCACCAGATCAGACAGATAAATCTGTAGGTGTGTACGCACCTTTAATCCATTATAAGTTCTTGATTGAATGTCTATACTTGTAGTTCGATCCCCCCCCCCCCCCCCCCCCATCACCGCAGGCTTACCTGTCTGCGCTTCCCGGCTCCCCTCCTGGCTTCAATTAATAATTCTATGCAGACGGACCATGATAAAATGGCCGCCCCCATACCGCAGACAGTTTCAGAGAACTGTCTGCTTTATGGGGCGGCCATTTTATCGTGGTCCGTCTCCATAGAATTGCTTGGAGCCGGGACGCACAGACAGGTAAGCCTGCGGGGGATGGGGGGCGGGGGCAATAATATAGCACCAGAGCCACCCGGCGCCCCCACATGCACAGGCCCCCGCGACCGCGGGGGCTGTGGTGCTATAGTTACGCCCTTGGTTCGGGCACTTTCAGACAATTATTTCACATATCCAGAGGCTGCTGTACTTAGGCGTCTTATAGGAGCAATGGTTGAATTTCTCTGATAGACTCCCAATCATATAGACGTCCAGCAGGGGGAGCATAAAACATTTATATCACACCCATCGAGTACACAATGCTGCTGTTGGTGTATTTGAGCAATTATTGTTGTACTATGCATACCTCCCAACAGTCGCCGACACTTGGGCGGGACAGGGTTAGCAGCAAATTTTGGGGGGAGTGGCCTACTGAAAAGGGTGCATGGCCTATACTCGCGGTGAGGCCACGCCCCCATTTTACGCCACGGTGGGGGCATGCCCAGGCCCTCTGCCTGCAAGAATAGACGCTGTGCGCATGCGGACAACGTCTATTCATGGACGACAGGGGGAACTCCCAACTGCCCCCCACTGCGGGACATTGCCGGCGGTAGGCGGGATGCAGGAATGTCCCAAAATACTGGGACGTTCCTGCGATAAGCAGGACACTTGGGAGGTATGACTATGTATGCGGCCTGATGGTCTTGTGATTTCAATCGCAATATGAAATCATATACAGTCATTTCAATTAGATGCATTGTAAGTACAGCACACTCTACAAACTTGTTGGAAAATTAGAAACATCTGCTGTTCAAGTGATGTGGGAACACCTCTATTGTGCATACATGGATCACTGCAGTGTCAGCCCCAGACCAACAGAGAGGTATTTTCACATGGGTACAGGGTGTGTGGAATTCTCTGGACCCAGGAGACCATTTGCACAGACACATTATACCCATTATAGATATGCCAGTGCAGCTGTGCTGAATCATGTATTCATTTAATACTTAAGGGGCATACATAAGTAGCCACCTGGCTTTTTGGTTGAGCGATGTGCTTCAGTGGTTTTTTTGACATTATTTCACGCATCGGGCCAATAAATTGTGTGAAAAGTATCAAATCTTGTGTATGTTACTTCCGAATCCAATCAGATGCGCAGTCCCAGTCGCATCAGATCCAGAAATGGTCACTGCTGCACCAAGGATTTGTCGGAGTGGCAGCTCATACCTTCCCCCCCCAGGTGCAGTGTTCCCAGCGCCTGTACTATGATGACAGGCACATGCGCAGTACAAACCTCTGTAATGCGCATGCAGGCTGCTTCGGCAACACCCCATAGAAGGGAAATCACGGTCACGGCGCCTGTATAATACAAATGACAGGGACCGGCGCGTGTGCAGTACCAACGTAGGTACTAAGCATACACAATCCCCAGATTTTAGGGACTGACGCTCGGCAGCCTGTAAAGAGGCATCCCGGAGGGAAGGAACACCTGAAAATGGTACTGCCTTGGTGAGTGGCAGGTCGGACTTCCACTAGGAGTCTGGCTTCACTACAGTGTCGAATTTTACCTGGGGGGGGCCGCAGCCCATAGGTAAAAACCACCACAAGTTCCCACAGTGATTAATAGAATTGCATGCGATAGTTTATGTATCTCATGCGATCCTGCCACCAGGGAATGCAATACCTCACATTAGTAAGTGGGGGCTTTATATTAGCATCACATGCCCCCATCAGTTATTTCTATCCCTGTAAGGCCGGCCACCCCTAGGTTACAAAAATCTCATCCATAAAGTTACATTACCTCATACTGTAGGTCACATGAACATCATTACCATCCAGGGACAGTCCTAATATTTATCCCTGAAAGAGTCTCTGTTTTCAGAAATGTTTTAGAAGTTCAGATTTCTTGGATAAGAGCACAAAATATGTTACTCAAATTGAGAAATAAAATTGTCCAAGGGCTGCCAAGTCTCTCATACAGGATACAGCTGCTGAGTCAGCATCTAGACACTTATTCAGATTATGTTCCCTGGAAACTAGTTTAAAATGTTGGCAGCTATGTAAGAGGTGAGCAGTGAATATTGCTGATACAGTAATATTGCTGGGCAGGGATTGCTGGGCACAATTATTAATCCCAGTAAAGTGACCAGTGATAAAGCAACAGCCAATCAGCTCTAAATTGTCAAATTACAGTCAGAGTTTGAGAAATGATAGGAGCTGATTGGCTGCTGTGTTAACACCGGTCACTTTATCACTTCACCAGGCTGAATCCATCTGCCCCTTTGTTTCCAAACAATTCTCCATTTAATTAATAATTTCAGCCTGATGTCATCATTTTCCACTACCCTCAGTCTAGATCTCCAAGCATTCTTAAAACAGGGAACTTTTTCTCTGTCACTGAAGCACAGTTCAGCAATTTTGAGAATAAGGAAACTTTGTCAAAAAGAATTGGAAGTGTATATTTGATATAGTTGATGGCTAATGGCTTATAGCCCGTTGAATATATAAAAATAGTAAGGGGTCAGATTTTTAATGCGGTAGCAATATGGACTTAAAACGTGGTGTAATGGACAAATGTAGTGTATGAATCTTCACTTTATCTAATTTTTAATCAAGTAAAGCCGTGTGCATGCTATGCGATAAAAGTAGATGATATACAGGAAAACAGTATCATCTACGATATTATTGTGGATATCATTCAGTGTGCATATTATCCTGTGGGTCATCATCGAACCCCTTTCTCATCTGTACATACAGTACAAGTTTGCCTATGTTGTTTAGGACTGGGTGCATATCAATCAGTGTGTATGACTGATAAAGGTACAATTTTCATAAAACAAGATCGTCAGTGGTAAAGCAAACCCTTTATGTTTATGATTTGAAATCGTTCAGTATGCAAGGTCTAAATCAGACATGTCCAACGTTGGCCCTCCAGATGTTGTGAAACTACACATCCCAGCATACTTTGCCACAGTTTTGCTATTAGAGAATGCTAAAACTATTGCAAAGCATGCTGGGATGTGTCGTTTCACAACATCTGGAAGGCCAACGTTGGACATGCCTGGTCTAAATCATTCAATCTGTAGATCTGAGTAGTTTAAGGGAAATTGTTAACAATATTGGTGTGTATTCAATGAGTGTTGCAAGATGTGGCAGCGAGCGGTGCAGACTGGTCTGTCACAGCTCGCAGGGTCAATATTCAACTGACCCCCTGCACGCGTCATTTCCCCCTCACTAGGTTTTTGTAGCGACAGGAGAAGGGAGTGTGCGGCCGCTAAAACAGTGAGGCTCGCGGCTAAATGCAGCAGGTTCCCTGCATTAGCTGCGAGCCTTGCTGTTTGGGTTCCCGGCACCTGTACTGACCGCGAGGATTCACCCAAAATGTAGAATAGGGTTAGCGGCCGGAGCAGGGGTTTAAACAGCAACGGTCGCTTGTTTTAGCAAACCCCGCCGTTTAACCCCCTCACCGGCCGCATTGATTATGGCCCATTGTTGTATGCCTTTATGTAGCATAAGATAAGTAAATTATCTGCACAGAACCACAAATATCTAGTTTGGGGCTTTTAATATGTACTAATGATAATAGTGTTGACAGGGAGAAAACAAAATATTGAATGGAATTTTTACCGCTCTGTCACAATATGAAAACCACTGACTAACCAAGTGAATAACGTTGATTATCTTCTTACGCTGGCACCTGTCATGGAGTGGAATAGACGGCAAGTAATCAATCAGCTTTTTGAAGCTGATGCGTTGGAAACAGGAAATAGAGAAGTGTACTGATCTGAAGGGCAAATATACTAAGCTTTGAAAAGTGATAAAGTAACAGCCAATCAGCTGCTAACTGCCATGTTATATGCTGTGGGGTAGATTTATTAAGCTCGGTGAAGTGATAAAGTTTCTGTTTTTTTATCACCAGTCAATCAGTTCCTACCTGTCATTTTTCAAACCAAGCCTGTAACTTCACAGTTAGGAGCTGATTGGCTAATGATAAAAAGCAGACTCTTTATCACTTCACCAAGCTTAATAAATCTGCCCCTGTGTTTGAAAAATAATGCAAGATAATTGGTAGTTTATCACTTTTCAAGACTGGTCATGAGCATCAAGCGCCAAATTGCGAGGACTACACGGCTAGGTCAGAACATCTCCTAAACCCCAGGTTGTGTGTGGTATTCCTGGTATACAGTAGTTAGTACCTACCAAAGGAGGCCCAAGGATGGACAACGGTGAACCAGCAACATGGTTATGGGGGTTATTATAAAGAAGACAAAGCTGATTAGGTCAGTAAAATGCTTTGCTGGTAAAATCTGAGTCCTGAAATTCATGTGCATGATATTTGACACATACCACTTACCTAAACATTGTTGTAGAGCGAATTCACAACTTCATGGCAATGGTATTCCCTGATGGCAGTGGCCTCTTCTGAAGGATAAAGCCCCTGCCACACTGCATTAAATGTTAAGGAATGGTTTCCAATTTCCCTAGATCTATACTGTATCTGATTGAGCATCTGTGGAATGCACTGTGAAAACAAATCTGAGCCATACGGTAAACACCATCTTTCAACTTGTAGGAAATAAAGGGGCCAATTTACCAATAAGTGTTAAAACTTGTTGTGAATGATAAATGGTGCTTATGCCAATCAGCTCCCAACTGTTATCCTTCAAACACACAAGGGCTGATTGACTGGAGCGCCATTTATCATATCCAACATCATTCACAACAAGTTGATCAATGAGACTCAAAGGATCTAGTGCAATCGTCTAAGTGCCAGATATCACAGGACACCTTCAGAGATTTCTTGGAGTCCATGCCTCAACTGGTCAGAGCTATTTTAACAGCATGAGGGGCCATACACAGAATTAGGCAGATGGTTTTAATGTTATGACTGATGGGTGTATATTACCCCTGTTGTACGAGTCCTACACACATGTAACTGCATTAGACAGTTGGCCACGAGGAGATAGCTCAAAATTCTCCTCATTCTATGAGGCAAGTATGCAGCTTGACATGTAGCACCTTAAGTCCTGTTGGAGAAAGTGCCCTATATAAATTAAACTTACTTACTAAATATATGAAAGTATTTTGAATACAGGAAACGACACTCAAATTTGTGTTGGCTCAGTTTAACGCTGCTCTTTTTACCTCAGGCAGCATCACTGAATGCAGGCAGAAAACCGCACATTAGCAATCTTACAAAACAGTTGGCATTAATCATACAAAACACGACTTGATGATGACAATAAAATTAAGTTTAGTGAAGAAAAATAAATAGAATATTAAGTAACTATAAAAGCAAACATAACATCTTTCTTTGGTACAGTTCTCTAATGGCATAGTTATTTATTTCCATTGTAATACAGCTCCTTAGTGGCATGGTTCATGGTAGAGCATATGATAACATTTTATAAATCACAATATTATGTGACAGTCTGACAACCATGGGTAAGGGATGAGCAAAACACACCTGAACCCATTTAGGAATCCCCCTCACGTATAGGACACAAAACCACATATACTGAAGGCTCAGGCTTGGCAGAACTTGTCAAACTTTAGCAAAGCTAAACAAATATTACAGCATTAGGAGACTCACTAATATTTATAAAATCATGATGACAATGAACTCTATAAGGCATCTTTCAACAGGCCGTCAATCCCCAAACACTTCATGTATTAATTGAAATAATATCCAAAATATACACTTTTCTGTACTTAAAAAAATACGTATAAAAGGAATATAAAATTGGGAACTCAACAATTTGAGAGGAAAAAAACAACTATTTGGCTTTCCTAGCAAATTAAAACTTCTGTTTTTTTTATTATTATTCTACATAATTGTTTTGATTCAACATATCTCCAGAAGACATAATATTCTGAACCAAATCCGTGTTGTTTAGTGGTCAGCAACGTGACCCGTTGCAGTGCAATTGTTACCGCACTGTGTTTTTCTGTATGGAAATCTGTGCTATATTATAATGGAGGTATGTTAAAGTAGTAATGAAAATAAAAATATTTCCTCAGAACTTGCAGGAATGAGGTAAAACAAGATGGCATAATACTATTTTCCAGGTTGGGTTCTGTTTTAATCCCTACAGGGGAAGATTTATTAAAGACTGAAGAGAGAAAGTACCAACCATTCAGCATTTTTGTTTCAGACAGCCAGTAAAATGAAACGGATTGGTTGGCACTCCACCGGATTTCTCTCCATGCTTTGATAAAACTACTCCGTAGTTTTTAAAATAAAGGAGTTAAGATTTTAAAGGTTCACTTGCCAGTATGTACTTTTTACATTCAAATTTCACTAACTGGTAAGAGAGTCAGTCCACTATTTTTCATTGACTATTTTATGTCTAAATGCACATTTCTTATCTCCATATGCAATATGTACATACATATACACTAATTTATTTTTCTCTATAGGTATCCAATGAACAAGGCCAGGGATATTCCTCAGACCATGTTGTTCACACAAACAAAACAAAAGAAAAAACAAATACAATATATATATATATATATATATATATATATATATATATATATATATATATATATATATATATATATATATATATATATATATATACAGAAAAAAAAAACTATCATTAAAAGAGGAAACATACATTTTAAAAATATTTCTTTTAAATTAAAAGGATTAAAACAAAAAACTTGAGTTTGTTTTCACAGCAACACATACATAAGTGTACTGAATTCAGACTATTGTGCAACAACAGCATGTATATAAAAAAAAAAGGTTCTACAGAGTTTGGTTTAAAGATTTGATATGTCTTGGGAAATAAAAGAAACCGCCCCACTTCTGCTGCTGCAGGGGAGAACAACATACTATATATATATATATATATTGAAGCGACTTGTGCAGCCCTCTCCAGCAGCCTTAGAGGTAGGTCAAGCCAAAAAAAGTTGGCGCTACTGACACACAAAAGCAACATTGGTTTGACCACTTTTCACTGGCACAAAGAACCAGCCAACGGACTTTCCATTTATTCTTTGTGTGTTGTGTTTTTTAAACTTTTTTCTTCCCCACTCACAGTGTTTTTTTGGTTACCTTCTAGGGGAAATAAAATTGATATTTAGCTATCAAACTTGTCCATAAATTTTGCCGATGCGGGTGGAATCATCCAATTAGAATAAACACAGTCATTGGCATATCTTGAAAAAACAGACTTATTGGCATCGAATCTCGGGATTGGAACGGGGCTTTCTTCAGGCCAGTTCGGATAAGACATGCCTAAAAATGAAAAGACATCATTTGTTCTGCACTGAAGAACCCAAAAAAATATATATCAAAAAGCTTCACGTGCAGACAGTAAGGCCCTTGGCAAAACTCCCTTAAATGAGAAAAAAAGACAAGCCATTGGTGTTGCTACAGAGACACATAACCAAAATAATATAGAAGAGTTGCCACTAACTCAAGTGAACATTAAGAAGGGTGTTTGTAGGTATGTATGTATGTATGTATGTATGTAAGCTTATTGAGAAATACATTGGAGAGAAATAAAATCCCAGCCAGCTAAATGTCATTTTTCAATCACAGCCCGTCACGTGACAGTAGCTGATTATTCGGTACTTTATCTCTCTCCAAGCTTTGCTACATCTCCCCTTAGTATCTATATAGCCGTTTGTTAATGCTAAATAGTTCTTAGTACCTTAAAAATAGTATATCATGATCTTTTAGTACTAAAGGTAAAGCAACAGGCATCTTACAAAGATCATGTCATATCAAGTTTTGTTTTATAATAAAAGGAGACAAGAGTCTCCCTGTTATTATATGTTTGCTGATAATGTGCCTCCATAGTAATATATTTGTAGCTCAACCTATATTAGTGATGATGCACAAGCCAATCAGCTCCTAACTGCCAAGCCATATGCTGAGTTTGAAAAATGGCAGTAAGGAGCTGATTGGCTGGTGCATTATCATCTTCGATTTGATCTCTTCTCCTGGCTTAATACAATCTGTCCAATGTTATTAATTTCCAGCGCTATTGCAAGAGTTTTATTCAATTTCAGTTTAGATGATTGAGATTATAGCAGCAAATTTTCAATAAATTTGATATTTAAGTAAAAAATGCGACTCCTGGAATTTCTAATGCAGTTTCCATGACAACAACAACGGCTAAAGTCTTTGCGATAAGAAGAGTCTGTAAAACAGAAAGATAACCAGCATATACTAAGAGGAAGTCCACCACGTAAGTTTAGCAAATTTAAGACTGAGGTTTGGTGATGATAAATAGGCCAATGCATTTTGGTTTAATATTATCCAAGGTAAATCAATAGTAATATTTTTTTTCCAGCATTGGTCAGACTGTTCCCCTTAATTTGTATACATGTGGAAACACAGAATAATGGAAAATCCCAAGTCTGATTCTTTCACTGTGGAAAATCAGAGAAAAAAAATAAGGAGTTTTGGCAAGAACTATGCTTACTGTCTCAGGTCACCAACACAACAAGACATATATACCAGAGACAACACAAAAGAAACAATTGTTCACAAAGCAAAAGTAACCTTCTTGTGTGTCATTGTCGCAATAACAGTCTATATAGGCCAAAGACGGTCAACGTTGGCTCTCCACCAGCAGTTTAACAGTGTGATCACCAAATGGACTGCACTGAAACAGCTGGTGGCGAGTAAGGTTTGATAGAAGGCAATGTATGTTTCCATAAGACCGTATTAACAAAGGATGTGCAATAAAAATAGAAGATAGGTTTACATTGTAATGCTATATGGAGAAAAGATGTCCCCCATTGGTTTACAACTGGAAATAAAGCAAGCTTATTCTGTTGCACTTGCCATTGCTGTACAAATGAAATCGAGTCCACTTCCTCCTCACCAGCTACAGACGCTGTAACCTGCTAATTACACTGCCATAAATTTGGCCATACATAACATATGGCTATCACCATGACATCAGTTTCTGTGCGTCATCCCAACCTCATAATAATCACCGCTTTATTTATAAAACGTACTGGTAACGTAAACTCTCTGACCTCCACAGTTACACATAATTAAGTTTGGAAAACATTTAAATCGATATAAGTGAATGTATAACTCCAGTTGTGTTGATAAAATAGAATAATAATCAGTTGTTATTTAAAGCAGCCTGGCATTAATTCAGGTTATTAAATGTAATAAGCTTTATTAAAATGATGGTAGCTGTCATAGACAAGGTTTATAAAATAGTGCACTGGATTATATTAGAAGTGCTGTTTGTCCTATCTCAAGCTGTCCAACTTAAATACAGGCCGCCAAATATTGAGTTGTTGCCAAAGCAACCAATCAGTTTGAGCAATTATCTAGTAAATTACAGGAGGTACGCCAAGCACTATTGGGGTTATTTTGGTTCACTCTTTCTGACAAATTCCTTCTTAGATGGACAAAACCATATGTACTGAGGGGGGGGGGGGGGGGCAGATGTAAAATGTGCAGAGAATTAGATTTGGGTGAGTTATTTTGATTCTGTGCAGGGAAAATACGGACTGCTTTATTTTTACACTGCAATATAGATCTCACTTTGCAGTAAAACCCCACCCAAATCTAATTCTTCCTGCACAAGTAACATCTGCCCCACCTGCAGTGCACATGGTTTTGTACATCTATGAAGGATTTTGTCAGAAAGAGTGAATTAGAATAAGGCCCTATGTGAGCTGCTGGCCATGCCCTTAGCCCCTCTTTTTTTTTTGGGGGGGGGGGGGGGGGGGGGGGGGGTGAGTGAAAGGGGGGCTCCCAACTGCAGCCCATAGTTGGGGCACCCGGATTGTCCACCAAAAAACTGGGCTGTCCCAAAAAATTCTGACAGTTGGGAGGTATGCTATAGTAACCATTGTCTAACTGAATTACTGTAAGTCAGCTTACCATACTATCCCTTCAAACCAGTACATTCATGAATTACACAGGTTCTGATTAAAGCCAGGTGGCATGCAGGTTTGAAGTAAGACAGTGACAGAACCAGAATGTCACGGTTTAAAGGGACAGTATGGCAGGCCTAGACTTCATGTCTGATTGTTTAGCAATGTTAGTCAATTTTGAGCTGCACATTTTTGGAGTCACTTTATCGCTATAAGGATATAGTGGTTTCTTATCATTCGGACCCAGAAATAAAAAAGATGTATGGAGGTACTTGTTTCCAGAATAGCATAACAATGTATTTCCACTGGGTACAACAACAACAACAACAACAACTGTGGTACACCTATGCTTAATTATGGTATCTAGATTTCGCCCAAAATACTTCTCAAATGCTAGTCGACTAGATGCACTACTAGATTAATACTTGTATTTAAACAGCTGCCCTCATATAAAGAGTGCATTAAAGAACCAAAATCTCAACCTCTCCCATACGGATGGCCATTCCGTCTCATGAGCTTGCTCGGTTTGACTATTTTCTTCTCTTCTTCCTCCTCTATTTTCACATTTAAAACTTAATTGAATGAATTTAAGCATCTGCTGTATTTATTTTTCCACTGATGAAAAGCTGACAACTGTATATACTTCTATTAGTTATTGTTGTTGCTCATTATGGACCTCTGCGTAGGTTGTTTATATAATGCCTGTCATCCGCTGAATAAAGTTTTGATTGAAGAACCAAAAAAACTCAAAGGCAACCAATCATTACATTGGTCTATTCAACTTTTAAAGGGATAACTTAGAAGGGAGCTTTCCAGAAACCAAAAATATGGACTTATGTGAATTATACAAGTTAAGTGCTGCTAGTTAATGATACAGATTGCCAAATATGAACTAGCGATTGAGTAATTTGATGATTTCTGTAAATATTTGTCTTAGTTATACTGTTGAGATGAGTTTTAGTGTTTATAGCTGTGTATACATTTTTATACAGTATACTCTCGTATGCTTCTTTTGAACAGTGCTGCAAATATCTCTGCAACCATCAGCATTTAAATAGGCAAAAGAATAAAAAAGCAATCCTCAAAATGAAACAGAAACAGCTGTTCAAGCAGAGTTTGATTGGTTTCATTCAGACACAAGAAGCCCCTGGGAGCGCTAGTGTTGTTCAGAGTTTGCACTTGTCCTATGTGATAGCGCAGCTAGAATCTAGTAAACGCATGGGAAATTCTACCATAGAGTTTGTTTTCAATCCAGGTTGAGGGAAGTGTTCGGGGGAGTGGGGCGTTATTACAGTCCACCAGGGGGGTTTCCTCTTCAGAAAGGCCGTCATCATAGAGAATAGAGTCTGCAGGCGTAGAAGCTGCAAGGTCCAAATAGTCCTGAGAAAGCAGGAAGTAGACAATATACACATTTAAATTACTTATTAACAAATAGAAATCACATATTGGTTGTCAAAAAAAAGTCTATAGATTTTTTTTTTTATGAAGATTTGGCAGAACCCAGCTCTATATGGTACATAAGTTGCAAATACTAATGTTTGGTTTCAAGATGGTCTTTGATACATCTAGAAATATTGTGGGCAAAGACCGCAAAGGCAAGTGGCATGTTCACAGTTTTATGTGGATTGGCAGTTAGTCCACCGGATCAGGAGGACACATGCTCTGAACAGCTGATCTTTTTGAAGCTTGATACATGGAGCCAAAATAAATTGTAGGGTCACACTGCGGATCCTAGACTGATGTGGTAATCCTCCCAGTCATTTTTTGAAAGGTCTAACAATTATACGTTGATGCATCTCCCCCAAAAATGAGTGACATGTAATGAAATGGCAAATTTTTAACAAAAGATGCCAAAAAAGTATGAAGATTTTTTTTTTTTTTAACTAGCCATTACTTTGCCCTAGATCTCTAAACTGGATGTATGCCAACTATTTTTGGTGATACGAGGAAAGAATGTCAAGAACATATATGAAAATATCCTTCTTTTGATTTAAGCTAAACTGCTCGCCATGCACATGGTGTGACCATCATACACCTGTCTGTGGTGGGCTCTGCATCGAAGCACATTTTTTTTTTTTAAACCCCATGTCCTCTACCACCTTTATGTTATGCCACTCTGCCATATCTTGCATCCCTGACCAACATTGTGTAGTGGCCGGACCTCTTTTTGGGCCCCCGGGACCCCAGCAGTGTCTGGATTATGGGTGTTCGTGGCTGTGAACCTAATCTGGACCCAATCAATGTCCTCTACCCCCTCTTGGTTATGTGACTTTACCATATGTTGCTTTCCTGACCCACTTTGTGTAGTGGCCAGACCCCTTTATGGGCCCCCAACGGGGTCGGAATTGGGGGTCAAAGTGGCTTGAACATAATCTGAACCAATGTCCACTACCCCCTCTATGTTATGCAACTTTGCCTTACCTTGCTAACACATTTCATGTAGTGGCCGAAGTCCATTTTGGGCCTTCAGAACCCCTACAGGGGTGATAGGGATGTCTTACCCCCACAATATTTTTTCTCCAGATTGTAAATCATATGTTTGGTGTAAATTGCTCCAGGCATTCCAGAGTTATGCTATCTGCTGAAATACTCTGTGCTTCTGCCTCAGCCCTAGGGGTACTAGGATAGTCTTACCCCTACAGTGTTTGTTCCCAGATTGTAAGTAATACGTATACCAAGTGTGGTGTAAATTGCTGCAGTCATGCAGTTTGTGTATGCTGGAACATACACAAAAGCGTTCAGCTAAAAATATGTTTTTTAATTAATAATAAATTTATCGATTATTTGTCTTTCTGAATTTTGAGTTATGAGCAAATTACAATAAGAATTTTAAGAATGGTCAGAGAACAGGTTACACAGGGTTAGGCTATAATATAAGGGAACAGGCTATAATTTTCTAGAATGTACTTGATAAATGTTATGTAAAAGCAGATTGATTAATTGATATACTGTAGGGAACTTTCCCTCGTTGGGATGTCGGATACATCTCCCCACGTACCCTCTCATACTTACTCTGCTTTTCACCATCATCTTCTCCAGCTCTTTACTGATCTCAGCAAATGCTGGCCTTTTGTCTGGCTCCTGTTTCCAGCATTTCAGCATAAGGTTGTACCTGAAAGCCAGGAAACACGTTAGTGCGCTCCGTATCCTATAAGGGCATCATCTTTGTAATAAGTGATGTATGAAACAGGTCAGTGTATGACATTCCTATCGATGTATTTGAAAGCTAGAAAGAAAAGCCTCAGTTTGTATTGGACCTGTCTAAATGTATACCAGCAGCTCTCATAAAAGGCCAGATGTACTAAGCCTTGTAAAGAGTGATGACCCACCAATCAGCTTCTACAGTATCTATCAAGCTATGGGCTGTGTTTGAAATATGACAGTTTGGAGCTGATTGGTTGGTGGTTTATCATCCTCCATTTTATCATTTTTGAAGCTTAGTGCATCTGGCCCTATATGTTTTATGCTCCGTACTTACATGTTAAGCCAATATACTTCCAGCATATGTATAAACAGAAAAGTGTTATCTGATGTGCTGTGACATAAAAGCATTCTTATTTTCTGTACACATATAGTCTAAGCATAACCTTTCTATAATAGCCAAGTATGTACAATATTTTTGTATTAGTCTATACAGTTTCATAGTATACAGTCATTAATTAAAATCTGGGATAGTAACATAGCTATCTACTCTCCTGTATTATGCAGGAGACTCTCTGAAATAGCAGCAATCTCCCTCCCTCCCTCATTAGTCTAGCAATCTCCCTCATTTCCCCTCGCCCACATTACATGGTTAAATTTTTTTTGGGAAAAAGGAATGAGAGATGGATACATTTACTTTGAATAATCAGCACCATTTCCCAGCACTTTACCAAGTATAGTAGCTCTTACTAACTGCTTTGGGGCTCATCTACATTTGGATATAAGTCATTTTACATGATTCCCCTCAGATGTAGCAGTACACACCCACGCTTCTAGGTGCCATGTTCACAATCTCTTTTCATAATCTCTCCATATATGGAACTAGACACGCCTTTGGGAGGAGCATGACACGCCCCCTCAATGGAGCGCTTTGCAAAATTCTATTACCAACTATAATCTGCCTGAATCTAGTTTTCAAAAGTAGCAAAGTATGAATAGGAACAGTTAGGCAAATGCTAGGCTTACATTTCATCGCTGCAGTTCTCTGGTTTCTCCATCCTGTAACTAGTTTTCAAGAGGTTGAATAGTCGCTCTGGAGCAATGCCTGGGTATGGATTTCCACCAAGCGTAACAATCTCCCACAGGAGAACACCGAAGGACCACCTGATCACCAGACATTGCACATATACAGTAAGGGGGAGAGGGAAGTCACATTAATAATCCTGTAAGTGCCTAAATATAACATGTTAGCACAATCTATGCAGCTATCCTTAATTTAGGGATCATCACTATAACCTAGTCCTGCGGAGGGTTCTCCGACCCCCTGCCTCATGCCATGACTATCTCTGCCTGCTTACATCCTGCTATCAAGCCACCTCCCACTTGCTTGCACCTCATGTAATCTGTCTCCCCTTCCTACTAGTTTGTAAGCTCCTCAGTGCAGAGCCCTCTTCCCTCCTGTTGTCAAAGCCCTCTTCTCTTCACATTTCACTCACAGCTCTCCCATACTCACACACCCAGCGATCATCTTCGTCCACATACTCATCTCCATCTTTGGTCACCAGCCCCTAGTAGTACATTGATCAAGTCCTCACTACTTACATTTAAGCTGTAATGTGTATTGAACTGTGGCATTCATTTTACCTGTACTCTATTTTTGTTATTTATTCACTGCAATGCTAAGTTTTGTCTCCCTGTACGGTTCCTTTGTACGGCGCCGCAAAACACTTGTGGCGCCTTATAAATAAAATGATGATAATAATAATAATAATAATAATAATACCAAGTAGCACTGAAGTTTTGTAGTTAGAGCACAGCGCTGGTTTCCATGTGGTTTTATAGACAGATGGGACTATAGTCCAAAGGTGTCCATCAATATGACATAAAGGTGATGACCAGCAGGCCACATGGTTAGCCATAAATTTATATTCCTCTCAAAATGATGCAATTTTCTTACTGCTAGGTATTAAGAGCCAGATTTGGATTTCTATACAAACCCAATGGTTTACGTGCACATTGGATGGTTGGGGGCCTGCATGTGTGCAGAATGGATCCTGCAAGTTCTCTCGCAGTCCCCCCTTAGTCCCAGCATGAATGACAAGCTGCGTGGTGCCCCTGTTTTTTTAGGCCTGGCAACAACATGGTCTGCGTCATTGGACGGATCCTGCTGACTGGTAAGCCTGAGTAAGCTCCAGCAGACTAGCCAAGCACTGCAATAATACACAAAAAGGGTCTATTTCCTACAGACACATCCTGCTGAATTTTATTTGTACTATCCACTGTGTTGGACAGTGTAGGGGCGCACTCATATGGCACCTTTTTTAATGGCCTAAATTTGTGGCAAAGCCAGGAGCAGATCACTAAATGACAACTGTGTTCGGTCTAGGACAGTCAATACGGACAATGGAGTTTATTCTGGTTGATTCGCTCAAATGCGTCCAGATCCCGCCTTTTGATTGGTGGTATGCCGACCCACCATTCGCATGGGGCGTACCTTCGTAAGGCATGCAAATGGATGTTTTACATAAATATTCATTCGCAGGCTGTGGGGGAACACCCACATCATTCGATGCTCAGAGCAACCTTAGATCACATTCTGAGGGAATAGGACGGGCAGCTGACTTCACCTTATGCCCCCACTTCATTTGTCCATTAGCATGAGCAAGCGTTCTCATGGGAACACCCAAGAAACTCTGGGCATTCCCATATGCTAATTGGCCAACCAGCCCCACCCTGCCCACCGGCCGCAAGGTTGGGTGCATGCACAAGTGCGATCATTCTATTAAAGTATTTCTGTCTACTTTTGGGGTAAGAAAGAAAATTTGATGTTGCGCTATTGTAACCAAATGAATCTAACGGTGCCCATGCGACAGGGCAGTGCGATGAGATGCGCGCTCCCCTGCACAGATCATCGCACAGCACATAAATCCTGTGCAGCTCATGCTTTAAGTACTAGATTGCATCGTATCTAGTAGAAAAACCATACAGAGTTCATGGCACCGTGTATGGGCACCTTCAAATAGTCATAACCTGCTCCCCTTTTCAGATTACTACCTGGCTGGAACGCTCCTCTCACACAGACTTTGCACATACACACAAATGCTAAACAACTACTTACACATCGCTTTGTGTTGTGTATATGTGATCAAACAGGGATTCTATCGCCATCCACTTCACTGGTATTCTTCCCTGGAAATTGCAGAAAGAAAAAATAATCTAAGCAGACGCTGTTGTGGGGTTAATATATCAGTTTGAGGACATTGCTTTAGCTATTTTCTTTTGTAAATACACACTACACACAGTTCAAAAATTCAATATAGGTGTAACATCTGTCTTAATATGAATACATCCATAAACTCCAAATCCACATTTATTACATAAGCGCAAAAAACAAACAAATCATAGATATACATACATTGTACAGATGTATCCTCATACGCAGAGTGCCAGAAAAGGGGACATGGCTTCTCCGTAAGGGGCCCAACCGCACAGGTCACACCCATTTTCATACCTCTGGGGGCGTGTCCAGCATTCTCAGAGATGCCGGGCTACCCCCAGAGACTAGTGCCTGCACAGTGCACACTGCTTGTTCCTACTATGAGACAGGAGTCAGGTGACGCACGTAATGTAACAGTGCAGCACCCTGCTCAATGTCACTGGGGAGGAGCCGGCATTTTTTTTTCACCCCTCAGAGAATGACAAGCGGGTGCGACCTGCAACCCACTAGATATAGCCACGCTCATTGTTGCCGCGCCAATCACTAAGTGCGTCTTCCATGGCATATGACACAATCCTGTCACCACGCACGTGCATATAATTTGCGTCCTCAGCTAATAGAAAAGCTTTGAGTGGCGTGGTGTTTCTGCGAGTGACCGAATCTTGTTAACGATGAACGTGGCTACATCTGTACTAAGGACCATGTGCTGACAAACGCCGCGACTACTTATACTGGAGCCCTTTCTACATAGGACTCAGTGACACACAGTTCAAGTGCCACAAGCCTCATTGGTCAGTGACAAAGCTGCATTAGTAGCTTAAAGCTAATAATGTAACTCATTTCTAATTGTTTTAATAATATGAAGAAGATCAGATGGTCATTTTCAGGGAAAAAGTATCTCAGAGAAGTCACCCTGTGGCACAGAGATGGGTCTATACGGCTTGATACTGTTTAGCATGAAGGAGCATCTTGGCAATAACCTGCCTGTGAGTTTATGCAAATACGGTTACAAACTTCTCCCCTTGTTTACATCTGTGGGGTCGACTGTGCAATGACAGACGCCCACTTTTAGTGCCCATGCACAATGTAATACAGGTTAGTGCCTTCCCTTCCTCCTTCAAACACGCTCTTGTCTCCCCAATTCTCAAAAAAACAAATCTGGACCCCAACTCTCCATCCAACTACAGGCCCATCTCCCTCCTCCCTTTTGCCTCCAAACTCCTAGAACGTCTGACCTATAATCATCTCCTAAGTCACCATACTGCTAACTCCATTCTAGACCCCCTCCAATCCGGGTTCCGCCCTTTACATTCCACTGAAACTGCCCTGACCAAAGTCACTAACGATCTACTATCGGCTAAATCCAAAGGCCTCTTCTCTATTCTCATCCAGCTTGATCTGTCGGCTGCCTTTGACACTGTTGACCACCCTCTCCTGCTCAACACCCTCCAATCCTTTGGCATCACTGGCACGGTCTTCTCCTGGTTCACCTCATACCTCTCCGATCGCTCCTTCTCCGTCTCCACTCCGAGCTCCTCCTCTCCTACTACCCCCCAGCCAGTCGGTGTTCCCCAAGGGTCAGTCCTTGGCCCTCTCCTCCCTCTACACCACCTCTCTGGTGTACCATCAGCTCCTATGGTTTTCATTACCACCTTTATGCTGATGATACCCTAATCTATCTCTCCTCCCCCGACTTATCCCCATCACTCCTGTCCAAGGTCTCCGAATGCCTCACGGCCATCTCAGCCTGGATGACCCAACGCTTCCTGAAACTAAACATGGCTAAAACTGAAACTAAACATGGCTAAAACTGAACTTCTAATCTTCCATCCCCCGAACATCCCCTCTTCTCCCACTATCTCCATCAGCATTGGTGAAACCGAGATCACGTCCACCGACCAAACGCGCTGCCTCGGTGTCATCATTGACTCCTCCCTCTCTTTCACCCCCCACATTCGTGCTCTCTCACAGTCTTGCCGCTTTCACCTACGCAACATCTCACGCATCAGACCATTCCTCTCCACTGACGCGACCAAAATTCTCATTCACTCTCTTGTCATCTCCCGCCTTGACTACTGCAACATCCTTCTCTCTGGGCTACCTCTCACCCGCCTCGCACCTCATCAATCCATTCTTAACGCTGCTGCTAGGCTCATCTTCCTCTCCCGCCGCTCTACCTCCGCCTCCCCCCTCTGTTTATCTCTTCACTGGCTCCCCATTCCTTTCCGAGTTCTCTTTAAACTCCTCACCACCACCTACAAGGCTCTCTCCTCCTCCACAGCTCCCTACCTCTCTTCACTGATCTCTATCCACACTCCCTCCCGTCCTCTTCGCTCCATCGCTGACCGCCGACTGACCTCTCACCTAATCACCTCCTCCCACTCCCGTGTCCAAGATTTCTCTCGCGCTGCCCCCCTGCACTGGAACAACCTCCCGCCACCCATCAGGCTATCTGATTCCCTTACCTCCTTCAAGCGCTCCCTCAAAACCCACTTTTTTCGACTAGCCTATCCCTCCTCCTAACCTCTTTTGATCCTCCTATCCTGCCTCCGTTCCCCTCCATTCGTCCACCCACCTATTTTTAGTATGTTAACTCTTATGAGCAGGGCCCTCCTTCCTCACGTACTCACCCTACCTCATTACCTCACCTGTGCTCCTGTCCTGTTCTTCCCTTCCTCTACTTCATCTTCAGTCTCCTTGACAATTTTGACACCTACTTCTGAACTGATGCTGATTTTAGTTCTACCAGCTATACCCCTATTTATACTGTATCTTTCAACACACCCTGTACGTTACCTTGTAATTAGTTTTTTTTTGTTTGCTATGTACGGCGCTGCGGACACTTTGCGGCGCCTTATAAATAAACCTACTACTACTACTACTATACACCACCAGATGCACCCAAACCTGCGCCGGCCCTATGACACCTGCCATTTCTCTATCTGACTATGGCCTCCTATGTATTACTTCCACAACACACCTACCGAATAGATCATTGTTACGTGCACTACAAACAACCTCCCAGTCACCCATCACATTTCTGCCATGTTTTTGGTAGTGCCTGACCCAACTGCAACAGCACCTTTGTGTCTAAACACTGGGCCTAAATCAGATCTGATCGCAGGGCGAATCACAGAGCCCTGTGTTCAGGTAAGCATAGCCCTGCCAGTATGTATCCCTGCCCGTGTGCATGGCTGCAAATAGGGTTGCCACCTCACGCTTCATCGATTCCTGGAGATTCCAACCCCTTAAAAAGTGGGCGTATCCTCGTAAAGTGGGCAAGGTCTATTTAGAAAAGTGGGCATGTCCTCTGAATATTCCCTCCTTCCAGGAACTGGTCCTTGTACAGAGATAGTGGGCAATGAAGATGGCACTCTCAGATTTAATCAAAAAGTGAAAAACAGCAAGTTTATTGCTAGTACAGGAACCCTGAGGACGGGCGGATTGAGCCCGAAACATGTCGGACCTGTACTAGCAATAAACTTGCTGTTTTTAAATTTTCGATTAAATCCAAGAGTGCCATCTTCATTTCTCTCTCTCTCTCTCTCTCTCTCTCTCTCTCTCTCTCTATATATACACACACACGGTACTTATGTAATATCTAGGCTCCCGGTTTTCTTATGAGACCGCGTCCGCTCGCCTCGCTTCGGGCACGGTGGCTCGCTGCGCTCGCCACACTATATAAAATCAACTCCATGCGTAGTTGGATAGTAGGGGTATGAAAAAATGGGGTGCATTTGACATGGGAGCCCAGATAATACATAAGTACCATATACACACACATGTATATATACATATACATACATACATACATACATACACACACACACACACACACACACACACACACACACATACACACACACACACATACACGTATTAATACACAGATCAATAAATGTGCACATACATTGGTGGCCAGGGCCAGGCTGGCAGTGGGCAGGAGGACGACTGTCCCGGAGAGTGGACAATACATGCAGTGGGATGGTCAGACGCGGAGGTCACAGTCAGACAGAGACTGACCCCGTGATGCAACAACTATGGGATATTTCGGGATAAGTCTGTGGTAAGGTGCATGGTGCGACCTAGTAGACATAGTACATACTGTAGCTGACCAATAGCTATTTGTTTGCCGTGATTTAATATTAGGTATATGTGGCCACACCTGTGTCAGTAACCCACATGGTTATTTAAGTACACATGGCATTGAGTGGTGGGGTTTGCTGGGGCAGGACAAACCTATCAGGGCAGATTTGTCCTGCCCCAGCAAAACCGACCACATAAAGTTGTAAGCCCCCCCCCTCACCTCCGCTCCGGCGTTAGTGCGCCAGAGCTTCCCTGCAGTGCTGCCGCTGTCCTCCCTGCCTAAGCCGCCTGTCACATTCAGCAGTGACATCGGCGGCAGGCTGGGGGATGTTCGCGGCGGCTCGGGAGAACTCGGGTGCCTGCGCGCTCCCAAGTCCCCCCGAGCCGCGCCGACCATACCCGAGCCTGCCGCCGACGTCACTGTAAAATGAGTGACGGCTGGCGGGTGGGTCAACGGAGCTCCGGCATACCGATCGCCGGAGCGAAGGTGATATGGGGGGGGGGGGGGACACTGGAAGGGTGGGGGGCTCTAGAGGTACACACCTGGACACCATTGGCGCACACCTATTCTATATTAGTGATATGCCCGGAAATTTTCCAGGACAGCCCGCTGCTGCAGCGCAGCTGAGCCCAGAACATTTCCAGGCATACCACTCAAGGGGTTAAAGCTGGGTATTAGGTATAGGAGCATGCAGCTGCTCTCTGGCAGCAAAGGGCAGCAGGAAGGATGGAGCACTGTTCCAGCATCAGCAGCGAGGCTGATGCCAGTGCCAGACACTGACCTGACAGCAGCACAGCATTGCTAGGAGGTTACACGGCGGAAGACCCCGGAGATGCAGGAGGCTGTTATGCAATCTTCCTCTGCATCCTCCTGTCCCGTGTGCAGCCCTGGCCGGGACCACCTCTCACTCCCCAGCAGCAGCAGTCTCCAGGAAGCGGTGTGCAGTGACAGCAGCCGGCCGCGTCTATGTGTGATTCAGGCACACACGCCGGTCCTGTGCTGCTGCTGCCCGGGGAGCGCAGCTGTGACTGAGGGAAGCGGAGGTCACAGTCAGACAGTGACTGACGCTGACGCACACACAGGGGGAGGGGGGCATCTGCGGCGGAAAGCCCGGAGGCTTTTTCAGATACACGGATTCCGGGAGAATCCCGGAATCCGGGAGACTGGAAAAGCCTCCGGGAGTGTTGCCACCCAAAACGGGAGATTTGCGGAAATCCGGGAGAGGAGGCAACCCTAGCTGCAAATGAGTCTGTAGCTGTACAGGATTCAGAATCGGGCACACTGTAAAGGACACCTATGCATTCACTTCATGTAAGTCACATGGCTTAATTCAAAGCGGATAGGGAAAATTTGTTCTCAAAATGAGAGAGTTAGGTTTTTGTTTTATTTTTTTCTCTGCAGGGTAAATACTGGCTGCTTTATTTCCACACTGCAATTTAGATATCAATTTCAACATGCCGCACCCAAATATAACTCTCTGCACATGTTACATCTGCCCCACCTGCAGTGCACATGGTTTTGCCTATTTTGAGAACAAATTTGCCCTGCAATCAGGTCTGACTTAGGCCCATCATTTCTATTCAAAATAACACAGTGCATACAGCACACACGCTGTAGCCTACAGCACCCCAGTATTTGCCTTTATCGGTATAGTGTGGGGCAGGTTAATAGAAGTCAATGCCTTACAGCATAGTTCTACCTATATTAATATCTAGCATTTATAGAAATAGTACATTCTACAAAAAAGGACATGTGTCATACCTAACAACTACACCAATATGGTATTGCTAATAATATAAGTCACACATATGTAAAGGTTGCCAATTGGCCTTTGTGTAATGTATATTCAGTTATACAAGCAACACGGTAGAATGTGTAGGCTGTGCCATTACCTTGCTTCTCTTTACATACGAGTCTTCTTCGTACACATCCCTGGACAGACCAAAGTCAGAGATTTTCATTTTGCGTCCTTCTGCCACAAGGACGTTCCTTGCTGCCAGATCTCTATGTACAAGCTGGGAAATGGGAGAAGACATATTACAGTAATGAGGAATATGCTTAAGCACTGTACACATGGGGCGAGGTAAGCCATTATCGTTGGTTATATGGTCGCTGAGTGACCATATGGCCAGTGTGTTTTTCAGGGGAGGAAAGATAGACTTAAGTATCATCAGTGCACAGAGGATACTGAAATCCAACAGAGTTGACTAGTTTGCAAAGAGAGGACCCAAGCCTTGTGCTGAAGTACAACTGACAGTGGTAGTGTAGAGGAGGTAGAATCAGAGAAGCGAACACTTAAAGAGCGATTAGATAAGTAGGAATAGAACCAAGAAAGGACTGTGTTCTGAAGACCTAGGGATTGTTTGTATGAGAAGAGAGTGGTCAACATTGTCAAAGGCAGCCGAGAGATCTAGAAGAAGAAGAAGTGAGAAATGGCCTTTAGATTTAGCAGTGGCCAGATCATTGACTACTTTAGTCAGTGCTGTCTCTTTGGAGTGTTGAGAGTGATAGCCTTTACTGAAGTGGGTCCAATAAGTTGTAGTCATTAAGAAAGTGGATGAGGCGAGTGTAGGCAAGTCTCTCAAGTAGCTTGGAGAGGAATGGGAGTTGAGACATAGGACAGTAGTTAGAGAGACAGTTTGGATCAGAATTTAGTTTTTTTAGAATGGGAGTAATAAGTACATGCTTGAACAGAGAAGGAAGGATACCAGGAGAGAGAGAGAGAGAGAGAGAGAGAGAGAGAAAGAGAGAGAGAGAGAGAGAGAGAGAGAGAGAGAGATATTACAGATTTTAGTTAAGTTTGGGATAAGCACAGGAGACAAAGCTTTAATGACTTGTAAGAGTATAGGATCAAGAGGAGAGTTAGTGGAGTAGGAAAATGAGAAGAGTGTGGATATTTCAACCTCACTTGTGAGGTCAAATGAGGAGAAAGTGGCAAAGGGCTCAGGAAAGGAAGTAAGAAAGTCACTGGCTGAAGAAGAGCAAGACATTTCATCTTGGATTTTACACCAATATTAGCTGGTGGGGAGGGTGAGGAAGGGTAAAGAAGTAATTTAAATATATTAAACAGTTGTGATTCCAGTGGTCAGTATACATACATCATAATCCCGACTGTCGGTACTCATCAACGAGCACAATGAAACCTCTTGTGGGCTCGCTACACTACTGGCTAGATGTCTCACTTTGCTCGCCACAGGTTCCATTCTCCCTCTCTGGGGGTCGTGATCCCCCATGAGGGAGAAAAGCCCCTGTCAGTTGGCATCCTGACTGTCGGACATTCTATGGGGGTCGTGGACCCCCATGAGGGAGCATAGCCCCTGTCAGTAGGGATCCCGACTGTCGGACATTAAATAGTTGGGATTCCAATGTCGGTGTACTGACCTTTCGAATCCCGACTGTCGGGCAGTCATCCGGCACCCTTCTGAGAGATCCAGACCATAAAGTGTGGTCACCTCCTCCCCAGTAGAAGTATAAAATTGTGCTAAAATGCAACCAAAGAGCACTCGAAGGCTTCTCCTAACATAGAGTATACTCTTAAGTTGCATACACTACAGTAAGTCGTTCTCTACTCAGCCTGTTGCCACCTTTCTAGGGATATTTTGGAAAATGGCCAGAGGGAGGCTTTGCCTTTTAATGTGCAGATGCCATCTTCTTGAAGATAGCACTGGGAAGATGACGCCAGTCCTTAAGTATAGGTATACTTTGAAGGTTAGGGCAGAAAACCCGGAACTTCAAAAGGCCCAGTAAGCAGCCCAAGCAGAGATAATTAGTACCCCCTCTCAGTGATAACTTGCTATACATAGCTATATATGTGACCGTATATATGGTAATAAGGTATTGCTAATATCGCTACCATGACCACCTTTAGTTATCCACTGCACAAAGAAAAAAATAGCCTACCTATTAAAGGGACTGGCAGCTTCATCTGGCCCCCTTCCCTGCACCAAATGCCAGCAGTGACTATCAATCATAGGTATGCTTACCTTCATTTCTGCTAAATACAGCATTCCTCTGGATATCTGCCAGGCAAAGGAGATGAGGTCTCCCATTGTTAGGGCTCTTTCATCTGGGTTGTCCAGATAGCTTGAGTTTCGATCACCACCTACAGAACTGGGCCCGACTTTGCGACTTTCCCTTAGGAAATTGCGCAAGGAGCCATACTTTGCATACTCCACTATAAGGTGCAATGGGCCTGGCAACAAGAAGAAAACATAGTCACTACATAATATGCATATATATAAAATTGAAACATTATACAATATATACTGTAGCATCTTCACAGTCTTCAAGTGGAATTACTCACCATCCTGTGTACAGGCCCCATACAGTTTGATGACGTGTGGATGGTTCACCTGCTTCAGGAGGTTAAACTCTGAGAGAAGGTCCCGCAACTCACTCTGGGAGGCATTTTCTGTAAGGCGAGATCAGTTGGGTTGAGCAGAGTAATACAGGTTCTATTTGGGATATTTGGCTTCAGGCGGCCGCAGTCCCTCATTCTACAGTAAATGAGCGTGGTACTTTATATCACTATTTTCTGAAAAAGTACCAGGATAATAGAGGAAAGCATTCGTGGTACTTCTGCAAGGATAGAACTGTCACAATAGCAATACCCCTACAAGTATCCTTATTGCATTATAACGCATTGTGTTACCAAAGTGGAATGATAAATATTACACATAGCCTATTACTTACCAGTCAAACTTAATAGAGGTTTTCATTGTGAAAAAAACTCATAAAAATATTTCCCTTTTGTCATAATAGTACATTACCACCTTACCATTGGACTACTTAATGCTAAATTAACAATATGGCAGCCAGTCAGATGCACACATGTGGGTCTACTGTGCCATTAGTAGACCAGGGTTTGTGTGAGGCATAATGTGTACTGGGGGCACTACAGCATGATTAGCTGTTGTCTAGAGTATGATCGCACACATTATACGATTTAATAATATTGCCAGCATATCAGATTGACAGTTTAATTGATAGGGGCCCCCACAAATTCATTAATCTGGCCCTCCTCCTCCTCTACTGATGTGACAAAAAGTTGGCCTAAAGTCTCTACTCCTGTAGTACATAAGTTTGAGAGAACTCCTTATTTTCCATAGGGTGTAAAGGAGTTCAGGGCCGGATTATACATTAGGGGCCCCGGAGCACTTAAGACAGGAGGGTCCCTGCCCTTATCTGCACACACACACATACACACTGTACGTACATACATCCATACATATACATATGCACGCACGCGTCTAGCAGGAGGGCACAATTCAATACAGATTTGTGGTGTTTTACTGTGCTCACTAGAGGGTTGGGTGTGTCCAGGCTTATTGTATATAGGGGCAAATTTATCATTCAATATTTGCAGCTAATTCCCTGAAAACATTAGCCATAAATATTGGTTACCTCCTGAATGTATGTAGAATGGACAGCTGCAGGTATTGCTGATACTTGATGCCATCCCTCCATTGCCAGCTGCAATCACATCCCCCATAGGTTTATATGGGGGATGCTATGCTGAGTGATGTACCAATATCTGGAATGCCCACAGCTACCATCATCTCAGAATGGCGGTTGCTCATTGTGTATCCTATGGGCTCCACACTGAACTGCTGGCCAGACAGTGGTCACAGTGCGGAGATGCATGCACAGTCCACCCAGCACTCGGCACAGCAGACCGCAGGGATGGGTTTCTTTCGGAGCTCCTGTAACAGCATCTGCCTGGTGATGCATCCGACCTTTAGGATGGCATATTGCAATGTGAACCTGGGTGGTAATATCCCACCCAGCTGGCACTGAATATGCGGTCCATAATAAATAGGCCCTAAAGTATTGTTATCTAGATTCAGCTTAACTCTAGGGTAACTATATACTTAGGTATATATGCAAGTGTTAAAGAACAGAAGGTAAGGGTGGTGTGTTCATTATTTTTGTTTTTTAAAGTCACAATGCTCTTCTGCATAACAGTCTGATCAGTTATTAGCTGATCAGATGTCACACAGAAGAGCATTGTTACTCTATGATTTACATTGAATAAAAATATCTACCGGTACTAATATATAAATACACCACCCCTGCCTCCTGTTCTTTTACACTTCCATATATAGCTATGTAATATTTAACCTTTCTGCTAGTTACTGTAGAATTGCGCTTAAATCTTTTACTTACAGTTCAATATACAGTCCCTTTTGATAAGAGCACCCGCCTGTCTCGGCACTGCCTTCCCAGGGGAATTAAAAGCGGTCAGCAAACTATCTCTTCCCCACAGAACCAGCAGCCTACAGCACCCCGACCTGCAGCATTGGCCGGCACACTGCATCCCCACATCCAGCAGGCCCTTGGCTGGGACACACTCACCCCTACCTGCACAGAACAGCAGCATCCCCGTCACTCTCCACTTTAATGCAGCAACAGCCACAACCTGGAAAGAGGAACCCGGCAATGAACCAGGGGCAGCAGCACTTTGGACTTCGCTGGGGACAGACCATTAGCGAGAGGTCTGTCCCAGCAACTGCTGCTGGCATCTAGCGCGGAGTGCTCTGACCCCCTGCCCACCCCCCTTAATCCGGCTCTGAATGACTCCCTTTAATATGCTAAAGTTCATCATCAAGCACTTGGGGGTAAATTTACTAAAATGAGAGTTCTATTGAAGATGTTATGTTGTCCATAGCAACCTATGTAATACTACTTATTATTTAGCACCCTCTAAAAGATAGGCAATAGAATCTGATCGGTTGCTACGGGCAACATCCCATCTTCAATACAACTCCCATATTAGTACATTTACTCCTTTGGTTTCAATAGACAAAACATTATGAAGGTCAAACCTCAGTTTCCAACTAATTCAATGAATCTTCAATTATCTTCCATGAAACAATATAAATGATCAGGAATAAAATAATAATATATTTTTTTTTAGTTAACTAAAAACAGAACAAGCTAAGAAAACAAAACAAAACTTGTACTGTAGCATGTTTGCTATAATTTCATTTTATTACCTTTTAACATTTTTACTGCCACTGTAGTGTAACCAGCTTTTCCCTTCAGTCTGAATGCTGTTGCCTTAACCACCTTCCCAAACTCCCCTTCTCCAAGAGTTTTGCCCAAAACCAAGTTTTTCCGAGGAAATTCCCACTTTGGATCTTCCTTTTGAGACACAAAGTGAAGGACAAATCAATGATTGCAGGCAAAGAAAAGAAGCCAAGTGAATGACACTATGTGAGACCATATTGTCTTTTAAACTTACTGGTATTTTAAAGTTATCCACCGAGATCTGGTTCTCCATGGAGTCTAGAGATGGACGTCTGGCATTGTTTGAGGAATAGCTGACTGGGTAAGACTGGGCAGGCCGTCGGAAAGTCATCTCTGCAGATGCTATTGGGGTCTTTGGTGAGTTTTTATGGTAACGGTGTATGCAGTATGAAGACACGAGCACGGAGATTACGAAGGACAGGAAGATTGCGCATGCGATAACGGTTTTGCAGGTGTCATCACATAACGATACTGTAGAAGAAAAAGAAAAAGTGTGGAACACACTGGTCCTGTGCCTACAGTATGAGCCTATTAAGAACATTGCATGAATTGTACTTAATAGATCTGCCTTTAGGCCAAAGCTTTATGACGTCGGCTATAAATGTGTAATTGCTTACCTTCACTAAATGTCTTCTCACAATAGCATGTTTTTTCAGAGAGCAAACAGTAACATGTGGCATGGCCTTCCTTGATTCCAGAGGGATATCCTCTCTTATATCCTCCAATAATTTTAAAGTCTAGATGAAAAAAAGTTTTTAAAAGTATTTTAGATATTTGATCAGTGTCAGGACCAGAGACTCCCCATTCTTTTTATAAACCAGGTTCACAAGCTAGAAGACACTCTGGGGTATTCAATGCTGCAGCGAGGGGGGTTAAACAGCGAGGATTGCAGAAAACCAGCGATCCTCGCTGTTTAACCCCCACACCGGCCGCTCGCTCTATTCAACGTTCTGGGGAAATCCTCGCCGCCACAGGACGGCGAGAATTCCACAAAACAGCGAGACCCGCGGCTACTGCAGAAAACTCGCTGTTTTTAGCCGCGAGTCTCGCTGCTTATGGAGCCGCATACGCCAATTCTCCCTCGCTCAAAAAACGGAGTGAGGGGGAATTGGCGTATGCGGAGGGTGTGTTGAATACTGTCAGGGTGAGTGGTGACAGCGAGCAGGAAGCCCTGCTCGTTGTCACCACTCGCAAACAGCATTGAATACCTGCCACTGTATTTTAAAGATGTGAGTAGTAAGTTTGCACTTAAGTAATAGATCAGGGGTTCTCAAACTTGGTCCTCAGGGCCCTACACAGTTCACGGTGTGTGTGTGTGTGAGAACCTGTGTTTAAGATGAAAAGAAAGCAGGTAAAGACAACAGTAATGGGTGGGCATATTTTAACCATGTAATATTAATGCCGTGAATTCCAGCATTCTTCTGGGGGGGCGCGGGGCTTTGACGGGCATGTGAGAGACTTGCCCAAATTCCCGGGGGATTGTAAAGGGGACCGGATTTTTGGGAGAATCCCGGCCAATCCAGGAGGGTAGGCAAGTATGATATAGCCCCTATAAAAAAAACAATTATATTTACTCCATCACCAAATAGCACAATCCTGTTTACATTTAGTTATACAGAATAACATATGCAGCTACCTGGTATGTCAGTTACATGATACAATAGACATTGGTGTAGTGTGGTACAGAGGCAGCTATAGTATGAAGAAAGCAAAGACGGAATACGTACTTGTGCAGTCCTGGGGGCAGATAGCTGGGTTCTTGTGCTCCACAGCATCACAGATGCCATCCGGGCAGGTGACGATACTTGGCGTGCAGGTGGAATAATTTGTGGTGATAACTGTAGAAAAAGATCAAAGTGAAAAATGCGGTGTTAAGCAAAAAATAAAATAAAAAGTAGCCAATCCTCACAGCTATGCAGACATCTCTTGTGTATTCCTGTCCATGGCTTATTACAAATATACAGTACAGTGTGATCAGACAGCTAACAGTCACAGCACCACAAAGTGTCCGCTGCACCAAGGGGAATTGCAAAAAGTCATATAACAGACATAAGCTGATTGGCTACTACTTGATCTCCATTCCCTTTATCTCTCTACAGGTTTTTGTAAATCTCCTCCATACCTCCCAACTTCTACTAAGATGAAATCATGACCCTATTGCACATGAAAAGGGGCATGACCTTGTGTCTGGGGGATTACTTCATGACAAACCAAGTGACTGTGAGCAAGGCCCTTTTTCATCATTCTACTAGTGCCATGGGAGCGGATGGCCATGCCCCCAGTCGCCCTCTGCATGGAATAGGGGCATGACTTTGTTGTATAAGGATTTAATGCCTGTAATCGTCTATATATGCTTTAAGAAAGTCCTGTACAGCTGCTTTGCTCTATATATAATTAAATTACTTTTCAGCCACTTTAAGGGGGGTATTTATCAAAGCATGGAGAGAAAAAAGTGCTGAGATAACACTAACCAATAAGTTTAGAACTTATTTTACAGGCTGTGTTTGGAAAATGGCAGTTAGGAGGAGACTGGCTAGTTATTTATCCACTTTATTGCTCTCTATGCTTTGATGAATATCAAACCCAATGCCCCCTTCCCAGAGGTAGGACTCCTAAGAATGTCAGTTTTCCCATGAAAATTCCTATTTTTGTAACATAAAATCTGTATCCCGAATGTATACCTAATTTAGTATTGGTTCTGCAGAACTGTTTGCTAATGAGCGCCGTCCGCTCCTTGTAATTTTGACCGCCACCAGCCGCACACAAGGTAAAGGTGTGACAGCCAGGCAGAAAGCTGTGCACTGCCCAGATGTATATACAAAGCAGGTCCGTGGCTATATTAAACTCTCCAGTAGCCAATAGGAGCTTGCAGTCTCGCAGCCAATCAGGAGCGGCAGTGGAAGCTCCTGATTGGCTACCAGATCGCAAGCTCCTATAGGATTGCGGTTCAGTGGAAGAGTTAAAAATAGCCACGGACCTGCTTTGTGTATACAGCCAGGCAGCGCACAGCCCTCCGCCCAGCTGTTGCGCCTTTACCTTGTGTGTAGCGGGCGACTGTCTACATTACAAGTAGCAGTAGCATCTCCCCTTGACAATGAGCACTTCACTCCCCCTTGGCAATGAGTATGTAGCCCCTGACATTGAGCAACCTCCCTAGCAATGCCCATGTAGTGGCACTTATGTGTCAAATATGTAATGAGAATCATGGTGTGTGGCCAGTGGTGGATTCGGGGGGGGGGGGGCACCCGGGCACGTGCCCACCTGTCATTTCATTTTGTAGCTGAGGACCAGGGCTTTCCAACGAGCCCAGCCCTGTGTCTCTAGCCCCCCGGGAACCGGAGATATCGCCTGGCAAAGCTGTAACATTTTTCCCCATAGGATAATATGGGACCCGTTAATTCCGACCCCCACCCAGTTCAGACGGCTGGCAGTTCCCCCCCCTGGCATCACAGAAGCTTGTAGTTGAACTCATTCAATTCCAAATCGCTGAGCCTTCAATATGATACCAGGCTGGTCGATATCGGTCAATCGGTTCCAGAGATTTTGCATGTAAACCGATTTTTTTATTTTTTAAATGTAATTTAATTCTGTTCATGTTCTTTGAGGGCAGATTACTCTGGGACCAAACGTTCCAGTTTCACTGGACCAAAATCATTCAAAGCCCACTCAAAAGTTCTTCAATATGATACTTGTCTCATGTAAATGGGTCAGTTGGTTCCGAAGATATATCCGGTGGTTTTCTCTCACCCTCACACCAGAAAATTCAGGGACTAGGCTGCATTTTCTGGTGTGAAAGGGGTATTATTTCAAATAGCCGGGACCTGCAGTGCTCTGAATACAGCCAGGCTCTTTCACGGTCAGTGGCTATCACTTCTGCCTGGCGGCGGCTGTCCCCCATTTACTGCGAGCATGTATTCCCCCTTGGCAATGAGCATGTAATCCCACATGGCAACGAGCATGGAACCTATGGCAATGAGCATGGAACCCTTGGCAATGAGCATGTAGATAAGCAGCACTTATGTAGCATAATTTTTAATAGGCATTATGGTGTTTGGCATAATACATAATAGACATAATGGCGTGTAATTTAACATGTAATGGGCATTATGTTTAATGCGCGCATTTGGTGGACAATGTCCCTGTTTATGAAGCATATTGTGAATTTTGGCATAATCTGTGTGGCATTATGTGAATTCTGGCTCAATCCATGTGGCATTATGTGAATTCTGGCTCAATCCGTGTGTTATTATGTAAATTTTGGCTCAATCCGTGTGGCATTATGTGAATTTTGTGACAATCCATGTGGCATTATTTGAATTTTGGCTCAATCCGAGTGGCAGTATGTGAATTTTAGCTCATTCCATTTGGCATCATGTGTAAGGGGCAAGTATAATGGGGTCTAGTATTTTGTTGCATAATGTGTAGAAGTTGTATATGGTGTTGTACACTACACTCAAGGACATGCCCCCTGTTGAGTGACCACACCCCCTTTTCCAAAGCGCGCCTTTGGCACGAGCACAAGTACATCCTTCACTTTTGTCGCCATGGTGGGCCTGCGCACTTTAAATGCCAGGGCCTATTTTTAATCCCATTCCCACACTCTCTCTGCCGCTCTCTTAGCATGTACACTGGCACCACTAACACCGCCCCTCCCCCACAAACTCTCTTTTATCATGGTGCCCCCCCTGTCATTTTATCCTGGATCCGCCCCTGTGTGTGGCCTTATGTGTAATTGGCATTATGGAATGTGGCTTTATGTGTAATAGACATTAGCATTACAGTGAGTGACATAATATGTGTATAGGCATTACAGTTTGCGGAGTACTGTGTAACAGGCATTTCAGCATGCGGAATAAGAATAATATGTAACAATCTAGTTTTGTGTAACTGTTTTATTGTTCTTAATTAGTATTTAATGCATTAATTATTAAACTACCCATCGGTATATATTTAGGTTTACTTAAAATGGGCATTAGGACATTCATTTATTTGAATCCCACCACTGATGAGACCTTAAAACGCTGTAGCCAGACTGAGTGCATAGTGACTTTATCTGCTGTAACAAACCCTGCTGGTAATTTGAATTCTTACTCCTAGCATCAATACATAGTGAATAACTTACATTTGTTATTGTTTAGTCTGTATTTGGGCAGGAAAGGATATTGCATTAGTGGGGGGTGTATTGGACTTTCCCTATTCACACTTCACAGCAAAAGGGTGGGGCTATCAATTAAGGCCAAGACACAGGTCTGAGACATTTCTATTTAATCTCAATCTGGATGGCTGTTTGCCGTGTGCGGCTGTGTTGTGTGCAGTTGTTAAGTGTGTAGTGTAAAGTGTGCGGAAATATTAATAAGGATATTGGAGATATTCCGGAGATCAACAGGAGAGGACAGGAGGACACAAATCTAACTTCTAATATCACCCAAACATTCTGCTATCAACATACAACACTGAGCTTAGGACTTTGCCACCTCCAACACATACTGAATGCACAGCCGTCATGGAGATCCCTGCCTTTCTGTTCACCCTAATATCATAAGTCATATTTTCTCTGTAACCATCTCAGTGTGCCAGATTCCACATCAGTTCTCTGTGCACTGTATATGTCCCTCTACACCTGCTTCTCACACTACTTACCCTAACTCTGTACTTATTTCTTTTCTTTATTTTGACACTATCTTTCTGAAGGACACTGTTGTACCAGAGCCATGGTTCCTCAATCCTGTGCTATACCTATTCACTCTGCATGCTTTCTGCCCCCTATCAGGGTGTGTTGTGGCATGGGCCACAGGAGGAAGAGGAGAATAGGAGCAGGGAGATGACTACTTTGTCCATTCTCTTTACCTGCTGCTTCATGTCCTGCCCATCCCTGCCATCCTCACTTTTTGCCTCAGGTCTCATTACTTGACCCTTATTTCACCTGTCTGTCTCCCCCTCCTTCTAGATTGTAAGCTCCTTAGAGCAGGGCCCTCTTCCCTCCTGTTCTCACAGCACCCTTCTTGCATTTCAATTACAGCTCTCTTACTCACCTACAATCTACACCTGCATCTCCTCTCACTCACTTCCCTATATCTCAGCTGTATTGTGTACTAAGATTTGTGCTGTTAATTCAGCTCTCTTTCTGATCTTCTGTCACTGTTATGTCTAGTTCGGTTTACCCAGTACTGTTCTAATGTGTTCTATATGTACGGCGCTGCGTACCACTTGTGGCGCCTTCTAAATAAAAATATAATGATGATAATAATAATAATTTTACCTGTGCTATGTCCCTGTCTCCACTGGCACTTTCCAGTCAGAGAACCCAGTCCTCCACATTCTTCACAGTCTAATCGGTGTTTGTTTTCTGAACAGCTCTCAATTGATGAACACTTTTCCTCATCTTTCATAGCTGGAGAAAGGCAGACAGGGATATGGAAAGGTCAAGATGGTTTAGGCATTAAAGACATCGATCCACGTTGTACCATATTCCCTAGATAACCGGACGCCAATCACGCCTGACAAGCAAATGTTTACCCAGCTTTTGGAAATAAATCCCGGCAGTACGGGGCCCACTTGATGGATAGCTCTAAAACAAATCCTAATACAGTATGAATCCTAACATATCCAATGGGCTTATTTAACAGAAAGCGGTGAACACTTTCATTAGCAGCTGTCTCAATCAATGTCTTTGTATACCTGATTATACACTGGCTATAAAGTAATAGTGATACTCACATGTTCCCTCTATCATGATAGTGACTTGTGTTCTGACCGGCTCCTTGACTTGCACATTGTAGACTGTAACAGTGCCCAGGATCTCCTTACTTTCGTAGTTGGCCAAAGCAAAGTCATCATTCACATAGAGAATGGCTGACATGTCCCCTGCTGCCTTTTGGATGCCGATGAGGTTTGTGGAATTTGGAATCTGCAGCGTGTAGTTAACGCTGACACCTTTGAACAGGGAGCAGTTTTCAATGCACACTTTTCCTATCTGAAGCAAGAACAGAAGGCATCAGAACAGCTCACTTGCATCCATGATACAGCACAGAGCAAAGGCTAAAGACTTTCTATACATTGTTATGGGGACTCATGCCAAATAAATATATGCACATTCTGAATGCAGATGCAGTATTAGAGAAATTCAAAGTTTGTTAATTGGGTACTTATGTATTATCTGGACTCCCATGTTAAATGCACCCCATTTTTTCATACCCCTACTATCCAACTACGCATGGATTTGATTTTATATAGTGTGGCGAGCGCATCGAGCCACCGTGCCCGAAGCGTGGCGAGTGTAGTGAGCCCCGCGAGGGGACGTGGTCTCATAAGAAAAACGGGAGCCCAGATATTACATAAGTACCGTTAATTGTAACATTTGGCATATATTAGATATATTTGAAAGTTTCTATCATGTCCCCCCTTTCCCTTCTCTGCTCTAAAGTATATATATTAAGATCTTTTAGTCTTTCCTGGTACGTTTTGTGATGTAGGCCATGCACCATTTTAGTTTCCCTTCTTTGTACAGTCTCTAATGTATTTATATTCTTCTGGAGATATGGCCTCCAGAACTGAACACAATACTCTAGGTGAGGTCGTACCAATGACCTATACAGTGGCATTATTACTTCTTTCTTTCTACTGCTGATACCTCTCCCTATGCAACCAAGCATCTGACTTGCCTTCTTCATTGCTTTGTTACATTGCCTACCTGCTTTTAAGTCTCCTGAAATAGTGACACCTAGATCCCTCTCTTCCTCAGTAGTTTCCATTATAGTGCCATTTATACTATATTTAGTCTTTGGATTTCTGAGACCCAAGTGCATGATTTTGCATTTTTTGGCATTAAACTGTAGTTGCCATGCTCTTGACCAATCCTCTAATCTACCTAGATCCTCAATCATTTGTTTTAACCCTCCTGGTGTGTCTACCCTGTTGCATACCTTTGTGTCATCTGCAAAAAGGCACATTTTACCCTCAATTCCATTTGCAATATCACCAATATAGATATTAAAAGCACCGGTCCAAGTACAGATCCCTGGGGTACTCCACTTGTAACCTTTCCCTCCTTAGACTGTACTCCGTTTACTACAACTCTCTGTTTTCTGTCCTGCAACCACGCTCTTATCCATTCAACTATCTTAGAATCCAATCCCAAGCTTTCAAGTTTATTTAACAGTCTGCGATGTGGGACAGTGTCAAAAGCTTTACTAAAGTCTAGATAAGCTACATCTACAGCCCCACCTTGATCTATTACTTTAGTCACCTAGTCAAAAAAGTCAATAAGATTTGTTTGACATGATCTTCTCCCAGTAAACCAATGCTGTTTTGGATCCTGTAAATTGCTGGTTTTGAGATATTCTACAACTCTTTGTTTTAAGAGTGTTTCCATCAATTTTCCTACTACTGATGTAAGGCTCACTGGTCGATAGTTGCTTACCTCTTTCTTGCTTCCACTTTTGTGCAGTGGGACTACATTCGCTGTTTTCGAGTCCTCTGGGATTACTCCAGTAGCTAGTGACTGGTTGAATAATTCTGTTATTGGTTTTACCAGCTCCCCTTTAAGCTCTTTTAGTATCCTTGGATGTATCCCATCTGGCCCCATTGATTTATCCACTTTCAGTTTTGAGAGTATTGTGAGGACTTTCTCCTCTGTAAATGTACTTGTCTCTCCCTCAGTTTTCTGACTATATTTGCAACTTAACTGTGGCCCCTTCCCCTCTCTTTCAGCAGTGAATACTGAGCAGAAATAATTATTAATATTATCTGCTATTACATTGTCCCCCTCAAGAAAACTTCCACTCTCTGTCTTCAGTCTAATTATTCCACTTTTTGTTTTTCTCCTTTCACTTATATACCTAAAAAAAGGTTTTCCCTCCTTTACCCACTGACTGGGACATTTTCTCTTCAGCCTGTGCTTTTGCACATCTGATTACCTTCTTAGCCTCCTTCTGTCTAACAAGATACACCTCTTTGTCCTCATTCTTCTGCGTCGGCTGTTAAAATTTCTTAAAGGCCAACTTTTTTGCTTTCACAATACTTGCTACTTCTTTTGCAAACCGCAATGGCTTTCTTTTTCTTGTGTTTTTCCTAACTCTTTTGACACAAAGTTCTGTTGCTTTTAGAATTGCACTTTTTAATTTTTCCCACTTATCCTGCACTCCTTCCAAGTTCCTCCACTCTGCCAGAGGGAACTTACAGAGTTTCCCATCTCTACAAAATCAGCCTTCCTAAAATCTAACACCTTTGTTTTTGTGTGTGATGAGTCAGTCTCTGTCTTTATTTTGAACCATACTGCTTGATGGTCACTGGATCCCAGATTTTCACCCACATTTATGTCAGATATTCTGTCACCATTTGTAAGTATTAAGTCTAATATTGCGTCCTTACGAGTGGGCTCCCTCAACAGTTGCTGGAGGGATCGGATGCTCCTTGCAAGGAATTCAGCATGTCCCTACTTCTGGTGGAACTTGCAATAGGCAGCTCCCAGTTTACATCAGGTAGATTAAAGTCTCCCATGATTATCACCTCTCCTTTTAATGCCATTTTATTGATGTCCTGCAATAGGCACTTGTCTAGTTCCTCTTCCTGACCTGGTGGTCTGTAGATCACCCCTATATGAAGAATCGCCTTCTCCCCTGTTTTTATGGTCACCCAAAAGGGCCTCAGTTTTTTCTTCAATACTTTGTATTAAAGTAGTCTTAATATTTTTTTCACATATATTGCAACCCCTCCTCCAATTTTTCCCATTCTGTCCTTCCTAACTAAAGTATATCCTGGTATAGCTAGTCATGTAATTGAGGAGATTATATATATATATATATATATATATATATATATATATATTCTCCTCAATTACATACAGTTTTCTAAAACAATAAATAAAACCAATTAAAAAAAAAAGTACATATGGTATTTTTTTGTGCAGCCTGGTTTGGGGGTATTTGGGGTGCACAACAAAGTGGCTCTTTAATAGTTCTGTAACCCCTTTAAAATTCTTGAAATCATTGCCAGAAGGTAGAGGAATTGAAAAGGCTGCTTCTTTTTTATTCTACACTGAGACCCTCGCACCAAAGTTCACCCATCAACAGAATAATTATGTATGCTTCATTCATAATTGGTTTATTCATAGAAAAGATTAAAATGATTTTACGGTACATATGTATTATCTGGGCTCCCATGTTAAATGCACCCCATTTTTCATACCCCTACTATCCAACTACGCATGGAGTTGATTTTATATAGTGTGGCGAGCGCAGCGAGCCACCGTACCCAAAGCGTGGTGAGCGCAGCGAGCCCCGCGAGGGGACGCGGTCTCATAAGAAAAACGGGAGTCCAGATATTACATAAGTACCGATTTTACTTGTTGTTTCTCCCCTTTGGCTGTTTGATCTTATGGACAACAAAGTCATCTACCTTTATTCACAATTGTATTATCATCCAAAGCGTTTCATTACTGTAACTTCCTCTGGGGTGTTTCAAATTTGGACTAATATCTAAAATAGTTGTATGTATACACACACACACAAACACACATATAATATATACATGGCTTTGCTGTTACAGGGCACGATGATGAATAAAAATTTTGCGCTGCAAATTTCACACCTATTTTGACAAATTCACTTTGTACTCAAATCAACTCGCATCAACCGGGAGCCTGCGAGTTGCACCGTCTGCAGAAGCGATCATTTGGATTGAATCTGAGCTGTGCAGCCTTGGCTGGGATTGCATGCAATATACCATATGCAAAAGGACCACATATGATATATCGCATGCGATCCTGCTGCCCAGGAAGGTCCCAGGTGGCTCAAGGGGGGGGGGGGGGGGAGGATTGTGTGCAACCTCTCAGAGGGGAGAAGTCGCATAAGTGTATGTCCAGCTTTACTTGTATATATTTTTTCTGAACAGGCTCTATAAAAGCTATAGTTAACATCACCGCTTCTGCGTTATTGTTTTATTTATTTATTTAACAATTTCCCATTTTCCTTTGGGTTTGTGTTTTTTAAGCAGAAAACAGTCCAAAAAAAAAACATGTACTCCTGTAAAAAGAAATATTTTGGCAAAAGGAGTATATTTTTGCACATAACTTTAATAGTTACCTGAGCATACCGGTAGGCATTGCGGTTGAGCGTAAACTGGTAGGAAATATTCGGGAATCGGATTTCCACAGGCCGGATGGTAACATTGAAATAGAGTAGCAACTCTCCCTGTGGACCATGATATTCTGTATCATTCACCAACACAATAACTTGGAGGGATTTGTTTCTGGCAATGGAAATACCTTGTTTCAGGAGCAGTTCTGAAGAGAAGAAGAAGAAAATAGAAATAGAAATATATATATATATATAGCATTTTGAGGCAAAGATGACAGGTTTATAAAATAAATGTGAACTTTATTTCTATGCTAAAAGTGTAGAACTTCATTAGAATTTATGTGTAGAATTTGGCCTTGGTTTGGTCAGGTATCTATTAGCACAATCACAAAAACTTTAATGTCAATAGTTGACCCTGATATAGAGTAGAGTAAATTGAAAATGTCGACATGCAACATGTCTACATCTGCGCAATGTTAACATGTTCAAACACACACTGCAAAATGTAATAGCCTGCAAGTTCCGCAGCTGTGCGGGTTGTAGGCCGAATTCTGAGGTTTTTTTTTTTATAGAAAGGGCAAACATTTACAAGGCAAAATCATGCCTTGTTATTGACTGCACTTTTAAAAGAAAACTTCTGAGTTTGGCTGAAAACCCACATGGCCACCACATGGGTTCAGCTGAGGTTGTGGTAGCGGTTGCCATCTTTTTATATTCTGCTTTCCAGGAAAACTGTGGGAGAGAGATGGAGCCAACTAGTTTGGGAATAGGTGCTCATGTCTTTGGGCCCCACCCCCAAAGTGGCAAAATGCAGTGAACCGTGGTACGCATGTCATTTAGAAATGCCCCTCCACACACTCAATCATGGAATTATCAACCCATCCTGCCCACTTCACTAGAAAGAGTGGGGAACTCCACTTAATCCCCCAGGGGTGCAGGGGTCTCCCTGAGAAATTGAGTCTCCCGCAGCTGCTCTTAGGTATGGATTAGGGTAGTGGTTCCCAAACTGTGTGCCTAGGCATCCTCAGGACGGTGGACCGGGATCAATATATATTATTTACTAGTAGGCACGCTACAAGCAAATGCTTTGGCAGCTAGTCTGCTACCTTGTGATTGCCTCTGTGTTTGTGCATGTGTGAAATAAAGAGATGTAGTTTCACTCACTGCCAACAGATGGCAGTGTTTCAGAGACACAAAATCAGACACTAGACATACAGTATATATATAGATGATGGGCAATGTAACAGCAAAACCAGTGCTGGTGGCTGCCAATCATAACATATGTGGACAAACAGAAGCAAATCCTGTCCCCCACCACATAACTGTGACATATAAATACAATGTACTTCCTTTCATTTTTTTCAAAGAGGTCAGACATAAGCATGTGCAGAAGCCAAGGCAGGGGCTGTCACAATGGGATTGCCCCCTCCGCTGGGTCATGAACTACACCCCCAGCCTATTCCCCCTGGGTCTTATTGCGGTGCCCCCTGTTACTGGCTATACTTTTGGATGTAATGAAAGGATGATCGCTCTAACAATGGAGAATATAGCATATGGTTCAATCAGACAATCCAGAAATGGTGGGTTCCATTTTCAGCACAGTCTGCACCCTATGACTGCTAGGCATTACACGAGGAAGCTGGGAGAAATTAGTTGAATGCCAAGACTGCCTACAACAGTCTACTGGAGTTCTCAGAATGTGCTACATTGGTAATCTTTAATCTGCATTATTGTAGTATATCTTGAATTCCTTACTAAACTCGTGATGTGTTCCCCGGACCTTGTTGCCATTTGGAAAGAATGTTATCTCTTTGAAATCGCGCTTCACCAAAAATTTATCATGTACAAATTGTTCACTGTTGATGATGGTCTCTGTATATCGGTTATGATTGCTGTCTTGGGGGAGGACAGAAGTGGAGTCAAGATCATAAACCATGAGCGACCCAAGTAGGGTTCCCTATTAAACAAGAAAAAACATGTGTAAGACAGATAGAAGAAGAGTTACCCAATTTTGAATCCACTATCTTCTATTTGCTATTAGAAAAATGTTGTACAAGTGGTCTCAGAACTCATATAAACAAGTTGAAACCAAGCAGTGGTCAAAAGGTAAAACAAGCTGCTCTTATATCATTATTATATTTTATTTGAATAAATCTTTGGCAATAATTATAATACAATCGGGTTATAATTTAATAACTCCTGCTCTTCAATTCCTATAGGAACTGTATGTTTAGTAATTTGCTGCAGACACATACACTTCCCCCTTATGTATCAGTTGTCACACACACTTCTCTGGGGCAGTGTACTGTCCATTTAACTCATTACTAGAGGAGGTGAACAAAAAAAAGTATATTTAATTACCTCCACAAATAAATGCAAATATAATGTACAGATGCAGGCCCCTGGTCCACCTAACAGGAGCTATATAGTTACAAAGACCAACCCAAGATGGCGACCCCCTGCATGGTCTTCCCCAAGATGATCGGTGCTTAGACAGTAGAGGGTCAGTAGCTACAACTGGAGAGTGAGAGAATCTGGTCCTTGGAGAACTGTCACAAAGGGATCCTTGAAGCAAGAAAGGGGTGACTATTGCCTTTCTTACTATATATCAGATATATCCGCTTAGAGACATCTTTAATTGCAGTGACTAGTGCTCTAAGAGACATCAACATTTCCCAAGTATTCTGAAGGAGAAGGGAGTGTTTGCTAGGACATAGTACAGTGCAGATAATGATTATCAGAACAAGTGCTTATAGGACTCTCCAAGTTATGAGATGCATTGTTACAATATCTGGGACTATTCGGGTTTGTACTGATTGAGAGTTTAACCAGAGTGAACTGAATAACCATTCCGGTATCTGTCCTAATGGGTAACAATAATCTCCTGGACCACTACAGAATCATGGATAATAATTATATTCACACCCAAGTAAATAAAGTCAAGTTATGGCTTTAGCAAACATTCTACAATGTTTTTTATTATGGTTAAAAAACAGGTTCAATTGAACAAGAAAGAAGAAGGTTTGTCAATGGTGTGGTGCACCTGGAGTCTCTTACAAGCTAAATAAAATATAACCTTTATTAATATAGTTAAAAAAGCGAAATATAAACAGACACACATGTAACAATGACAAGTGTAAACAGGGATGGAATGCAGTTTGTTAAAATATAGTGGCTCACTGACTATGCACTGTATGGTAATTGGTTTGTAATAATACTAAAATTAGGTTGTTGACACAGACATTATGTAATAAATGTGTTGGTACTTATGTAATATCTGGGCTCCCATTTTTCTTATGAGACCGCTTACGCTCGCCACGCTTCGGGCACGGTGGCTCGCTGCGCTCGCCACACTATATAAAATCAACTCGTAGTTGGATAGTAGGGGTATGAAAAAATGGGGTGCATTTAACATGGGAGCCCAGATAATACATAAGTACCAATGTGTCTTTATTGTGTATTGGCTATTCTTATGGGGGTATGTCGGGCTGTCCACATAAAGTAGTTATCACAAAATATAACTTCTAGGGTCTAATTCTGCTCACCGGTAAGTAATAATTGGGGGTCACCAGTAGCAGATGAGTTCACACAATATGTGAATTCTGCAGCAGTATAGCTCAAATTGTTCTGGAGAGAATAGACTCTATTAAAGTGACTGAGATGTAACAGTTGTGTCTGTTTGCTCAGACTATCTCTTTATATTGAAATCAATAAACAATGATGTTACATATGTTGTAGTTCTCTTGTAAACATGAGACAGTAGATAATCCTGTCATGGGTGACCAGAGTTTCTATTGTATGTCAGCTGGTGATGTGAAATAACCACTAGAAGAAAGAACCGTGTATTGATCTTGCCACTTATTGGAAATTCCCACAGTTTCTTTATGCGTATAGCTGTACCACCTGGGATTTTACACAAGAATAATCAGTGTATTAACACCTGGGATGCGGCAGTAATTTAGTTAACACAACTTTATTCATTAGGTGTCGTGCAGTATTATGGTTGTGGCCAGTGTACCATATAGTATACATCCAGGGATGATTGATGTCGGATGTCACTTAATTTATATATGCCCCAGCAAAAGTGGGGTTGCACATTAAAGTAACTTGTGTTTCAACTTAACCTTTTGGTGTATTATAACACGTTATTCCTTCTTAAATGCACTTTTACCCCAGAGTTAGATGAAAGCAGAGTCTCAATATAGTAAGGTATCTTAGCTCTACATAAACTCCAACATTAACCACATTTAAAATTAATGTGTGTTGAAGTGCAGGAATTTTGTTGAGCGGGTTCTCTATAATAGTGTCAGCACCGTGGCTTGATAGAGTCACCCGCTGTATCACAAAGGTCTCTGCACCCAGCCAGTACACTGATACAATTACAATTACTTGTGGTACAGTACATATACACGTATTATATCTACCACAAGTAATTGTATCACAGTGTACTGGCTGTATGACCTGTTCCCACCACCAGTCATCCCTGCTCCTGACCTGTTCCCACCACCAGTCATCCCTGCTCCTGACCTGTTCCCACCACCAGTCATCCCTGTTCCTGACCTGTTCCCACCCCCAGTCATGCCTTCTAATGACCTGTTCCCACCCCCAGTCATCCCTGCTTCTGACCTGGCCCGATCAACAGTCATCCCTGCTCCTGACCTGGTCCGACCACCAGTCATCCCTGCTCCGGACCTGTTCCCACCACCAGCCATCCCTGCTCCTGACCTGTTCCCACCACCAGCCATCCCTGCTCCTGACCTGGTCAGACCACCAGTCATCCCTGATCCTGACCTGGTCAGACCACCAATCATCCCTGATCCTGACCTGGTCCGACCACCAGTCATCCCTGCTCCTGACCTGGTCCGACCACCAGTCATCCCTGCTCCTGACCTGGTCCGACCACCAGTCATCCCTGCTCCTGACCTGGTCAGACCACCAGCCATCCCTGCTCCTGACCTGGTCCGACCACCAGTCATCCCTGATCCTGACCTGGTCCGAACACCAGCCATCCCTGCTCCTGACCTGGTCCGACCACCAGCCATCCCTGCTCCTGACCTGGTCCGACCACCAATCATCCCTGTTCTTGACCTGGTCTGACCACCAGTCATCCCTGCTCCTGACCTGGTCTGACCACCAGTCATCATGTCCATGAACTGGACCCACTGCCACCCCTACTCACATTATGCATCATTCTCTTGGGCACAGATGTCCCCAGGAACTGGGCACTGGGACCATCACCCTTGCTCAATCCCAGAGTCACTCACCCATCAGCAGAACATTCTCAACAAATCCGCTATCAAGGAGCAAGGGTATCCCCCAGAATGGTAGCCCCTCGCTCTATCCCTCTCTATGCAGGCACATGCCCAGGTTGCCTCAACCTCATTACGCTGCTGTTTGCTCTGGAAAACTTCTCCACTGGCCCTCTTCTACACTGTTTTCACTGCTTGATACATCACCCACATTGTGTGGTTTTATACTAGTGGAGTATAAAAGGTTAATGGAGCTGGAGAAGAGGTTTTCGGAATCAAACTACACTGAAAGTCTGTTTAAGTAATATAGGTCAGTACTGTGGTCACTTACGGCTTTTCTTTCGTATTCCACCACAACATTCACAGTATCTGTTCCATTGAGGAAGGGGGGTTTGTCATCCTCATCGTCTACTTTGACCAGGAATGACTGCTCAACGTCCACCTCCTTGGTGCCATCTGTCACTACGCATTTTGCTACAAGGTCATATTGTTCTCTCTCTTCTCGATCCAGGGGACTGGCCAGATACACTTCAGATGTATCATGGTTGTACTGAAAAGGGGACTGGTGGTCTGTATAGAAAGAAACAGGAAATTAAAGTAATTCATCTTTAAAAGTTAATTCTAGCAAAACCAGTTGAAGAAAATATATTGGTCACTGGGCCATATAAACATACAACCACCAAAAAATAGGTAATGCAACGGACAAATCCCAACAGCACAACAGAGAAAAGTACACAAGTGTTGTAAATAAATGTTTTAAACAGTTATATTTCACACCTGTAATAAAAGGCCCCCATACACTATGAGATTTATCTGACCTGTAAAATTGCATCTGATTTCCCTTGAACTTCCCCGGCAGCTTCCCAGGATGCCTACATACAATTTGACCCTTGATGTGCCATTTTTTACATCCAATTTGTGTCAGATAAATCACATGTGATGCCATGAGATTTATCTGATGGGATGGCCCTAGTGAGTAGCCTGAACAGTGCTATACCTTGCAGGTATTATGCTGCCCATACATATGTGAGATAATGCATGCAATCATTCGATTTCGGACACATCTGGCCGATAAATCGAATGATTGCATGCATTTTGAAGGGGACATTCGACACGATGTGCAGGCACGCCGTCAAATGTCGCATCGATAGATATGTGCTGCACATAATATTTATCAAATTGCATGAGCAATCGCATGTGGTTTTTAATCACATGCGATTGCTCAAATGTAATCAGCGTGGGGACTGGAGCAAGGACTGGAGCTGGCAGCGGGGACCGGAGCTGGCGGAGGACAGGAGCACTGGCGGGGACCAGAAATGCACTGGGCACCACTTGATGGGACATGGCATTGCGATGTCCCATCGCATCTGATCGCTTAAGTGGTGCCCAGTGCAGCACCCGATGTCGCATGCGAGACATCGGGGTGATTACTATGTTAAATGCACCCCCATTGTTAACGCCACCCCCACAATCAATGCCAACCCGAAGCGTGGCGAGCGCAGCGAGCCAGCTTGGGGCAGCGGTACGCGTCCTCCGACCTTTTCAGACCCCCACTATCCACGTCGGTGTGGAGTTGATTTTAGATAGTGTGGCGCGCGCAGCGGGCCACCGAGCCCGAAGCGTGGCGAGCCCCGAGTCCTCTGACCTTTTCATACCCCCACTATCCACATCGGCGTGGAGTCGATTTTAGATAGTGTGGCGAGCGCAGCGAGCCCCGCGAGGGGACGCGGAATACATGTGAAGTAATCGGCGTCCGCTCGCCACGATTCAGGCTCGGTTGCTCGCTGCGCTAGCCACACTATCTAAGATCAACTCCACGCCGACGTGGATAGTGGGGGTATGAAAAGGTCGGAGGACGCGTACCACCGCCGCTCGCCACGCTTCGGGTTGGCCATGATAGTGGGGGTGGCGTTAATAATGGGGGTGCATTTAACATAGTAATCACCCATCAGGGTGCCTGTACAATTAAAAATCGAATCGCATGCGATGCGATCGATACGATGCCCTACGATGGAAATCTTGGGCATCGTGATAATACACCAGTACCTTCTTGTCACTGTCGCCCTCTGCCCTCCCATCGCACCTGCCCCTTCCTGTGAGGCTGGCTACTGCTACTACACTGGGGGTTGGGGTCCACAGCGCTGGAAGAAGGTACCTGGAGTTTTATAGATATATCGGATCTGACACATCGTGGGTGCTAAAAAGCGCCCATGATGGCTCAGATTCCACTATATATTATGTTCAGCAGGTCTGACAACCTGATCCAATCTGATAGGCAAGGGAACGTGCATCAGATTGCATCAGATGTCACAAACATTCGATTTTGGACCGATTTCACTCGATTTATCGGCCCAAAGTGCCGAAATCGGGTGAAATCGGCCCAAAATTGCATAGTGTATGGGGGCCTAAAGAGTCACTACAATATATTGATTAACAATCCATACATGCAAATAATAGCACATTATTTTAAAAGGAAGATTTGAAGAGAGCATTTACATTTTCTCTGCTGCTCGGTAGGTGTACACATTAAAATTTACTGGACATTTTGGAGTAGATGTATCAATGCTTGGAGAGGGTATAGATATAAACTGTATCAACCAATCAGCTCCTGTGATTTTTCAAAACATAGCCTGCAAAATGGCAGTTAGAAGCAGATTGGTTAGTACTTTCTCTCCAAGCTTTGATCAATTTTCCCCTTTGTGCTAAACACCTGCCCTGATTCTCTGACCTAAAAGACGATGGGGGAAATTTACTAAGATGGGAGTTCTATTTCACATGGGATGGGCAACCAATCAGACACTATCTAATATCTTCTAGAAGGTACTAAGTAAATAAGAAGTAGATTCTGATTGGTTGCCCATAGCAACATCCCATGTGAAATACAGCTCCCATCTTAGTAAATTTCCCTCATGTAGGTTGTATGAAAATATGAGGAGTATTGCCTTAAACTGGGGTCATCCAGGGCAGAGTTATGGTTTCCATTTTCGCATTTCTAAATGTTGGTAAAATAAATAATTAGCAAAAAAAAACAAAAAAACATAACCAGTTAATAAAATGAACACAGCTTGCAATAGGAATAATATTCGGTACTTGTGTATTATCACGGCGCCCCCGATATGTGATTGCGCGATATTTAATCGCATCGCATGCCATACACCCGATGCACTGCGATGCGATGCGATTTTAGCCCCCTATGCGATGAAAAATTGTATAAGCACCCTAATGGGTGCTTACAATGTTAAATGCACCCCCATGCCACCCCCCAGTATAAACGTGAACCCGAAGCGTGGCGAGCGCAGTGAGCCCGCGAGGGGCGGCGGTACGCGTCTTATGACCTTTTCATACTGCCACTATCCACGTCGGCGTGGAGTTGACTTTATAAAGTGTGGCGAGCGCAGCGAGCCACCGAACCTGAAGCGTGGCGAGTGCAGCGAGCCCCGCGAGGGGACACGTATACCTGTGAAGTTATGCGCTTCCGCTCACCACGCTTTGGGCTCAGTGGCTCGCTGCGCTCGCCACACTTTATAAGATCAAATCCACGCCGACGTGGATAGTGGGGGTATGAAAAGGTCGTAGGACGCGTACCGCCGCTGCTCGCCACGCTTCGGGTTCACGTTTATACTGGGGGGTGGCGTGGGGGTGCATTTAACATTGTAAGCACCCATTAGGGTGCTTATACAAGTTATAATTGCATCCCATCGCATTGTATAGCATTGTGTGCCATATACAATGCCATACAATTTTAAAATTGTATGACATTGTACAACATCGCTCGATATCGCATCGCATACCATCGCATGCCTTATGGTATGCAATGCGATGGGTGCCGTGATAATACACAAGTAACTAATATTCCACAGTGGACAAGGGGGGGTTATTTAGACCTGATCGCTGGGCTGCGAATTCGCAGGACGGGTGATAATGGAACAACTGCGAATGTGTACGGCTCAAAGTACACACGCACAAGGCCTTCGAATGATATAAGCCAGCGTCTTTTTAATCACTGACCATGCGCAAGTTGATTGACAGGAAGCCGGGGTTTGCTTTTCCCTGGCACTTCCAGGTGACACCCACAGACGTTTTCCCTGACACTTTGCGGTAAGGCGTATGACGTCAGCTTCAGCCTGGATCAGCCTGTTTCTATCGCACAGGCAGAGTAGGTCCTGGGTTACGTACAGACCGCACACATTGGAAAAAGCATTTCAGGGTGAGTGAGATGCGACTGCGACCTGCGATATTTCCACAAACCTTATGCAGCCTTGCACAGTTCGGGATTTCACTGTGGCAGGACTGCAAATTAGCAGGGAACCGATGAGCTCTGAATAACCCCCATGGTGCAGAGGGTCTTACCTAAAAATAATGTGTAGCTGACACTGATATTTGGGCACAGCTGTACGAAGAAATGCGGGTGAAACTGGTAGAACGTGCCCTTGGGTCTGTTTTCCTTGATGTGGTAAGACCGGTCCGTTTCACCGAAGCACAGGTCTTTCAGTTGTAGCGAGGAGCAATTGGAAAATGTGACGCTGTTAAATGAAAGACTAACAACTGCGAAGGGAGCATTCTCACACCCCTTTTCTTGAAATGGAGCATTGAACCCCGTGATCCTGAACCACAGAGTGGATGTTGAGCTGCCTTAGAAAAATTCAAAGAGAAAAACAAATTTGTCAAAATGCTTTTCAGTTTAGTATCTCGTGCACAGCAGTAAAATACGTGTGATGCACCTATGACATTGAACTGCTCATATAAAAAACTTGGGGCCAGATGCACTAAGCTTCAAAAGTGATACAATGGAGAGTAATAAACACCACAAACCAATCAGCTTCCACCTGACATATTTTAATCACTGTCTGTGACATGGCAGTTAGGAGCTGGTTGTTTCTCACTTTTTGAAGCTTAGTGCATCTGGCCCCTGATCTGTACAGAATCTGTTCCTAAAGAACGTCATATATGTGGATAACAAGGACTCGTACTATTGGGGCAAATATTTGAAAATCATGGGGTAAATCTACGTATTAAAGCTTAGAAAGCGATAAAGTACACAGGTGCGTACACACGGATAGATTTGGCAAAAGATCTGGGCATTCCCGACCGATTGAAACGACCAATCGCTCAAATCGTTCAGTGTGTATGAACGATATATCGGACTATACGCGTACCCGACGGTCATTGGTAGAGGTCGCTGATCTTTCCTGCATGCAGAAAGATCAGCGACGGATCGTTAGCGATGTGTACCAATCGTTTCATATGTATGCACGATGAACGATTTGGTAAGGCTGATTGACTGGCTCCCTCTCCCTCCACCATCGTTAAAGATCGTTCATGTGTAATTGTTTGCTCAATCGTACATCCTTTGTCACCAAATCGTTTGTGCAGGAGGTTCAGAGGAAATTGTTAATGAGATTGAATCGTTGGCCAAATCTATCCGTGTGTATGCACCTTAAGAAGCTGACTTACTTTATCCCTCTCCAAGGATTGGTAAATCTCCCCCTATATCAGGATCTTAATAAAACAGCACCTGAAGTAAAAGCAAGTTCTGTTAACAAATAATTATGCATAATAAGAGATTCAACTGAATCTTGATCATTGGGAGAACCCTCCCCCGGTTCTGCTTGCACAACTTAAACTCGTATGAATTCTTCAGATTCAAAGAGCTCTAATGATTGGACAAGACACAGCATATAGTGGGGAAACACTACTAAATAAGCTATCTGCAGCCACTACTACATGTACACTACTTACTTAATTCGGTGAAGTCTTTCTTTGTCAGTGTCTTGTTGAGATAGAGGTCTCCTGTCTGCTCATCAATGTGGAAGAAGTGGATGAATTTCTCATTCATAAAGGTGGGGCATAGTTTGTAGTGCGGTATCTCTCCTTCAAAGTCCCTCATTGCATGGACTTGTAAGATGAAGGAGCCAGCAGGTTGGTCAGGGTATAAATTTCCAAAGTAGCTTTTTCTTGTAAAATACAGTGCTGACAGACCTGTCAAATAAAAATAAAACACATCGCTATAATTTACAGTTTGCTGGTTGGATTAAACCAACAGTATTTTTACAGTCACATTAGGTGGGATTATTTTATCGCAGGTCATAGTTGCCTACTCTCACTAAGTACTTATTGTGGTTTGTGATGTACCTGTCTTTTCCATTGTACTTGTAATTAGTAAAAGGACTTTAACCCTTTGAGTGCCTCGTGAATTGTCAAAATTGGTGAGAAAATTGCCAAATAAACATTGAAAAACCCCATGTCGACCTTTTGACTGTCGACCTAATCCCATGTTGACCTTCAGACACGTCGACCTTGATGCATGTCGACCCTATGACCCATAGGAACACGGTACTTAATAAAGAGTAGTTAATAGCGGATAGCAGTGAGAGGGTCCTACTGGCAAGCTTATAATGTATAGGGAATTGGAGTCTGATTTGAAGTTATGTGCTACATATTAGAAAGTGCTTAGTGGGCTATATGATCAGGGAAGTAGAGAGCCTGGCCCCAGGTATCTCTCTGGGGCATTGCCTAATTACAGGAGGTGTGGCCAGGCATCCCTAAAATTAATGACAGAAAAAAATTGCACTTTAGGCACCTCTCTGGCCACACTGCACCCCAGCACAAAGCAGCAGCATGCAGTGGCAGATCCGGGGGGAGAAGAGGGAGGAGTTTCACTGTAGCTGCCCGGGGGCCACCAGGATGCTGCTGCTACTGTCAGAACTCCCTGTGCAGCAATCATTGTGCACAGCCTGTGGTGCCGAAAGGTATGAGAGTGCAGAGACCTGGAGTATGTGCCGGGGATTTGCTTCTGGCATCGAAGTTTGCCCGCCGCATACCAGGACTCACAGGTCCCTGCTGTTGTGCAGAAATGTTAAAAAGGCTCATAACAAAACAGAAGCACCACTACAACAAAAAGGGGACTATAACAAAAATATTAGAGAAGGGGAACACTGCAAATGACACTGTAAACAACTGTAAACTGCAACAAAAAGCTTACTGTGTCCCTAGCAGATCTGTCCCGACTCACGCACTGTCACCCACCAAACCTGTCCCCGCACACCTCACCCGGTCCCTAAACCTGACAGCTGGCCCCCCACAGCACCCTTATGTTGGGATCATTGAGGGGGGGGGGGGGGGCACGATTAATTAATTCAGTATTCATTAGAATGCAGCCTGTGACAGCACCAGAGAAAGTACATTCATGTGTTATTCGCAGGTGGAGTAGCATTTTTTTTATTACGTGGACACAGTGAAGCGGAGGCAGCCATTTAGAAATAGCGGTTTACTTTTCTGATGAATTTTGATTCATCCCATAAAATGGCCAAGCTTATGGTGTATATGCACTACCCTAATACAAAATACTAGAAAATATTAAAATAAAAACAAAAACAAATAAAAAAAAATATTAGAAGGACTCCAATATCAAGGAAGATTATGCCCCTTTCCCACTGCAGGTCTAAAACGTAAATTGCAGATTTTTCAGCGCAATTTACCGTTTAAGGCTGCAGTGGGAAAGTGCCAGAGATGAAATACCGGTTAAAGATAACCGGGATTTCAACCCGTTTTAAAAGCAGAGTCCTACACGGTTAAATACCGTTTTTGAGGCAGTGGGAATGCCTCTGAAACGGGATTTAGTTAACAAAAAAAAAAATCGGCGTGGGGTCCCCCCCACTGCCGTAACCAGCACCAGGCTGAAGAGCCGGCGCTGGCATTAAAAAAAAAAAAAAATCAGGAAACCCGACAAATAGGGCTTCGCTGATTTTTTAAAACCAGCCCCAGGCTCAAGGGCCGGGCTGGTTCCCAAAATACGGTGGGACAAACTGAATAGGGGTCCCCCGTATTTTAAGAACCAGCCCCAGGCACAACCAGCCAGCAGGGTAATGCCACAGCCGGGGGACACTTATTATATAAGGTCCCGCGGCCAAAGCATTAACCCTACCGACCAGTCAGCCTGGCCAGGGGTCCTGGGGGAGTGGGGACCCCCCCCAATAAAGGGGTCCCCCCTCTCCAGGACTTACCTGACCAGGCTGAAGCCTGGTGCTGTCCCCGGTGGCCACCGGGCTGATCATTGTGTTTAAAAAAATAGATGGAAAAACTATTGTTTTAAACTGTGGAACTATGAGTCCCAGCAAGCCTCCCCCGCAAGCTGGGACTTGGAGAACCACAAGTCCCAGCCTGCGGGGCATTAAAAGGGCCGCTGGGTCTTGTAGTTCCACAGTAAAAAAAATAGATAAATAAATACACACTGACACATTAGAAAAATAAAAGTTTAATACATACATTACACAAACACACTGATACTTACCTATCTTGATCCCGTAGGTAGGTCCCAGGGTCCGGTCCGGTGGCTTGGTTCCGGGGCTCCAGGGCTGAAGAGTCCGGGGTCCTGGATCCGTAGTAATCCAAAGGGGTACCTGGGGAAGCAAATCCTACTCACCTGCTCCTGTGGCGACCACCCCGGCATCTGCTGAGTAGAGACGCAGAGGAAGAAGGATCTCTGCGTCTCTAGTGTACAGCGGAGGTGGAGCGGGTACCACTGCAGCCGGGAGCAGCGGTACTTCAACAGCAGATGCCGGGGTGGTCGCCACAGGAGCAGGTGAGTAGGATTTGCTTCCCCAGGTACCCCTTTGGATTACTATGGATCCAGGACCCCGGACTCTTCAGCCCTGGAGCCCCGGAACCAAGCCACCGGACCGGACCCTGGGACCTACCTACGGGATCAAGATAGGTAAGTATCAGTGTGTTTGTGTAATGTATGTATTAAACTTTTATTTTTCTAATGTGTCAGTGTGTATTTATTTATCTATTTTTTTTACTGTGAAACTACAAGACCCAGCGGGCCATTTAATGCCCTGCAGGCTGGTACTTGTGGTTCCCCAAGTTCCAGCTTGCGGGGGAGGCTTGCTGGGACTCATAGTTCCACAGTTTAAAACAATAGGTTTTCCATCTATTTTTTTACACAATGATCAGCCCGGTGGCCACCGGGGACAGCACCAGGCTTCAGCCTGGTCAGGTAAGTCCTGGAGGGGGGGGACCCCTTTATTGGGGGGGGGTCCCCACTCCCCCAGGGCCCCTGGCCAGGCTGACTGGTCGGTAGGGATGAATGCTTTGGCCGGGGGGACTTGTATAAAAAGTCTCCCCCCGGCTGTGGCATTACCCTGCTGGCTGGTTGTGCCTGGGGCTGGTTCTTAAAATATGGGGGAATTTTGTCCCCCGTATTTTTGGAACCAGCCCCGGACCTGGAGCCTGGGGCGGGTTGTTAAAAATCGGGGAACCCCTATTTGTCGGGTTACCTGATTTTTAATTACCGGCCCCGGCTCTTTCAGCGTGGTGCTGGTTACAGCTGTGGGGGGGACCCCACGCTGTTTTTTTTTTTTTTAATCCCCCCCCCTCATATTTTTTATGGGTTAAACGGGTTTTTAAACAGCAGTGTGAATGTGCCAAAAACGGCTTTTAAACGGTAATTTACTGTTTAAAAGCTGCAGTGGGAAAGGGTCTTTATGGCTCTTGCCGTTTAAAAACCCGTTTAAAAAAAAATGGGTAATGACCCGTTTCAGCAGTGGGAAAGCAGCATTACTCATTTACCTGCTGCTAATAAACAAAAACAAACAAAAAAAAAAACCACCCAAAAATTAGGCTTTGAAAGAAAGAAGACCACTGCTTAATCAAAAGAAGACAAATCAACCAAACAATGCACTTTGGTCACAGCTGATGGATGGAATGTCATATTGTAAGCACCCCACCCATGTTGTTTCTACTGCTGCTGTTATTCAAAATCGGGGAACCCCTATTTGTCGGGTTACCTGATTTTTAATTACCAGCCCGACTCTTTCAGCGTGGTGCTGGTTACAGCTGTGGGGGGGGACCCCACGCTGTATTTTTTTTTTTAATCCCCCCCCCCCCTCATATTTTTTATGGGTTAAACGGGTTTTTAAACGGCAGTGTGAATGTGCCAAAAACGGCTTTTAAACGGTAATTTACTGTTTAAAAGCTGCAGTGGGAAAGGGTCTTTATGGCTCTTGCCGTATAAAAACCCGTTTAAAAAAAGTGGGAAAGCAGCATTACTCATGTACCTGCTGCTAATAAACAAAAACAAACAAAAAAACAAACCACCCAAAAATTAGGCTTTGAAAGAAAGAAGACCACTGCCTAATCAAAAGAAGACAAATCAACCAAACAATACACTTTGGTCACAGCTGATGGATAGAATGTCATATTGTAAGCACCCCACCCATGTTGTTTCTACTGCTGCTGTTATTCAAAATGGTCACAAGAGGTCGCTGCTCACAAACACAAGTATGAATGAGCGTACGCAGTTTTTTGGTGGGCCCGTTATATCCCTATTATAAAGAGAGGAATACCCTTTTATATTTAACCTCTACTTTATACTAGAGATGTGCGGCGGCCACTTTTTCGGGTTTTGGTTTTGGATCTGGATCTCCCTTCGTGTTTTGGATCTGGATTGGTTTTGGCAAAACCACCCTTGCGGGTTTTGGATCTGGATCTCCCTTCGTGTTTTGGATCTGGATTTTTATAAAAAATGCAAAAAATGGCTAAAATAACAGAATTTGGGCCTGTTTTTGCCCCTAGTATTATTGACCTCAATAACATTAGTTTCCACTCATTTCTAGTCAATTTTGATATATGCCGTTACACTGGACACTAGATATATGCCGTCATACTGCACACTGGACACAGCCCGTCACACTGGACACTAGATATATATGCCCTCACACTGGACACTAGATATATATGCCCTCACACTGGACACAGCCCATTACACTGGACACAGCCCATTACACTGGACACTGGACACAGCCTGTCACCCTGGACACAGCCCCTGGACACTGGACACAGCCCCTGGACACAGCCCCTTGTATTATGGACACTGCAGCCCCTGTACACTGAGTGTACAGTCAGCAGCACTGCAGCCCCTGCGTGTGAGCACTGCAGCACCTAGTTTACATCAAAATAAAAAATCCGTCACTAAATAAATCACAGCACAGCATACCTCCCAACAGACCAGATTTTAGCGGGACAGTCCCTATTATCAGGGACTGTCCCGCTGTCCCACCCGCGGCCGGCAGTGTCCCGCGGTGAGGGAGGGCTGTTGGGAGTCCCCCCTGTCGGCTGCTAAGCAGCGGGGAATAAACGCTGTGCGCATGCGCACAGCGTCTATTCCCACAGTCAGGGGGCTGGGGGCATGGCTAGAGGCTCACAGAGCCTCTGGTTCATGCCCCCATAGCGGCAAAATGGGGGCATGGCCTAGCGCGAGTATAGGCCACGCCCCCGAAATTTTTGGCGCGCAGCAACTGCGTTCCCTCTGATATTATGGAGTGAAGATGGCGGGGTGCGCGTGCGTCTTATATAGAATCCAGATCCCGCGAGAATCCAACAGCGCGATGATGACGTTTTGCCTCGTTTTCGGTCCCGAATTCAGGCGGGAACTCCCGAGCCTGCTCGGATCCTGACTCGGATCACCATATTTGGATCTGGCGGATCCCGGAGATCCAGACCTGCTCATCTCTACTTTATACCTATACTTATAAATGTGATTTACAAACATACACACTTCTATATGCTTATTAATGGGACAGAAAACAGTCAATGATCATAAGAATCTTAACTATTAATATTGGCATGATGTTAACTGCAGAATAACAGCACCCCTGAGTAGAGAAAGACTAATGACAACTATATAAACATTTGGAGCTGCTGGGGTAGATGCATGTGCCTGTTAGCATAGTGTACCTGGTGTGAATTCACACTGTACATACTCAAAAGAGAAGCATTCACAAATACAGCTATGCAGAGATATATGCATACTGTGGGTTCTGTCTGGGCCCAGACACAGGTCTCACCAGGCATTCCCGATGTTGGGGGAAAAAAAAGGGAGGGGGGCCCTGCCTATTTTGTCAGTCCCAGGCCCCACAATTTATGACGTAGCCCTGCTTTTCTTCCATCTTTGTATCAGCCCCTTAATAAACAAAGTACCCCAAAATACCCCTAGCATTGTAATACAGAACTGGGAATTAAACTCCTGGATGCCATTTTCTCAGCTGACAATACATTTAGAGCCTGCTGAAATCAGTATGATCTGGTCTGGATATGAAAAACAAGCTTTAATACAATGCAGTTGCACACAGCAGCTTCCATAACATTCTCAGGGGCAACAAAGTACAAATATGCCCTACGGTGAATGTTCAACAAGTTAAAAATAGACTTTGTTGGACTGTGTCAAAGAAAATAGTCATTAGTCATCCGGCCACACAACTGTGTTGTGTGAGGTAACTGACAGTATGCCGCAAGCATTCCAGATAATGGGTGTTGTGTTCTACGTCATTTATACCATGGTCTCAGTAATGCAGGGTACACACAGTGAGATTTCCACTACTTTTCTATTCAAATTTGTTTATAGAAGCAAAATCGAGTGGGCATCAAATGGTTTTTCCACATTCGATCAGATTCAATCCTGATGCGCGTTCACGTTTCATGGACATCGAAAAGAAAAAATTGGGTACTTGTGTATTATCTGGGCGGCCGATTTTGTTAATTGCATGCCTTAACTTAAGGCATGCAATGCAATCAACGCGATTTCCCACGATAAAATTGTGTCAATCGCATCGCATGTAACCAAATCGCATGCGATGCGATGGACGCGATTTTCCATAGGAATCAATGTTAAATTGTCCCTGAGACCATTAGGGTCAATGTGAAATGCTCCCCCCCCCCATTGTTTGTATGCCCCCTCATTGTTAACGCCACCCCACCAACAACGCCAATCCGAAGCGTGGTGAGGGGTGGCGGTACGCATCCTCCGACCTTTACATACCCCCACTATCCACGTCGGCGTGGAGTTGATGTTAAATAGTGTGGTGATCGCAGCGAGCCACCGAGCCCGAAGTGTGGCGAGCGCAGCGAGCCCCGCGAGGGGACGCGTAATACCAGTGAAGTAATGCGCGGGGCTCGCCACACTATATAAAATCAATGAGGAGGCATACAAACAATGAGGGGGCCTGGGGGGCATTTCACATTGACCCTAATGGTCTCAGGGACCATTTAACATTGATTCCTATGTAAAAATCGCGTTGATCGCATGCGATTTGGTTGCATGTCATGCGGTTGGCGTGATTTTATCGGCCCGATAGAAAGTGTGGCGAGCGCAGCGAGCCACCGAACCCGAAGCATGGCGAGCGGACGCGGATATTTCATCGGGCGCCCAGATAATACACAAGTACCAAAAATTGTCTTGCCAGGCAAGACTATACAGTGTAAATCAAATCGAATGCCAGATCCAATTGAACGGCATATCGAATTCCACATTGAACCATATGTACCTACTAGAAGATAAATCTGAAGAACACATGTACCAACATAACAAAGTACGGCTGATGCCAAGTTATCCTGGTGAACTTCACACTATACTCTGTAAACAAGTCAGTCACATCACTACATGCAAGTGAAGTGAAAGGTTATAGCTGGGTGGTTACAGTGCACAGTTTAGCAATTGTATGTGTGCACATAGCAGGTTGTGCAGAGTTTTTTGTTCACATGTTTTCAGATGGATCGCTTGCACCAGACATAGGAATGCACCCTATACTATGAAATGGGTATGGATCATTAGATCACCAGCATTATGGTCGACAAGCATTAGGTCGACATGAGTTAAGGTCAACATGCAGGAAGGTCGACAGGGTCATTAGGTTGACATGGGTAAGGTCGACATGGAAAAAGTCAAAATGTTTTTTTTTTTTTTTACCAGAATGTCAACATAAAACACTAAAACCTAGCCCCGCTGTAACCGCAATGCTTCGCGCACTATTTTAATCTCCCACCCAGGGCCGGCGCCATCACTAGGCAGCTCTAGGCATTTGCCTAGGGCGCCGGCACCTGGAGGGCGGCATTTCGCCCCTCACCCCCATCGAACTGTGTAAAAAAATTGCTGCCCCGGCGTCCCTGCAGTGCTGGGGTGGTCAGGGGTGTCCATGCCGTAGGGGTACCTGCGGCACTGTCATGTGTATAAAGCTGGCTGCGGCCGGCGGTGTCCCTGTAGTGAATAGCAAATAACTAGTGCTATGCGCGCGGCAGCGCGGGAAGCGCTAGTTATTTGCGATTCACTACAGGGACCCCGCCGGCCGCAGCCAGCTTTATACCCATGATGGCGCCGCAGGTACCCCTACGGCACGGACACCCCTGACCGCCCCAGCACTGCAGGGACGCCGGGGCAGCAATTTTTTTACACAGGTACCACCCCCCCCTCCCCCCCCCCCCGCCACCGGGGCGCCCCCACCCCGACTCGCCTGGGGCGCTCCGGTGCCTTGCACCGGCCCTGCTCCCACCACACTAGGGAAGATAATCCCGGGATTCGGGATTGAAAAATGCTCAATCCCGGGATTCCCGGGATCGGCATTCCTAATAAAACTCCAATCCCAGGATTGAAATCCCGGCGTTTTGGGGGCCAAATCCGGGGATCCCGACGATTCCGATCCCGGGATTGGCCACCCTACACCACACTCTACTGCAGGGGTAGCCAACTCCAGTCCTCGAGAGCTACCAACAGTTCACATTTTCCTGCTCACCTAGTAGGTACAAAGGTGCACTGATTACTGACTGACACATTTTAAAAGATCCACAGATGTGATTCTGTGAGAAGGAGACATAGAAAACGTGAACTGATGGTAGCTCTCAAGGACTGGAGTTGGCTATCCCTGCCCTAGTGGATAGTAGGGCATGAAATACTGCCTGTTGGCACATGTCGTGTCAACATGGACATCAAAATGTAGCACCACGTCCCCTCGCATCGCTCACTACACTCGGCACACTATTTTATTCTCCCAACACTCAGCACACTATTTTATTCTCCCACCATGCCCTAGTGCAGCAGTTCTCAAACTGTGGGTCCTGACCCCAAAGTGGGTCCTGACCTACTCAGCATGGGGTCGCGACTCCATGTTGCTGACCATCAGGCTGATGACTTTTCTAATCTCAGTCAGTGATTTAAGGTGTCTGAAAAATCTGTTTGTCTGTTATTTAGACTCCTCCCATCATTTTGAGTCTCCACAATGCTGCCATGTATGTGCTGTCTGCTGACTACACATGTGATGACCTTCTGCAGTAACTTGCTGGGGTCCTGTAATTATTTTTTATTGTCTGATGGGGTCCCGGAGCAAAATAGTTTGAGGACCCCTGTCCTAGTGGATGGTAGGGCATGAAATATCAACTGTCGGCACATGTCGTGTCGACATGGACACCAAAATGCACCACCGGGTTCCCTCGCATGGCTCGCTACACTTGCCATGCTACGGGCACGGTGCCTCGCTGCGCTCGGCACACTAATTTTCTTCTACCACCACGCCCTAGTGGATGGCAGGGCATGAAATACTGCCTGTCGGCAAATGTTGGCTCAAAAAAAACAGTTAAAAAAACCCATGTCGACCTAATGACCCTGTCTACCTAACCTATGTTGACCTAAATGCATGTCGATCTAATGGTGTCGATCTAATGGTTGTCGACCATCATGCTGGTGACCCAATGACCGTATCCCCTATGAAACTGTGTACAGACAGGGGCTGTACATTACAATAGAGATGAATACAATATATTCACATATAGGTGAATGTACACGTCTCTCAATACACGCAATGTGGGAGCAATTACAACTGACTGTTTCCCAGAGTCAAAGCTACAGTGAAAAATTACATACATACCGGCCACATATATTCCCGGGAACTCATACAAAGTCCTACAGTATGTCCCCAGTGACATGCACCTCCTGGATATCTACAAATCCCAATCTTTTTGCATCTTAGGTATTGTCAATGTCTAATTTTTCCCAGCATATAATTTCCATAATTATAATTATAACCATGCCCATAATATTAATATAGTCAGGAATACATAATCATTTTATCCCATAGGCCAGGAAATATTGCATTTCAAGTTACACATTTCAGCCCATAATGTCATGTTTGGACTCTAAATGAGCGAAATTACATTAGCTATCAGATGACAGTTATTAGAA